>NW_011499932.1:531455-537782 GCF_000495115.2 Populus euphratica
AAAAAAAATATAATAAACTGATTTTATTTTTTTATTCACTGACGCCAGAGTCAGGAATAAAAAAAATGATGACTTTGATTTGTTCACTTTGATACCTACGTAATATTTACTAACGCCAGAGTTAGAAATATCCGTAGTCGAATATTCACTGACGCCAGAGTCAGGAATATTATACATAAACAATCATAATATAAACAAAAAAAAATATTAGCAATTAATGATTTAAATTTATTTACTTTGATACCTACGCAATATTTACCAACGCCAGAGTTGGAAATATCCGTAGTTGAATATTCACTGGTGCCAGAGTCAGAAATATTACACACAAACAATCATAGTATAAACCAACAAAAAAAAATATTAGCAATTAAAGACAAAGAGTAGCAATGCAGCCTGCCTTAGGTAGGACGTTTAAGGGGTGATGATATCTTCCCTTTTACGTAACCAGTCTCGAACCATAGAATCTCTATTGACCAGTTAGGGTTCTTAGTAACCATAATACTAGGTGGCGACTCCTTAAACAAAGACCATTCCCCCATCAAAGAATAGGATGCCAGAAATCCATTCTTTCCATTCCATCAAAAATTTTTAAGGTCGTCGCGATGTCGGGTGCGACAAGGATAAAATGAAACAAAATTAACAACCTTAATTTGAATATGCAAGTATGACTTAATTTAATTTAGAGTTGAAACAACCATGTTTACTCACATGAAACCAACTTTAATAAGAGATGCAAAATTAATAGTTGATGATGAGTTTTTTAGACCATAGTCGCGGAACATGATGTAATCCCTACGAATGGATCCCCTAAACAGTACAACCTCAAACTTTTAGCAGAATCTTAAAAGATATTATTATGGTGTTGTCTATAAAATGCTAGACAGTACAATTGTTATGCTTAAAACAAAGAGATCATCACAACCTTATCTTGAAATCTCTGGAATATTTTGTTTGCGTACACTCCAGAAAGTTGGAACTCATAAAAGCTACTTGTCCTCAAAACCAGGCTACTTTTTATACGAAATTGCAGTTATAAAAGATTACAAATTATTGAACTGAGTTGAATTATTGCACAAATATTTAAATAATTAATTGTAGGATCTAAAAATCAAATTTTAAACATGATTAGTACGATATTAATTCTAAATCAAATTAAGGAGTAAATTATCAAGACTTGCAAACATAGTCTTTTACTTGTGATTTATTAAATTTTATTAGATTTTCTCCATTATTTTTTGTTTTTTAACAAGTACGTTCGTTTTGGAAATGACCTTCTGATGCTCATCTGGCAATGATATAGATATTGGTACTCCAAAAATGAGATAAACAAACACGCAAGTGGAAATATCTTACGTTATTTTAGAATCGAAGAAAGAAAAAAAGACTGAATAACATTTTTATTTTTTATAGTATTTTTAATAAAAATTTATTGTATTTCTTCCTATTATTATTAATATTAAATAATTATTTTAATTTAATAACTTAAGTTATCAAGTGAAGTGAAGATAAAAATATAATTTATATTATTATTTGATTTATCTATTTAAATGAAAGATTTTTGGGTTTAAAACTTGTATAAATTTACATTATGTTATAAATAATTTTTATCAAATAAATAGAGATAATAAGATTTAAACCTGTGATATCGTTTGATCATTAAAATTCTAATATTATATTAAAAGATTATTTTAATTTAATAATTTTAATTATAAAATCTATTTATATTATTCTCTTATCATTAATAAAAAAAATTATAATATGATTATAACTTCGCCCCACTACCGCTGTTTTTTTTTAATATATCTTCACAACCCTGCTCAGACCAGATCAATTTTCTTGGTTGAGAATGATAAAATTATAATTTTACTGTTATAATCTATAAAACCAATAAATCTGAAGCTACAGTAAGAATTGTTGCAGTATTTTATCTACCCTTTTATTTTCTTTTAATAATCATAAGAATATGTCATCCGTGAAGTATTGTGGTTGCGTGCCCCCTCACCCATTAATGCGAGGAAATAATTAGCGGGCTTGAGATGGATTATAATTGTTGGTGGATGTGACTGGGCCTCCAAAAGACCTGCAAACAGAACACCTAAAAACATTTCAATAAAAGAACACAAATTATTAATATTAAAAAAAATTACATCAAATCATCAAGTTATTAAATTAAATCAAGTAAACAAAATAACAGGGTGGTCATCACATTAATAGAAATCTAACTCACCCTGATGTTGCCATTCTTTTTATTTCTTTGATGGTTTCATTCTAAGTACAACGGGCGAGTCGGCCTTTGCATTCCAGACTTAACTCATTTAGTATTTGAATGACTATAATTAACAAATTAATTAATCAAGATACGTATCACTGCACAACAAATTAAAGTATTGAAATATTTGAAATATAATTCTACCCCTCTAAAAAAATGAAAATAATAGTAATTTTCTAGCATTAATAATAATGTTTTTAGCATAACATCTTATAGATACTAGCTGCTACAATATTTACATGATTTGAATGATGCATAATGAAAATGCACGAAGTAAGAATCCTGTTAAAGAAAACATTTTATTCACTAAAATGTCTTAACTAAATAAAAATATAAAAGAGAATATATATATATATATATATATATATATATATATATATAAACAGCATTGCTTATTTCATTCTCCTATGCTCTATATAACATTGCTTATTTATCCCGGCCAGATAAAAAAAAAAAAACATATTAACTCCTCACTTCGGTTTCTTGTGCGGGCCATTGCTCGCTTCCTTAAATTACCAATCACTCTACTCTTAAAGTTAATGGCCCGACAATCAGCATGTTTAAAAATATAATAACGATTATTTTTTTTAATATTTTTTATTTAAAATTATATGAAAATATTAAAATTAAAATAATTTAAAAATATTAAAAAAAATTTAATTATAAATTTTTTTTTAATTTTTCTAAAAATATTTTTAAAATATAAAAATAATTAAAATTTAATTTTAAACTCATATTCACAACATCATATATGTTGCATACGAGTATTTACTCGTGCTTGTTTAGAAATATAATTGTGGTTGTTTTTTTAAATATTTTTTTTTTTATGGATCAAAATAATATTTTTTTATTTTTTTAAAATTAATATTAAAATAATCTAAAAATTTTAAAAATAACACATTTCCAAACGTTCTCCTCCCAGCACCTCTTTCTCAATTGGTTTTCATTTCGAGTCTGTAAAGAATGCTCGAACACAATTGCACACCCACCTATACAAAATAGTTTTAGTCCTGATCCATCCTCATGTAAATTTGTAGTAAAAAACTCAGATCGGTCATGGGCTTTCCATGGCAACAACTTCTACACAACAAAAATTTTTGATTTAAAAATTTTAATCTTTTTAATTAAATATAAATTGAATTCTAAAACTTAATTGTTTATTAATTAACTCCCTAATAAAATTAATTTGATTTATTTTGAATTCTAACACTTGATTAAATCTTTTAATTGGACTCAAATTAATTCTTAAATATAAATAAATTTTAATTTGACCAATGATTAAATCAATTGATCTATTAAAAATTTAATTATGCCCCGAAACTTAATATTCATGTAGATTCATTTAATAATTATTTAATTTGATCTTAAATCTGTATTATTTCTTCAATCTTGGGTATAATGAAAGATAATTAAGCTTTGAATTTCATCCAAGCTTGATTTTTTCTATATGTTTGAGATTCGTCTCGGCCTGCTTTTTTTGTATTACTAGTTTTTATTTTATTATTTTATTTTTATTTTAAATAAATAAATAAATTTAAGAAATAATCCAAAAATAAATTATGATATATAATAATTATGACACCTTCATTTTTACTTAACAATTTATTCTTCAATCAGTTTCATGGGATCCTAGTGAGAAAGGAATGGATGATTAAACCCTTTTTCTTGATGTAACTTGACAAATCTTTTGGGTATATGAACAACCAAGAGGTTTAGGGTTCAAAGAGATTTCTCTCTCCTCTCAATTCCTTTTCATCCTATTAGATATTTTTTTTCCCCACCATTACTGTCTTTTAAGCATACCTCCTCCTTTTCCATGTATTAGCTGAATCAATATTATTTTTGCGGGTGTATATATTGGCTATCAATATTACTATATATCTTCAATATGGATTTGTTATATCTACTCATCCATGCAAAGAGCAAAAAATAACTCTGAAGTTTTTGTGACTTCATCACTTGAATTGAAGGATGTGGTTAGTGACAAAAAATTAAAATAATTTAAAAACATATAAGATTTTTAAATTAGGAACTAATTTCATATTGATCGATACATTTTAAAGTACAAACCCTTGTCTTTTTCCTTTTTGTCTTTAACAAAGTTGGCACTTGGTATCCCCATTTCCTCTTGAGCACTCAAAGTTATTTTTCCTTGTGTAATCCTTTTTTATCCTCTTAAAATCCTAACTGTTTCTGCTTTAGCATCTAAATGTGTTTATTATGATTGACGCTGCATGGGGATCCGATGGAAAGTAAAAACGCTGAAAAAACAAGAAGGTTATTTGTTGCTGAGAAACACAAGCAGTACAAAACTACACATGTTTCGCTGTTATTCCCTATTTGATCATATATCTCTCATTTCAGCATATTAAACTAAGAGAAATGTCTTCGTAATATATCTCTCATTCATGATCAATCTGCTATTACCAATGACAATGTCAACATATTGATTTATATGATTTTAGATCCATGTGTCGATTTGTCTGCCTACTAGCTAGCATGAAGGTCTTGCTATTCCCTTATATATATATATATATATATAATGTGAATTGTGGGTCGATGAAGAAGAAGAGGGTTTCCTGTTGCATATGCAGTCGTGATTAACGTGCATGTCTAAAAGCTTCGTGCACTGTGAATGAACTAAAGGAGGAAGAAAAGAATAAAGTAAAGCAGTTTCAACTTATTGAGTTGAATAGAATTAAAGGACGTTAAAGGACACAAGAGAGCTAGAGGAACCTAATTGATCTTGTGGGCCTCCATAGTCCTTGACAATCAGGCGACCATTTTACTTGGCTTTTTCTATTTTTATTTTTTTTTAATGTTAAGGATCGATATTTTATGCCGGATTATATTCCAAATCTCACCTCTTTTATTTTAATAGATTATCCAAATTAATTCATATTAGTTTGCTGTAATGACCATAAATCGTTTTTCTCAGAGTCCCCCCGAGAAATCCAACCGCATGAAAAACAAACTTATCTAAAAATTGTGCGAAATCTATAAAATATAATTTGAATGAAACATAAAAATCAAAGTATTTCCCCATCACTTACTTTCTTCCTCTATATATTGGTTCGTGGACTCTTCCATTTCACCGCATCATCCCTCCCTTTCTCTCTTCTATATCTCCAAACTCCAACAAGGAAAGAAAAAATGACCGAAGCCAACCAGTACAATACTTCCATCTCCAAGAAAAAAAAGAAACTCATCCAAGCTATTTTTGCTTCCTTCTTACTAGTTGCCACTATAATTGCCATTCTCACTGGTGTCAGTCCACAAAAAACCGCCACCCAAAATGATGCTGCTGATCATGCCAAACTCATCAAATCGACTTCTTCAAAGAATGATTTTCTACTACAAGTAAACCGCAGTATAGATGCTGCTCAAAGCAACATGGTGGCTTTGTCTAACAAACTTGCCACCAGTAAGAAATTAGATGTTCGACAAAAGACTGCTATCAATGATTGTTGGAAAAATAATGATAGGGTTGTTGCAGATTTAAAAAAGGTTTTTGAGGATGTCAAAGTCGACACCAAAAACAAATCTCCTCAACCAAAAGCTGACCAGGATCTCAACACCAAATTTGCTTCCTGCATGACCGGCGTAAACTCATGCTTGGATGGTTTTTCTCATTCAAAACGAGATAAGAAGGTGCGTGAAGCTTTGTCTGGTATAGTTGACGTTAAAGGGAAATGTCAAAAGGCACTGGAAATGGTTACGAGCAAGCCAACCGCCGACATGGCAATTTGGCTCAAGAACACAAATAGGAAACTCAAGGAGGACAGTGATAGCTATGGAGGGGGGGCAGAGTGGCTGTCAGTAACCGATAGACGGCTGTTTCAACTATCATCGTTGACTCCAGATGTGGTGGTGGCAGCTGATGGCAGTGGCACCTATAAGACAGTATCAGCTGCGGTTGCTGCTGCACCCAAGTACAGCAGCAAGAGGTACATTATTAGAATCAAGGCGGGCGTTTACAGAGAAAATGTGGAGGTACCGAAGGAGAAGAGTAACATCATGTTTCTAGGAGATGGAAGAAAAACGACTGTCATTACAGG
>NW_011499932.1:537830-548697 GCF_000495115.2 Populus euphratica
ATAATTACAGGGAGCAGGAATGTGGTTGGTGGCAGCACAACCTACCATTCAGCCACTGTTGGTATGTCGTGATCTATATATGCACTTTCACCTTCTCTCTATTTTCATATTCATATGCAATTGTTACAGCAATTAAATGGGGTAAATCTGTTAGTTTTAGCTACATTAATTCCTATGAACGTTGCAGCCGTGGAGGGCCAAGGATTCCTAGCCAGGGACATAACCTTCCAGAACACAGCTGGTCCCTCCAAGTACCAAGCCGTGGCACTGCGAGTGGAGTCTGACTTTGCAGCTTTCTACAAATGTGGCATGCTGGGCTATCAAAACACTCTCTATGTCCACTCAAATCGTCAGTTCTTCAGAAACTGCTTCATTGCAGGCACAATCGATTTCATTTTCGGCAATGCAGCTGCTGTTTTCCAGGACTGTGACATCCGTGCTCGCCGTCCCAATCCAGGCCAGACAGGCAATGCAGCAGCTGTTTTCCAGGACTGTGACATCCGTGCTCGCCGTCCCAATCCTGGCCAGACAATCACAATAACCGCCCAAGGGAGGAGCGATCCTACTCAAAACACTGGTATTGTGATTCAGAAATGTAGGATCGGTGTCACTTCTGATCTACATCCTGTCAGGAGCAATTTCTCAGCGTATCTTGGGAGACCCTGGAAGGAGTATGCAAGGACTGTTATCATGCAGTCATCCATTAGTGACGTCATACACCCAGCCGGATGGAACGGCTTGAAGGGTCGCTTTGCGCTCAGCACGTTATCCTTTGCAGAGTATGAAAACAGTGGGGCTGGTGCTGGAACCTCTAAAAGGGTTACCTGGGAAGGATACAAGATGATCACCAGTGCAACTGAAGCTCAAAGTTTTACTCCTCGCAATTTCATTGCAGGCAGTAGCTGGTTGAAATCCACTACTTTCCCTTTCTCACTCGATCTCTAAACTGGGTTTTTTTTTTTTGTGCGGTGCTACTATATTTCCGTACTTCTTGGAGTTTTGTGTGGCTGACGTTTTTTTCCCCTCATGTTTTTGCTTACAAGTTTTGGTTCATGTTTCCTCTTCCCCGGTGGGGAGTTTGTCTTTTGGTCCTAGCTAGCCTGGACTTTTATGAATAACAGTGTGTGAGAGTATATTTAAATTTGTTTGTTATTGTTGTTTGAATCTCTAAGTATGACTTTTCCATTAGGATTATTTAATTTAGAATTAAGAAATTAACGTTTCCTCACATGAAATCAAATTCAAGAGATGTGATAGTTAACTTTTTATTAAGATTTTTATTTTAAATATTTTTTTAAATCAAGTAGGTCAGATAAATATATCAGATCTAAAGTATTTGAACTTAATTATTAACCATGTTTAAAAAATATAGATATAACAATCATTCAAATTCAAAATAATATAAATATATCAAACTCTAGTTATCTGAATTTGAAATTTAGCTAAGTCCAAAGTAATGTGAGTCTGATAAAAATATCAGATCTAAAATGATAGTCAATTAACTTCAAAGTAATATGTGTTTGACAAAAATATCAAACCCAAGGTATCTAGATTTAGCGGACAGCCAAGTCCAAAATATGTAAACTTGATAATCAAACAAATTTAAATTAAGTAATGTAGTTCTAGCAAACATGTAGGTCTAAAAAAACTTAGACATTATCAATTCTAAAACTTTTTATATGATCCTAAACGATCCTCTACAGATATAAATGTTAAAGACATGAAAACCATCGTATCTCTTCATCTAAAATAATTGTTCACATTAAGGTAATGATTTCTCTATACTTATAGGTATGTACAAGGTCTTTTAAAGAGCTCAATACCATTCTTGTTGTCTCATTAATAATATGCATATAAAAGTTTTTTGTTTTTTATTAATGTCATAAAAAAATAGAGGATTTTCTAGCTTTTTTTTATATATAAAAAACAACAAAGTCTAAATACACTTTGTTAATACACTTTGAATCATTCAATCATTCAAGTAAAAAATACATAAACTCTCTTTTTTCTAAAATAAATATACAAACATTTTAGATTATTAACAAATTTAAAGCTAAAAAACAAATATATTTGTTCATAGGATTTAAAGTTCTTTGAGGTTATTTATTACTTTAAGTCATTATATATTTTGTCATAAAAATACTAATTTTATTATTAGAGGGTTTTTAAATTCTCCCAATTGTTTTTACAAGCATTCAAGAGATGCAAAATTGATAATTGATGGCCAAGTTTGTTTTGGTATTTAACTTGGATTACAAGTTTATACCGGTTAAGTAGTTTAGATCATAGTTGCGGAACCTGATGCAATTCCTAGGAATAGATGCCCATGAATACTGTGCTTTTCACAGGAGAAAGTGGAGACACCAATTATGAAGGCTTACTTGGTGGGCTTCTTAAGACTGTCGTGTTGAAGGGAGCTGGCAGCAGTTCTCTCAAGCTTCATGCTAACAGAAGCAATCCTCTAAGATACGCCTTTTGACAATCCCAACTTTAATGAAGCCGGGAAAGCAGCACCAAGGACATGCAGGAATCACGAGTTCGAAGAAATATTACTCTTCTTATTCTGAGAGAGAGGGACATTTCTTTCTGCTTAATAGGAAGCCTTTCCTTCTGAAATTGCCTCTGATTACCCTCCTCCCTGTCAATCTTCATTTTCCTTGAAATTGCCTACAATTTATTAAAAAAATAATTTTATGTGCTCAAATGTAACTACCAATATACTTACTCAATGAAAAAAAATAGAGGAAATTATATTTATCCCATAAAAAATAGTTTCCCTATTCAATTATTCTTTTAATTTCTTTTCATTAGTAATTACAACTGGAGTTTTTTTTTTTCCTCACCACTTTTTGTTGTATATATATATATCAGGCCGGCCAGCTCAAAATGGAGCCCCAACCTTCAAATTTACTTTTATTGGGCCATCCATGATGAAGCCCCAGCCTTCAAAACTCACCGATCAGTGACGATAAAGAGCTGGGTACGAGGAATGAATTGTTGGGAATGGTTTGATTGAGAGGAACAAAGCTGGAATGTAAATGATAAAAAAAAAAAACAAAATATGAATCTTCATAGACCCAGGAGAGTTAAGAATAAAAACAAAACAAAAAATAGAAATGAGATTATCGCTCCTCAATAGAATGAGTTTTTGTTTTCTTAAAACAAAAAATATATATTTGAAAACAATTTTAAAGCAAATTTCTGTTTTTTAAAACATAAATGATAAAAAAAATGTTAATCTCATCTTTTTTATCTCAAAATAATAACAAAATACCATGTCAAATGAGTTAAGTGATCCCCTGTATATTGACAGTGTCAAATGGGGGTATGCACTAATAATATTTAGATTTTTATTGATAGTTTAAGAGTGGATATCCCAAATTCTTGATTGATTTTTATATATTTTGGAAATCAATTATAGATCATTTTTCATATATAAAAACTAGACTTTGTCTTGATTGTTTTTAATTCTTTTTTAGTTTTATTTAATTGCTTTATTTACTAGAATTTTATTGTCATTATTTTAAACTATTCGTTGCTATGCCAAAACCCTTTAGACAATTTATTGAATGCTTTCGGTTCACCAAAATACATTTTCAGAATACAATTTCGTATGATTTGTTATCAAATGTAAAATATGTTTTGGGATGTAAAATACACACCAACAAAATATATGTTGGTGAAAATATATATATATATATATTGGTGTGTATGCTAATGTAAAATATATGACGAATTACAAAATACGTACATTGTAACCAAATCAATGATAAAATTACGGGGGATTAGTCATATATTTGATCCCTGTATTCTAGACATTCTCTTAATGTGTGTGACACTCTATTTTGTTTTTATTTTGCTGGTTTCTCTACTTTAAAAAAAATTCTTAGCTTGGTTCCTCCATCTAATTTACCATTAATTCTTGAAATGTGCTAGATATTGTCCACTTTTACTGCCAAGCTGTTGCTAGTAATTAATGGTAGAGATCACATTAAGAGTTTTTCTGGATAAAAGGAATCAACTAAATAAAAAAGAGTAGAAGGACCACTTTAAAAACGTATCAAGAGTAAAGGGACTAAACATATGATTAATGCAATCCCGGAGAAAAGAAGTGCTAGCCACAGCCAGCTCTCAAGTGTCTCTCCTACAGGCAGCTAGCTGGATAGCGGTCCGTGACGATTGATTTGGCTCAAAAGATACACTCCAGCTTAACCTCTTCGTGATCTAGAGAAGAAAGAAAAAAACAATAGTCCTTCAACTTCACTTCTTTTATCTCTTCCATGGGTTTTTTGTGTTGCAAAAACCCTAATTATCCTCTTAGTGATCTATGAACCTGGCTAGAGCTCTCAGTACGTACTGCCCCTATACTTATCATTGTTCTTTTGTAGCCTTAGGGATTGAACTTTAAGAAGGTCCCCCATTTTAGCATTTAAACAAAGCAGAATGATCATAAAGGATAAGCCTTTAATTTCCATTGTGAATGAGATAATTAAAGCAGATTAAATTGACATTAATTTATATTTTCTTTATCAGGAGCCATATTGAGATGGAGAAGCGATTTTGGGTGTGGACATGCAGGGAAGGAGAGATACCACTTTTTCACACGGGGCCAACGAATTACATCTACTCCATTGAGGGGCAAATTATTGACGAATTGGACAGGGGCAAGAGCCCATTTTCAGCTAACAATCCTGATGAGGCACTTGCGTTTCTCGTCCTAATTAGCATATCTAGCATCATGCATTTCTGAAGTAGAGGAGCTGACCATTTTATGATTTCCTGTCATTATTGATTGTGCTTATTCTTTTTTTTTATATTTAATTTTTGTGAAAATCAAAATAGAACAATTAGGATTATGCTAAGAACTTGTGAGGAGCTCGATCGCGGGCAGAAAGTTGGAGTTGTCGTGGTAATATTAATAACTATCAGTACTCATCCTCTGATTGTTTGACTATGGGCTGCAGGAACCTATATATCAATACATAGCTTCTAATTTCTTTTCTTTTTTTTACTTTTATGCCGCGATCCAATGTTTATTAATATGATCTTTCTTGTTGCTACATGACGTCGAGCGATGTCTTTATTTTTTTAACAAAAAGAATAATTTAGTTTTTTTTTATTGGGAAAAATAAAGATTTCATTGGAGTCGTTATCTAATAATTTAAGGGAACTAGAAATCTAAAATTAAATACTGGTCCCAAAGATTCAGGTAGTAGGTTAATTATGATTAAGTGAAGGCAGACACCACCCTTAAAACATCCTTTCAGAGAAAAGTTACCCTTACTTGTATGTTTTTCTTATTTGATTCAAATGCTATTATATTTTGAGCTTATTTGTAATTTTTTAACATGATTAATGTCGGTCCTTAAAAATAGAAGACACGTTAAAAATGACATCAGTCCCTAAAATTAGGAGACTTTGTTTAAAATGTCAACGTTTATTCCTAAAAAGGAGAGTTACGTCTGATTTATCAAAAGAAATAATAATGGACATAATCCATATTTGGTATTTAAATTTTTGACATCGGTCCTTTTCTGTAAATAAAAGAGACGTGTCGACAAATAATATTTATTTTATAAAATAAAAATTATTTTGATATCATTGACAAATGAATATATCAAATCTTGAGAATTGGGTTTTTGACCCATGAACAGTTATATGATAAAATGGGTGTTGGACCCGCGTCGTTATTTATTTTTTATTTTTTTACATGCAAAAATTTACCAATATTTATATATAAAAATATCAAAAAATACCATAAAATATCATAGAAAATTACATGAGTACCCCTGTATAGGTAAAAAATTGAAATACCCTCAGATTTATTGAAAATTTATGAAAATGCCACTGGCGGCGCGTGTGGCTCACGCGCAGTTACTGTTGACAGCGGCAAATTTTTTCGATGAGATTCCGGCCAAAAGATGGTTGATTCTGGTAGATCTGAAGACGAGGATTCTGATGGTGGTGGTCTCGTTGGCCGTTGATAGCTGAGGATGGAGAATCGACGACTTGAAAGTCGATTGGCCGATGATGGTCGCGGCCTTTTTCCAGCCCAAATAGCTGGTGAAAAAGTGTAAAACGGCTAGGATTTTGCTTCAGAGGAGGCGATGCCCATTTCTGTGGTAGTTTAGCGGTTTGAAACGACCGGAAATGGGAGATCGGTGGAGAGAGAGAGAATCACCGGCGAGAGGAGAGAGAAGCTCTGGGTTTTGCTATGGTGTGGACGAGTGTATGGTGCACTGATGGATCTAAATGCTGTCAACTGTTGGATTGCGGATGAAGAGATCGTGTGGCTGTGATTGGTTTGATCTGCAAGTTGATCAGACGGTCAGGATGGACTGGGTTAGGATCTGGTGTGTCGCGGTGTACCGAGTGTTTGGTACACCTGCTGACGTAGCGCAACAGGATCCAAGGGCAGATTATGTTAAAGGCTGAGATTGATTTGGGTTTTAATCGGGTGTGGTAAAGCCTATTGTATTCTAAAAAATCAAAGGCTCAGATTTAAACACTATTAAATCTAACGGTTGGGATATTTTTGATATTTTTCAATTTATTTAAAAAAAAATCAATATCTTACTGGGTGTAGAAAAAGTATATAAAAAAGAAATAGTAACAGAAATAGTAATGCAAATAGTTACTCTCGAATTCAAAATTCGTTTATGTCTCTCCCTCTTGTGTGTCTTGATCTTTTGTGTGTCTTGATTTCATTGGTTATTTATAACCAATGAAAGAGGACAGCAAAGATTATTCAGGTAATCACGGGATTGTGCAAAATTTTCAATGTACAGCTGCACCGCCTATCATCGATAGAAATCCTCCGACTACTATGATAAAATTGAATTATTTTTTTAGTTTTATTATATATAATAATAATATTTATTTATAGGGGTAAAATTAAAAATTCAAATCAGTATTATAAAAAGCTTTTCATCTACTAAAAATCAATTTTAATTACAAAAAAAAAAATCTTTATACAAGTATTAACTCGGTGGACCAGGTTTTTTGACCAAAAATAGGCTGAAACTCATTTTTTTATCACGGTCGACATGGTGGGACCCGTATTGACCCAGTGGACTCGGTTTTAATCGAAAATGACAGTTTTGACCCGAAATAGCCCGAAACTCATTTTTCATCGCGGTCGACATGATGGGGCCCATATTGACCCTGTGGACTCGGTTTTGACCCGAAACGGCCCGAAACTTATTTTTCATCGCGGTCGACATGGTGAGACCCGTATTGACTCGGTGGACTCGGTTTTGACCCAAAATGATGGTTTTGGCCCGAAAAGGCCCGAAACTCATTTTTCATCGCAGTCGGTATGGTGGGACCCGTATTGACCCGGTGGACTTGGTTTTGACCCGAAACGGTCCAAAACTCATTTTTTATCTCGGTCAACATCGTTTAACCCGTATTGACCTGGTGGACTCGATTTTGATAAAAAGATGCGGTTGACTCGAGAAAATATATTTTAAACTCTTTTTTTTTCTTTTTTTTCTTCTCTTTTTTTTTATTTTTTTTTTGTTATGAATAATAAGATAAAATAACATTCAAAAAATTTTAATGAATCCAAAATTAGATTACAACATCCTCCATTCGATGTATCAGGTAATATACTCAGGCTGTGTTCCAGTTATCATTTCAGACTATTATGTTCTACCTTTTAATGATGTTCTTGATTGGAGCAAATTTTCTGTTCGCATTCCGGTTGCAAAGATACCAGAAATTAAGACAATTTTACAGAGCATTCCTGAGGAGGAGTCTTTGGAGAAGCAAAAGAGGGTTATTCAAGTCCAGCGACATTTCAAGCTCAATCGCCTGCTAAGCCCTTTGATGTGGTGCACATGGTCATGCATTCTCTTTGGCTCCGGATCAGGCTTAATATCAGGCTGCCAATACTATGATTTCACCATTTTACTTAAATTAACCCAAAACTTCAGACATGGATGTAAAATTAATGTGTGGAACACTTACCTAGCCAATTTAGTGGTGTATTGTAGACGATGAAAATGAAATTTCAACTTCAAGAATAGTGTTTAGTTAGTGTATAGGAGATAATATATATATATATATATATAACAAATATAAAAGAGATATGCCTTGTTGTTACAAAAATTTTACTCTAAAACTGTTTAAGAGATAATTTATATATTTGTCTCTCTCTTTTATTCTAAAGTATTAGTCAATCACAATTCAATTCACCTTGTGTTAACCTAGCTAACATGTATGCCAAGTCTTGAATCATCCATGTTTAATATTTTTTTGTAAATCCACTCTTGGCTCGGGAAATTCACAATGAAATTTATTTTATATATGTACAAACCCTACAACTATGAACTACTCAGTTAATTTTTACATCTAGAATACTTAATTTATTGCAATAAAGTTGTGAGAAAATCGTTCAAGTTGTGATTTGAGCAAGTCTCCAAGAGAGAAACTATGCCTTTCATGTGAGCTAATATTTTTTCTTCTCGTTTTGTTATCATTCTTGACTTCAAGATCAATTAGACCCATTTCTTTCTTCATTGACTTGATGAATCCCATATCAACTTCATTCCCTGAGATGTCTCTTACATAGAAAGCATTCACTGCTTTCTTTCCTTTTGTTGCTATATCTGCTCGAACGACCGCAAGTCCGTTTTCTCGGAGAACCCTTGTTATGTCCGATAGTAGCCCTACTCTATTTTCTGCACATAACTTCAGCCAAACACCCTGTGCACAAATAGGAAAATCAATATGAATTTCATCAAGAAAATTATGTGATGATGATGATGATCGATAGATAGATATTATGAATCGGACTCGAGTGATAATTTTTTGTTTTAACAAGAGCTCACCTCACAAACCCGACGCTCTATGGCAGCCTCTAGGCATTTTATTACTCGTTGTTTCTCACTTTCTGTGTTAAGTGGATATCCATCGTCATGTCGAATAAAGTATTCCTTTATCAACACATGTTGTGGCTAATTAGTCATTCAGAGAAAAGATTGTAGCATAGGTTATGTTCAACAGCGTAGGATGTTCATATATTAGAACTTACTTGAAATGCACGGCCATCATGAGAGACAACTGAAGCATGGAAAATCACATATTGCATGTCAGTTAGTGTGCATACGGTATCGAACATAAGCCTTGGCCGATCCTTGCACTCTATGGTAACAATTGAATACCCTTTTTGGTCACAATTCTCGATCGAAACAGCCATCTTCGTCCCTCTTTCGGTGATATTCATTTCGGTTGAGCTTCTAGGCCCATCAAAATCCCTTACTGAAAGCATGAGTTGATGCAACCTCCTTTCTACGTTGGTCATGGTGCCTTCCCCTGCAAGAAATCCCCCGGTTTTCACTTCTCGATTCTTGATTTGGAATGGTCCAGTACTAATGCTTGGCTCCATGTTGGCACGGAGCACTGTGATTAGATGATCCTCGATGGAGGCTAAGCGGTGGGGGTCTTCGATTGGGGTGTGAGAGGATTGATCGGAAATGTACGCGACACAAGCTAAGCAGGCATTGTGGCTCCAAGCATGGGCTTCCACAATGTTGCAATGAAGATCTGCCAAGGTAGCTGATATCTCGGAGAAGAGTCCAGGCCTATCGGCTCCTGACATTTCAATGGCCGTATGCTCGTTTGAATGGTCGGCTTTGGAAACATTGTTGGTATATGCTCTTGCTTTAAGGGGACTTAGGGTACTCTCCCTTGTTGTTCCTATAGCCTGTAAGAAGTTTTTAGGTCGAGTGGCTCTTCGTTAATCACAATTACAACGACGCTAATCACTCTAGCTTGATGAAAGACTACATTAATTACCTGCTGGATACAGTTAATAACATTTTGATCTCTAAGTTTCTTGCCTTGCTCATCTTGTACATGAAAAACTGCAAGATCAATGCACAAACCAATTGTTCTTCAACAAGGCTTGATAAGACCCAACAAAATGTTGTAAATAGAATGCAACCAAATCCAAAAAATACCCTACCATCCATGAACCACTCGGCATCAGAGGAAATATAGCTTTTTGAGATGAAGAGATTCAAATCTGTCATAACTTGCACAACCTCCAGGAGGAGGCCCTGCTTATTTACGCTGTCCACCTTCACTACCGTGCAATCTTCCATGCTTTCATTGTCAATACAAACTCTACAACTGCAATGCAATGATGAACAGTATAAGGTGGCTACATGAGCCTGCAGCTATGGATTGTTATAGGCTTCTGTATTGAAAGGTAAATTACTTACGTGGGCCCGTAGATCCTCTCAGACAGATTATCAAAATCAGGATCAAAGTAAGGCCAACAAACATTCTTCATTCTGCCAAAAGAAAGATCGAGAATGTAAGAACTAAAAGACTCCAAGATATTGGTTTTGTTTCTCCTTTTTACTAGCCTGTGAAGGACTTGTTGGTTCAGTGATCCAACATAAAGCTAGCAAATTGCTAAAAATAATCTAGTAACCGAAAGTGTTAATGTAGGTACTCTTGGCTTAACAGCTCATCAATACATGAAAACAAATGGTCCAAAACAAATCTACGTTTTTCCAAGAAACTGAAGGTAAAAAGTAAAAAAAATAGTACAAGCTTGTACTCAAATTGTAGGTGTTCTTTAATAAATCTAATATTTGTACAATGTGTTTTCATCAGTTCATTTAAAAAAATCTACGTTCTATCAATATTCAATCAATTAAACATTCATATTTTTTTAGTCAATTGAGTATACTTTATCCAGATTAAAAAAGATAGTACTTCAATTAAACTTGAAAAGAAATTCATATTTTTTTTTAGTCAATTGAGTATAATTCATCATAATCGTCTAACAGGGTGAAACCAACATTCCATATATATATATATATATATATATATATATATATATATATATATA
>NW_011499932.1:551226-630023 GCF_000495115.2 Populus euphratica
ATATATAGTTTATCTAGCCTAGAGACCCCCCACCCCTCCTCTCTTCCTTGCAACTAACAGGCTATATGTAGTGAATTACTTCAATTAAACTTGCAATTCAAGTTAAATAAGGTGTATATATATCAAGAAGGTTCATGCAAAAACACATAACCAAACCATTGGGCTTGAAATTCAACCTGTTTCCATATTATCCCTCGTCAAAGGCAATTCGGGTATAAAAAAAAAATTATATGTTAGCCATGCATAAAGTAGTTACAAAAGAAGAACTTGATCAGAGATTAAAGAGGAAGTCAAGTATAGTAGCTTACATAGATATATATCGTAGTGGTACAGTGGCCCAGATGATTACGAAGCAACAATGCCCAGAAGAGAGAGCAGAATCAAGAAGCTTTCAGCCTCTCTGTCGAAGAAGATTAACGCAAGACGAATTATGCTTTACGTACGTACTCCAATATATGGGGGGAACGAGAGAGGGAGGAATGTTACTAGTTTGAGGTTTGTGAATGAAGTTTGATTAGCTTATATAGAATGTTAAATACTTGTGGAAGAAATTTATTGGAAGAAAAATCATAGAAAAGGGAACACGTACAAAAGTCAAATAATATTTATCGGCCACGTTTGTGTTGATTTCTTCCTCTTTAATGTCTCTGTCTTCATGTCTCACAATCATTTCCCCACATGCTTCCCTATGTTTTTGGCTTTCTTATCGTGTGGATATACTAGTCAAATATCCCATGTTTGTAAGAACAAGTAATTAGTGAAGAAAAATGCACCATCCTCTTTGATCTTCTCACTTAAACAATGGCCAAACACGTCTTTCAATTATGTGATGAGGAGGTAATTTAGGCCAAGATATGTGTCTGCGTGGATGGTAGCTAGCTAGCTAGGTCCTGCCCAGTTTACACATGCAGGAAAATTTTTGCTTTCAAGATATATCGTATCATTCTGTAGAAGTACTTTTTATTTGAATCAATTCTCTAGCGTTGAATTTAAATAGAATCGATGAATTCATTTTATTTTTTATATTAAGCGCAGAGTCAAACCAAGCCAATTTGAAGAAGTGGTCTGGCACGACTTGATGAATCACTTATAGAAAGGATTCAACTTCGTTCACGGATCCTCTCCTCAAATATGAATAAGGAAGAAGCAACTCATCAAGACAAAGCTGAAGAATCGGCCTATACTTCTCGTCACTTTCATCTTATTATTCTTTAAAAAACTTAAAAAAAGAAGATTAATAGATAAAAATGAAATTTTACAAGCATCATACATGACTTCCATTTAAGGAATTTGAGGGGTTGGTTAGGGTTTTAGAGAAATTATTATATGGACTTATTGATTATAAATAAAAATTTAATTATAAAAAATAAAAATTTAACAAAATTAATCATATTATAAAGACTCATCGTACGTAATTGTTAATAATTTATTATTATACATAGTCGAGTCCATATATACCAACTAATACAAATTATTTTGGTTCAATGAACAAGATAATTGTAAAAACAATTTTCTCTTTTTAGATACCAAGTTCGCTTAGCTTATGTCTGAAAATGGACAAAGAAATGTCCAATTGTCTATCATCAAGCTCTATGTACTGGTGCCAGATTTTAGGTTACATCAATGATCTTATCAGCTGTGATGTTGTAAGAACTACCGTGTTAGAAAAACAGGTGCCCTAATTTCCAGAACGTGTTGATTTTCTTGCATGTCCCATCATGGTACGTTTGCAAAAAGGTCAACGATAACATGGTTGGGTCTATCCTATGATTAAGGATTTAGGATCGACGATGGTGATGATCTTATCTGGCTGAGTCGTCATGCTGTAATTTCTTCTGATGGAAGGGAACGTTGTGGCATGGACTTCTCTTGTTGAACGTGTTAGCTGGGTGGAGATTTGGCTCTTGTTTTAAGATTTAATTAGAGGGTGTGTTTGAGTTAATTTTGATATATGGAGAGGATTTGTTCTTGACAAGTCTTCATTTTTTTCACCTAGAAAATGACTATTCATAATATTGCTGATAATTTAGGGAGGAAACTATAGGTTTATGCTATTCCAAATTGCAGCATTTAATTTGCATCGATCGATGAATGGAGGAACTTCTTTTTACCTGCCTGATTTAGCACATTCATACCAGGGAGATAGCATTTTTATTATTGTTTGGGATAAAAAAATATAAAAACAATAAAGACAAAACATGTTTGATTGAAATGATAAAATAAAATATAAAAATAATTTTATTTTTAAAATAATTTTAGAGTGAATTTTGTACTTTTAAAACAAAAGATACAAATAAGAGAGATATATCTCTAAAAACAATATTTTTTATTTCTAAAATATTTTTATAAAAAAACTTTTAATTTTAAAATTGATAGTTTTAATACTCAATCAAGAAAAAGATTTAAGTCAAATTAGAATAATTAATCCGAGTTAACCTAAAAACAAAAATATATCATTTAGCACATATAAACAATTATTTTATCTTGCATATCACTATTAAATATAATTTTATTTTTGTCTTACAATATGTCTTGTGTATTTTATTTTTGGTTTATCTTTTGTGTATCGAAAAATATGAAGACGTCAATATTGCACTTACACTGTCCAGTTACAATTTATGGCCATACACCGCTGCGAACACTGATTGATCAGTGTCCACCAACCAGGAAGCAACACAAGTATAGTGTTGTTTTTCCCTCCATTTCTGCAGCTGATTCTTTTCTCTTTTCTGTTTCATCCTTGTGTGCAATTCAAAAACTCGAATCACTTCTGTTTTCAGAATTAAATTATAGTAAAGAATCGGTGCCAGTCAATTATCTTTGCTTTTATTTGATGCATCACGACATAATCATCACCCATCACCCAGGCTGGCTGGTGAAAAGAGAGAGTTTTTCTTTCACTAAAATGACAAAGCTCGAGCCCATCACTTGCGACAGTGAACTCGGTCCTGTAACAATGCCTAACAACCAACCATGCTGAAGCTGTTGATGCATTCAAAATATTAGACAAGAAATCTAAGACCCAGCAGCTTTACTTCGTGCCAAGATCGAACATGTTCTAGCTCACAACTGGACTAGACTGGACACTAAACCAGCTCATTATACTCGTAACCAAGAGATTCCCGCCTAAGGCAATCACATGAACCAAGACAGGTCGAACTGAGAATCTCTGTAAACAGTGTCAGTGGACTCAAACGAACGAACCAGCCTCTCTCTATCAAAAGGGCTACCAGGAACACAACTTTACTTCTTGTCAAGTTATGACCCGAGAATCAAACTGGTTTGCAACTAATTGGACCGTCGAGTTATAACTTATTTTCAACTTTAAAAAAGATGAGGAAAGGCTGTGTGATGAGATATGCCCATGATCGATAAAACTTTTCATGAGCCTTACAATTAACTTTTATGAAAAGAAACAAAATGAGTATGGCATTTGCAGCTGTTAGTCCTATTGGACTCACTTCCAGGCACTGCCCTCCCATCCCTCTTCCATACGAGAGAGATGTGTTATTCACTTCTTTTTTTCCTTTTTCAGAGTGTTCCAACAGTTCTACCAGTTAAAATGCCAAGAAGTAACTCGAAAAAGGAACATCCCTTCATATTGAGATTTCACCAGGCCGCATAAGGCGAGCAACTGCGCCAGCATTTGACATTCTCGAACCTGTAATTGTGAAATTTATGTATGGTTAAACCATGGACCAACTGTTCCATTCACGAGTCCATTGTTGTGGATCCCAACACCATTTGGAATCAGTGGAGGCAATCCAACTACCATTGAAGGTGGAGCAGCAGGATACAACCCATGATTGTGGGGTAAGGTGTGGGGGCTCACATGAGGACTGGAGGCAGGACTCCCCTTGCACTGTTGGAGGGCATGAATCTGCCTGAGACCTTCCTCATGAATACGTGATATAGTCTCCAACTCCTGCATTGATAGAGCTTCCAATCCGGCTCCGTAAAGAGGGGCATGCCGGGTCATTTCATCTTGAACAGAAGCCTCAAGGGTGTGGATATATTGCTGAAAAAGAAAGGATGACCATTAATCTGACACTGCTGCCTCTAATTCACCCAAGGTGGGAAAATAACAAGTCTAACGTTAAAATCTATTGTATGGTTGCAAATGATTAATTCATATGCCATAGGTAAGAGCTTACATCATTCTAAGCTCATGCTGCGTGAAGCAGAAATGCCAGGTTTTATTGGAGTGGGAAAGGAAATAAAAGAAAACAGAGTCTGTCACTTGATAAGGTTATGTAGCAGCTCTGCTCTTGCAGTCAACAAATCAAGCATCAAAAGAGATCCCAAGTTTAATCATGCTTGCCCCCAAACCATTCGAAGTAAAAAAAGAAGCCTATCACCTAAAACACTGACATTGCATTGGGGAGTTCAAATGGCAGATTATTAAGACAATCCTTTTGAAAACAAGGTAATGGTTTTGATTCTCAATGACAATAATGGAGAACCACAAGCTTGATCAAGTATCATGACCAAGGCAGCTTTCTATATAAGAACATGATTTGAAATGACAGTGATTGTAAAATACTCAGGAGAGGTGTAAATTATGTAAGAGCAAAAACCTGGCAGGCCTGCAATTTTGATTCCATCCCATCAATATATGCTTCACACCTAGCAACCTGCTCTTCCTTCTCCCTCTTCTCTCCTTCAGTTTGCCCAACTGTTTTTGTCAATCTCCGAACCTCATCCTCCAATGACTGACGGATTTCCTCCCTTGTCACATTCTCTGTAGCATACCGTTTCAGTTCTTCATCAAATCTTTTTCGTGCAGCTTCAGCGCTCTTCAGCCTTTCAGCAAGAGCATTTTTCTCTTTTACTACTTTCTGCATGTTCATGTATAAAATGCAGCACAAGAGCTGTCAGCACCAAAGAGAGAAGAATATATGCAAACAGCTAAAACTGTTTCCAGAGTACAAACTTTATACAGTAACCCTGACCAAGAAAATATTCTAAATAAAATAATTCCATCCACCTATCTCAAGTACAAAGAAGCAAATTCTACAGGAATATATCAACCACGTATATCCACAGTGTTGATAAAAAATATCAAGCAATTTATTGCTACTTCCAAAACATTTCTCCATAAGAAAGCAATATGATCAGATGTAGCACAATAGAATAATTAATCTTTGAAAATGTAAGAAATGAAGTTAAAAGCAAAAGACGGTGAATGGAGGGAATTTTTAAACACCACTCTTAAAAAAGTCTCCCCTTGGACTGGGAATAATGGAGGTAGTTATGAACTTCATAACTATTGAAGCCAAACTTCCAATCATAACATTCTAATTAATTTAGGAAACTATACCCTAAGGATATACAAGAAACTTGATAATAACTTCATTTCCCTCCCGTTCTCTAACCAAACAAAGAAAATTATTTAACTAGCATTTCCCTAATGATGAATTGAAACAAGGAAAGAGTCTCTTTCCTTCCCTTTCCTTAATTCCCCCTCCCTTCCACTCCTCTCAAGAATTCCCAGACAGCAAGCCAGAAACAACACATATGCCCTTTACTAATTGAGAATGTAAGGCCAGATTGGCAGCTGCAGATCATTTGATTGGAATGAAATTTTGAATGGGTACACAAGACAGAAGGGAGTGGCTACCTACTAGAGCTTCAACCAGACAGCTAAGTTAGTATTTCACTTGAGAAAAGAGACAAGTCATAATGGATTGATGTGGTAAAAAGGAGAGGATTTAAAAAAGAAGGCAGTATCTTATTGTCTTACCTTCAATTCATCCCGTTTTCGGGACTTCAATTGGGAGAGCTGTGTCTCAGCATCATGAAGACGGTCTTGAAGAACTTTTTTCTCAACTGTCAGCTTTGTGATTTCATCATCTCTCTCTGAACGTAGCCATTCAAGCTGACTCTCAACTTCTTGTATTTGTTCAGAAAGTTCCTTCTTCTCCCGAGTGAAGCGATCCATCTCAGCCTTCATTTCAGACTGTCATTTGAATAGTGTTATTAACATTAATAAACACCCATATGAAATTCCCCACACGTTTACTAACTGAATTATATGAGGTACCTTTAGCCTATTGTTAGTGGCCTCACAGTCACTCAATTTTTGCAATAGATTTGCCTTCTCCCGAGCCATATTGGAATTTTCTGCTTTCCTCTCATCACGTATACGAATAATTTCATCTTCACTAGCACATAGCTGGTGCCAGAGAGCTGCCCGATCAACATTTGCAAGTTCAGCAACCTCCCGCATCATGCTCAGAACAGGTTTAACTATTTCTTGCTCCTCACAAACTAAAATAGCCAATATGTCCAAATCTAAATCTACATCACAACTATTATCAGTAGTACTGGTGGCACGATCAACAAGTCTCTTTAGCATTCTCCCTCTATAGGTCTCATTGGCATACCATTTAAATAGTATTGTGTACAGCATCTTAACAAATCCCTTCACACAAAGGTCTCTAGAAAGAGCCAGTGTCTCAGCAAGACCTAGAACAACAGAAAAATCATCACGTTGGACTCGCAGCTGTTCACTGGCTTCTTCCTCTATTATAGCATCTGTGTGCTGGAAATTTTCATTAACAAATCTGGCATTAAAATTCAATCTTTGAGCAAGGCGTCTTTCCAAGACCATTGCTA
This sequence comes from Populus euphratica, assembly GCF_000495115.2. Taxonomy (NCBI): domain Eukaryota; kingdom Viridiplantae; phylum Streptophyta; class Magnoliopsida; order Malpighiales; family Salicaceae; genus Populus; species Populus euphratica. Next base: position 557,845 of record NW_011499932.1, read on the forward strand.
CAGATTGAGCCATAATTGCTCCTCGAGCTACAGCCCTCTCAAATGTTTGGGAAGCCTCAACAGCAAGGCAAGGTATGGATAACATCTCAATCAGGATATAAATGTCTGAAAAATGACATCTAAAATGGAATGTCTGCTCATCCACCACATGGAACCTTTCAGCAGCCGATGCATTTTCTCCAAACAAGAAGAGGCCACAAGGCAATGTTGAGCAGCTATCATCAAGGGCAGCGTCACAATCAATATCTCTTAGTATGGTTTCAGCAACATCTCCCCAACTATTCACAGTTCTGCTCAAAAAATCTAGGACAAAAGGAGACACATCAGCCCCTAAGTTTTTTAACCTAGTGCGAACTGATCTGACCTACAAAAGATAACAGAGCAGGTTAAATGAGCATTTAATAAATCATGACAGACAACAGAATAAGATATTCTGAAAAAGAAATGCATACTGCTTCCGGAAGATGTTGACACTGGGATGCAGCCTTGAATATAAAATCTATGGTAGCAGCAAGAGGCTCATCATTTGAATCAGCCAACAGATCAAAAGACTGAATTAAAACACGCTCCCACACATCACTGCCACACTCCAGTTGACTAAGAGCACCAAAAACCTAAGCGTGACCATCAAAATCACACAATAAGATATCTGGCAATAGACTTAAAAAAGAGTTGCATGTGCAGTTGGTCAGAAATGAGAGGGAATCTTTCAAAAAAAGTGTCCTATTGTATTCAACAGTTATCTTACAGGCATCCACAGTGCAGGTTCTGCATCAGGCTTTTTAAGTCTTTCAAGAAGTGCATAAGCCGCCAATGGATGCTCTGCATGCTCAACCAATTTGGGAATCAAAGAAACCAGGTCTGGCTGCAGATGCTTGGGAGCTTTATCCAGTACAAGAGCAATTTTTTGTGCAGACTGAGGTCTTCGTCTTGGCTCTGGGCAGCCATGTGGAACAGCTCCATCTAGGGCTCTCAGTGAGTTAACAATCAGTCCCAAGAGCTCCTCAGATTGTTCTGGCCACTTGGTCTGAAAGTTCATCTTCTCCAATTAATTAATATAAACTAAAATATTAGTCAGGAAAAGTTGCCATTTATGCAGAAACTCATACCTTAGAGCGAAGAGAAGCATTTTCCAAAGCACCTCCTGCTGTTGTTACTGGTGGATACATAGGCTGTCCTGGAAGAGCTTTTCCGGGCATATTAGTCCCATTTATGTCAGAGCTCTGTACAGCAGATGCTCGTTTAGAATCATCTAGACCAGAATCCAACCTTTCATGTACAGGAAATTGAGTGGATTCAGTTGCTCCGCTTCCCCTGTCAGATTCCAAAGGGCTGGCAGCACCACTGCCGTCAAGAGAAGGCTTTGAGTGCGCATCAGAGGAATCATCATTCAAACTTCCTTCCAAAGGTTGGCAACATTCAACCATTATGTCCAATAGTAAATCTATGATTGCCTGCTGCAAAACTTTAACTCCCATCAACAAATTCATCAAGCTGGGAGAAGATTCATCAGCCTTCGCAGCCTTCTTTCCATCATTGCCACCGGAAAGCTTGGTTGGAAGAAGCAGCTTCTTTACTTTAGCTGGTTCATCAAGATAAACACGTAGTCCAGTCAGAAAACCAGCAATTGCTCCAGCATCCATTAGAAGCTTTTCTCTTAAGGTAACCTGAGGCTGTGAAGGATTATCTCCGTATGTGAGGTGAAACCCAGCTCTGGAAAGAAGGTTTCTAAAGATATCTTCTTCATCTCCACTTATTCCTTCACTATCATCAGAATCAATGAGTTCATCAGGATCAGTTGTTAAAGCATCCTGATCATCCTCGGATGCCAAAACCTAAGAGAAGGCAGAACACACATAAACATCTAGCTAGCATATGAAAAAGAGGACAGGACCAAATAAAACATGTTACTTCTAATCTCAACAAATTGTACAAAGTACAGGCTATTGAAAATAGGAAGATGCAGAGAACGAGTAAATCTTTAGAACACAAAAAACACGCACAAAAGGTAAAAGAAAAAAATCAGAACCAATGAACTGGTACTAAAGTCATGAATTTTCTATTGTTACATGCATTTTCCTGACTTGTATTGTGGTGCTTATAAATATAATTACCAACATGTGGGACGGGATGGTGGGGTTTGGGGATGGAGGACAACTACCCCCCTTATGTATTCCAAGGCCTATTGGCCCATAGATGAACCAAAACAAATGATATTCTTATAATTCTGAGATAAAAGAACTTAAAAGAGTGTAAAATCTAAAACGCCAGGCTGATGTAAATACAATAGATTTTAAAAACTTGGACACAAAGCTCTCCGTATACAGAAGGTTAAAAATCATGTAAAAACATACAGCAAGCACACAAACCAAGTGGCATATCACCATACAAGAATCTCAAAGCACAAAATAGTAGGCAATAATAAGAGAAGAAGGACCATAATTCTAACCTCTAAATCTGAAAACTCGAACCATGGGCAGCAATCTAAAATTTCACATACAAAAACAACAGTATCACGTGCGAGGAACCCTGCATCTGTTTCCAACATATCTGACACCTTCATGAATTGCAGGACAGAATTATTCCATGTCTTCGTACAAATAGATGACTCCTTCCACACAGTCTTGGCTGGATTTTTTTGATTCACAACAGCCATCCTGTATCTGACCCAAAAGTTTTTATCTGGATCACTACAAACTGACTGATCACTCTCTAAATATATGCATATGGTGTCAAAGGACTCATACACTCCTGCAATGGCAAAAATAAGGACCATCAGTTGAATAAAGAAAGAGGCAACCGCAACCAGAATTTCAGCTGAGAAGGAACCAGAGATAACTACCCACCAATCCGAAGCTCACAGCCACCAGCTTGGAAGAACTTGCTAAATATTTTTCGAGTTTCCATTATTTCTTTGAAGGACAAGAAGTTCTCCACCTTCCATGTAAATGAACTTTTTTTCCCAACCTTGTCAATCTGGGAAGTGCCATTAGTTGACTCAGTATCCTGATCCGTAAAATCTTGCATAATGGATGTTTCTTTCAAAATGAGAACCTCCGCAGAGAATACAACGGTATCTTGAACGAGAAACCCAGAGTCTTGATCAAACAGGCTTGTGAGTGTCACGAATTCACGCCAACCCCAATCTTTTGCAGCTTTGGAATAGCGATTTTGAGATTCCTTTGTGACAGACTTCTCTTCCATCCTCTGGTTGACAACTGACAATCGATGGCTCACAAAACAACTCCAATCGCTAGAAGTATTTCGCAAATCTGTAACTTCAAGAAACACTGAAAGATGGCATGGTGGCTGAGACTGCCCTGATACCATCAAGCATATAGGAAATTCCCATCAGTTCACTCTCCTAGAAAACTGTCAGTTTGGCTTACATATTATCTTGAATCCATAATTCATATAAGTAAAGATAAGGCTAATTAATAGAACTGTGAGTTTGGTATACATATCTGGCAATTGTACAATTAGCTTAAAAAAATAAAGCATTTGATTCAAGAAATCCTTCTCTTTCCTATTACAGCCTATGAACCAAAATAAAAGTAACTAGCTAATTATAAGCAGTAAACAACAATGCATAGTGTTTGGCAACCCCTTAGTCCAGTTAAATGAGTTCATCACTAATTGGAAAAAAAAAATTACGAATCTACTTCAAATAAGTCCAGCATAACAGACAACTATCAACAATAAGAAATAAACTCTATCATGTTTACAGGCAGGAACTACAACATCTCAACTATCCATATGAGTAATTAACAGTTAGGGAAAGATTTTAATAATAAAGTCGAGGCATACAAAAAGTCCACAACATAAAGATATATGAGTAACTATAAGTTCATAACTAGATGTTATTAATGAAAATCTTGCATACCTCGAGGATAAACAATGAGTCGGCAATCCCGGTTCCCAATCTGAAACCTCCTGCTCTTGATGCAAAGACCAGTAATCTTCCTCTTCTTCAAAAGATCCTTCAACCTCATGAAATTCTCGATCCTCCAAGTGAATTTCCCCATGTGCCCATCAGACTTCCTCGCTCCACTCCCAATCCTCCCTCCAATTAACCCCCCATTCTTCGAAAAACTACTGAACTCCTTAATCACATGAAATGAAGTACTAAACACTGCAGTATCATCGACCAAAAACCCCGACTCAGCCCCAATAAAATCAGCCATCTTCATATAATCATTCCACCCCAAACTTGTATTATCCCCGCTTTTATTATCTGCCGCAAACCGTCCATATGAATCCCTATGCACATGATTGCTCCCCCCAGCCTTTTGATTCAAAACAGACATTCTAAACAAACACCAACAACTCCTATCTGAAACACCTGTCTTCTCCGTATCCTTACTCTCCAAACACATAGACAAGTAATCCGTTCCATTCACAGAGCTCTGATACACACTGATCCTCAAATTACATTCCCCTGCTGGAAACACCGGACTCATTATCTTCTGAGTCTTAATCATTTCCTTAAACAAACTAAAATTATGCACTTTCCATGTACATTTGCCACTTAAAACATCCGATACCGGTCCCACAGCTACCGAACTGGACGAAATTGATAACGAAACCCCCGACTGCACCTCATTATTATTAGTGCTACTACTACTATTATCACGCATAAAACTAACAGATTCGTTTAAAATCAAAATATCAGCGGTGATTAAAACGCAATCATTATTAAACAAATAGCCCAATTTGGAATCAAATACGGTAGAAGCCGGGGTAAAATCACACCAACCGTGTGATTTTTTCTTACTGGAAAACCGATGCCATGAATCACGGTGTATAGTTTTGGAATCATCAAGTGGATTAAAAATGGATAAACGGTAGCTGGCAAAACAATCCCATTTTGACGATGATGTACCGCGCGGGTCCATGATTTGAAGGTAGACTGAGATGTAGCCAGGCAAAGCTTGAGAGTCACCTTTAGGGTAAATTAATAAACGGCAATCGTAACCGCCTACCTCAAAATATTTACTCCATAATGCCCTAGCTTTAACACGTGTAAAACTCTGTACCGTCCATTTGCAGGTTGCCGAATACTCCCCTCGCCGATCGATTGTCACGGTTTCTGCTGCCGCTCCGTTCGTTCCGTCTAGCGTTGTCCCCACAGTGATATCGTCGATTGTCGAGGTTGTTGTTGTCGTCATTGTTGTCGATGATGAGGTGCCGAGAGAGGATTGGTCGGAGTGAGAAGGTATAGGGGCAGATGATGAGCAGGTAGAAGATGTGGCTGCCGCTTCCATTGAAGTGGCGGTGGTGGTGCTGCTGCTGCTGTGTTTCATTGTTTGTTAGGGGTTTTGGTGTCTGGAGTTATTTATTTATTTATTTTTAATTTAATTCTCTCTGTACTTTTGTTCCCAATAAAAAAAAATAGAGAGAGAGAAAGGAGGTGAAAGAGAGGAGGGATATGTGGGCGTGAGGGTAAGAGAAGAGCCTTGGACAGGGAACGGCTCATTGTAGTCAACATGCGCTTCTTCTTCTTTTCGTTTTTTCTCTTTGGTTTTTTTGGGTTTTCTTGCAGTCAGGATCCGGTGTGGCGTGGGTGTAGGTTTTGTTTGTGTGAGGCTGAGGAAAATTTTGATGTGGGGTCCACGTTATGGGGCCTGGTTACGACGCACATGCGTGGGAGTGTGGACAGTAAGCCGTAAAGGCAGCAAACTTTTTTAAAAAAACATTTATTAATTTTGTTTGTGTGCATTGATATATTTGTTTTGGGATTTTTATAAAAAAAATAATAATAACAAAAACACCAGCACCACTCTTCAATTTTTCAAAGTCATTATCTAATCTTGAAAAAAAATTATAAATTGATTCTCAAGTTTTTTTAAAAAAAATAAGTAAGTATTTTTAAAGAAAAAATAAAAAATAAAGTAATTCTAGATCACTCTTAAAAAATCTATTAGTTTTATAGAAAACTATCCAATCTAATTTTAAGAAAAAATATTAATTGATTGTCAAGGTTTTTGTTTAAAAATATTTATATGTTCTGTTTTTATTATTTGATTTGGAATTTTTGTAAGCAATAAAAATAAAAATAAAAATAACATCAATGATAATAACAATACCAACACCATTGTTTCAATTTTCCAAAGCCATTCTATCTAATTATATATATATATATATAGAGAGAGAGAGAGAGATTGATTCTCAAGCCTTTTGTTTTAAAAATAAATAAGTATTTTTAAAGAGAAAATAAATAATAAATAATATTAGATCACTCTTAAAAAATCAATTAGTTTTATAGAAAATTACTCTATCTAATCTTGAAAAAAAATCAATATATTTGTTTTAAAAATAAATAAGTATTTTTAAAGAGAAAGTAAATAATAAATAATATTAGATCACTCTTAAAAAGTCAATTAGTTTTATAGGAAATTACTCTATCTAATTTTGAAAAGAAGTATCAATATTTTTGTTTCAAAAATAAATAATTACTTTTAAAACAAATTAAAAACCGAAATAATATCAGATCACTCTTAAGAAGTCGATTAGTTTGACAGAATTAATTAACAAAACTCTTTAATTATTTACGAATAATCCTTGACAAAATTAGCAGCACAAGAAATCTCTTTATTTCTTATATATTTTTACAGTGGAATATTATTAGATTCTTCCCAGCCACCATAATTAATTTTCCACTGCATGGTCTAATTCGATTGGAGGGGTATGGTTGTGATTTTATTGAAATTTCGAATGTTAGAATTTTCTAATTAGAGATTGCCTTTTTGAGGGGAAAAGAATAGAATGACGATCCATTTAAAGGAAGGATGCAGAAATTCCACGTTGTTTTTTTTCTTTTTTTTAATTGGACCACGTCAGGGATTAGCTAAATATCAATGTGACTCTATCCATAGGCGATGATGATTCTCCTATCCCATCAGATGCGTGTGACGTTAACGGAATGACTGGAAATCATGACGATTCAGTTTTTTCCTTAGCATTCACTAACCGGCGGGAATAGGCTAACCTAAGCAGGCTACAGTTTTTTAAGTTTTTTTTTTTTGGTTGAATTGTGTTTTTCAAAAAAATTATTTTTTTTTTTAATTATTTTTATGAATAAATAATATTAGATCACTCTTAAAAAGTCAATTAGTTTTATAGGAAACTACTCTATCTAATTTTGAAAAGAAGTATCAATATTTTTGTTTCAAAAATAAATAATTACTTTTAAAACAAAATAAAAACCGAAATAATATCAGATCACTCTTAAGAAGTCGATTAGTTTGACAGAATTAATTAACAAAACTCTTTAATTATTTACGAATAATCCTTGACAAAATTAGCAGCACAAGAAATCTCTTGATTTCTTATATATTTTTACAGTGGAATATTATTAGATTCTTCCCAGCCACCATAATTAATTTTCCACTGCATGGTCTAATTCGATTGGAGGGGTATGGTTGTGATTTTATTGAAATTTCGAATGTTAGAATTTTCTAATTAGAGATTGCCTTTTTGAGGGGAAAAGAATAGAATGACGATCCATTTAAAGGAAGGATGCAGAAATTCCACGTTGTTTTTTTTCTTTTTTTTAATTGGACCACGTCAGGGATTAGCTAAATATCAATGTGACTCTATCCATAGGCGATGATGATTCTCCTATCCCATCAGATGCGTGTGACGTTAACGGAATGACTGGAAATCATGACGATTCAGTTTTTTCCTTAGCATTCACTAACCGGCGGGAATAGGCTAACCTAAGCAGGCTACAGTTTTTTAAGTTTTTTTTTTTGGTTGAATTGTGTTTTCCAAAAAAATTATTTTTTTTAATTATTTTTACGTGTTTTAATTTTTTTTGATGTGATAGTATGAAAATAAATTTTAAAAAAATAAAAAATATTTTAAAACATCATAAATAAATTAATCTTCTTTATACGCTTTTAATCAGAATTGAAACCTAATTGGCACAAAAGCTTATTAGTGATAGGGCTTTGCTGGACTTTGAGATCGTGTAAAATGACAAGTTCTTTTAAAAAAGCATAAAGTATAATAGGCTACCTTTCATTTTCGAACTTGAGATAGGGAAAGAGCAAACACAATGTTAGGTAATATTAAGATGAGTAAAAAAAATTTAAAAATTGATTAAATTGAAAAAATTAGAAAAAAATAATTAAAAAAATTAAATTGTAAAATAAAATAATTAAATTGATTGGGATTTTAAAAAACCAAATGGTTTGATGGTGTTAAATGAAAGTGTTTACACTAAAAATAAAAATTTATTAGTTGACAGGGATTTAAATAAATATAATAAATAATGACTCTGACTCGTGTGAATCTAAATAAATAATTTTTTTATTTTTTATTTATTTTAATAAAAAATAAATATAAAATGAATATTGTTAAATTTAACTTTAAACATGTTTCGAAGTTAGCTGAAGATATAATTTATATCATATTTATGCACATGTCAAATATTTATATATTTTTTAATTTAATATAATATATAAATATTTCAATATTAATATATTATATATTATATATTTTATGTTAAACAATAAATAGTATTTAAATGGATCAATACAAAAGGTAAAGTGTCACAGGCTATGTGTGTTCGTCATTGTAATAGTTTTCAATGTTGCATTTTTGAAAAAATAGGTTTTAAAAAATTATAAATTATAGTTTTTTTAAATAAAATTTAAAGTAGTAAATCTCATATGAAACTGTAGTGAATATTGACTAACTAAATATTTTTAAATTTATAATTAAAGTATAGTATAGACAGTAGCATGCTACACCACATCCAGCGGCAAGATTTTTTAGTTTTTCAATCCCTCTTTGAAAAATTAGATTTTTAGCACTAAAACAAAAAAGAAGATTAAATTTTGCCCCTCCTAATTTTTTTTCCCCTAAATAATCCCCAAACTAAAATTTATTAGCTCCGCCACGCCACATAAATAAACAAAGTGGAAACAAACGCGCTGTTAATTTGCAAACTACAGGACCGAAAAGTGAAAAAAACACAATTACCAGAGAAAAAACACTGGTTGTATATTTATAGCCTCTTCAGGCCCCACGTGTCGTTCTCCAGAGTCGAAAGATCAACGAAACCTCTGTAAGCCCGAGTGTGACTCGCACTTTCCTTCAACGCCAACTCGGACAGAACTCACTCCTATGTATTCACCGTCGATTGCCGCCTGACTCAGTAATCACTGTAAGATCCTCCAAAATTCCCCCTTCAATTTCAATTTGCAACTCATTTTTTAGAGCTAAAAAATCGATCTTCTTTGCTTTTTAGGGTTTCAATTGATCATATCTGTAAAAAAATTGAGATTATTTAACAAAGAATCTTAAATGTGAAGTATGTTTCCAAAGGACTGGATAATACTGCTTGGCATATTTTCTGCTAAGCATCTTAATCCTTAAGCATGTTTTGTAATGTAATCCTTTTAACTTGGTCTACACTTGTTACAACAGACCAGATTGTGCTTGGAAAATAAGCAAGCAAGGGATGCTATAATTAGTTTATTGGTGGTAGTTAATATGTTCATTTTGATGAAATTACTGTTTATGGTCCTGTCTGGCCTTTCACTGTGAAACTTGATATTTAAGGTTGTCAGCATTGTTTTTTATCCTATCAATGATACTTGGTATGTATGTGTTGCAAATTAGTGTTTTTGTTTTTTCTTTTGTATTCAGATGGAAGAAGTTTGTTTGAATAGTGAGCCGGTGTTTGACGAAGGCGATGACTATGAGGTTGAGGGAGACAGCAGTGCAGTGGGATGTGATGATGAAACTGGTGAAAATTGTTCGAAGAAAGAACGACCAGAACCGACTGTGGGTTTGGAGTTTGATTCTTTCGATGAAGCTTATGATTTTTACAATGTTTATGCGAAGGAACAAGGTTTTGGCATTAGAGTGAGCAACTCTTGGTTCAGGTCAAAGAGAAAAGAACGTTATAGAGCGAAACTTAGTTGCAGCAGTGCAGGTTTTAAGAAAAAGAGTGAAGCAAACAATCCAAGACCGGAAACAAGAACTGGCTGTCCTGCGATGGTCGTCATTAGGCTAGTGGACTCTAAAAGATGGAGAATAGTTGATGTTGAGCTTGAACATAATCATCCGGTGAATCCTCAAATCAAAAGGTTTTATAAGTCTCATAAACGGATGGTTCTTGCAGCCAAAAAAGCACAACCACCACCAGAGCCAGTCACCGAAGTACACACTATCAGGTTGCATCGTAGAGCTCTCATGAATACTGGGTGTAATGTGTACTTAAATGTTGATGAAAGGGGGCATGTTGATCATGTTGATCACTTCAAATATTTGGAACTCAAAGAAGGAGATGCACTTGCAGTGTATAACTACTTCTGTCGCATGAAGTTGACAAATCCTAACTTCTTTTACGTAATGGATCTCGATGACGAGGGGCGCCTGAGGAATGTGTTTTGGGCTGATGCCAGGTCCAGGGTTGCATATGGTTTCTTTTGTGACACGGTAACAATTGACACAACATGCCTGGCAAACAGGTATGAGATACCTCTTATTTCATTTGTTGGTGTGAACCACCATGGACAATCTGTGTTACTGGGATGTGGCTTCCTTGGACACGAGTCTATGGAATATTTTGTCTGGATTTTCAGGGCATGGATCAAGTGCATGCAAGGGCATCTTCCACAGGTTATCATTACTGACCAAAACAAACCCTTACAAAGTGCAGTATCTGAGGTTTTCCCAAACGCTCGTCATTGTTACAATGTGTGTTGTATCATTCAGAGAGTTCCAGAGAGGTTGGGAGGGTTGCAGGGATATGAAGCCATCAAAAGACAATTAAATAAAGCTGTCTATAATTCCCTAAAGATAGCCGAGTTTGAAACTTCTTGGGCTGACATGATCAAGTGCCATGGTCTTGGTGATAATAAATGGCTTCAAACGTTGTATGAAGAAAGACAAGCGTGGGTTCCAGTCTACTTAAAGGACATATTTTTTGTGGGAATGATCCCCATCCAAGAAGATGAGAGCTTGAATGCCTTTTTTGATGGTTATGTACATAAGCATACATCGTTTAAGGAATTTGTAGATAAGTATGATCTCGCCCTACACTGTAAACACATGAAAGAAGCCATGGCAGATCTGGAGTCCACAAATTCAAGCTACGAGTTGAAAACAAGATGCAACTTTGAGGTGCAGCTCTCTAAAGTGTATACAAAAGAAATCTTTAGAAAGTTCCAGTCTGAAGTTGAGGGGATGTATTCTTGTTTTAACACAAAACAGCTGAGAGTTAATGGACAAATAGCGACATACGTAGTCAAAGAACGAGTTGAAGTTGCAGGAAGTGAGAAGGAGGTTAGGCATTTTGAAGTTTTATATGATACAAGTCAAGCAGATATCCGATGCATATGCAGTTTGTTCAATTACAAAGGTTATCTATGTAGGCACGCCTTGAACGTGCTTAATTATAATGGTGTGGAAGAAGTCCCTTCTCGCTACATTCTGCCACGTTGGGCCAAAGATTATAAGCGCAGGGGTCTTCTAGATCACAATTCCGGTGACGTTGATGTGGATAACCCAATTTACTGGCATAATCTTCTGTATAGGTATGCCATTCCAGTTGTGGAAGTAGGAGCAGGGTCTTCAGATCATTATAAGATTGCATTGCAAGAACTGGAAAAGTTGTTGAACAATTTCAATCTTGCAGAGGACAACTTGGTGTAAATTCCTATATGTAGAAACTAACTAGAAATTAGAAAATGCCGATTTGTAAAACTTCTTGCGGTGTCTATTATACTTTCTTCTCATGCCACTGGTGGAAGATATGCATCTTATACGAGGTTTCCCATGTCTTTGATTCTTTGAACTTGTGGCAAGCGTTATTCTAGTTTGGTCATTGAGAATGTTTTTGCTATGTTCTATAGCCTTGGTTCACAATGCAAACAGCACTACACAGTAAGTTCAAGTTCCAGGACATGGGTTTGAACTAGTCCTTCATGTGTTTGTTTTTGTGTTTTGAATGATGTTTTCTCAAAATTTATATTATTTTTATTGTTTTGATATATTAATATCAAAAATAAATTTAAAAAATTTAAAAATATTTTATTTTAATGAATTTCTATATAAAAAATATTTTAAAAAATAATTTTTATTACAATATTAAATAAATTCAAGGCACAACAAAGATGCACCTTGAATTGGCAAAAACAAGGAAACTTCTTGCAAGACACCAATTACACTTTGCACAACTTCCATTGGTTTGTTATTGTCGTTGGATAGTTTTTTTTAATTATTATTATTATTTTAATGTTTTAATATTAAAAAAATTGTTATTTTAGTACATTTTCAAATAAAAAATATTCCTTCCAGAACAATATCAAAAAAATAATGCTTTAGCTAATCATCTCTAATTTACTCCATGAATTACCTCTGAAAGGCTTCTTTATATTTTTTCCTTCCAACCGAGGAGGCCAGGACGGCACGATTCATTGATATAACGTGGTAATCTTCAGGGATGAATGGCTGGGAATAAATATTTGCAAATGAAGAACATGTGCTGCAAAATTGGTAAGCACATGTACTAGAATTTAAAAGTCTCCCCCTTGTGATGGAGCAAATACCTTGATGGAGTTTCCAATGTGTTTTTTTATATATTAAGCTCCTGCTTAGTATTGAATTATTGACTTTCAAGCAGGAGTGAGGTAAAAAAATTTACTTAAAATTAATTTTTAAATTATTTTAATATTCTGATATTAAAAATAATTATTTTAAAAAAATATTTTGAAAAACAATTACTACCACACTTTCAAACACCACTATACCCATGAGTTTCTTAACCATGGCAAAGTATGTCAAGCTTCATTCCACAGAAGATGCATCTTTCTGAGGGAAGAAAAATAAACAAGACTCTGGAAACTTGACAGGTGCTTCCCCTCTCCCTTCCCGTCGATAATACTGAAGGCTGCACACACATGAAGGGCTTTTTTGACATCGGAAACAAGAGAAATGTATAATTATACCTTAGCTGAAAAGATTCACAAAAATATTGGTACTCAAATAACTATTATATCAATCACATGCTTCAATAAGCATCCAGCCTGCATCACTTTGTTTCCACAAGGCAGTCTGTTAACAAGAAGTGCGAGCACAGGCCCGGATAATTCAAGTATTTCACATTGCTTGAAAGAAGAAATTTAATACAACTACGAGGAGAGAAATTTCAAACAGAAAAACCCATGTTCTTAGAAAAATAAATTAATTAATAAAAAAATGCAAGCACAAAGCACACCAGATCTCACTCAAAAGTTGCTCTTTACTGAGAAAAATAAATTAATTAATAAAAAAATGCAAGCACATAGCACACCAGATCTCACTCAAAAGTTGCTCTTTACTTTCGGCATGTAGGCAGTGTAACTCCATGGCATACAAAGGCCAGCACAACATAGATAATCACTAGTAGGAGTAAAATCAAAGCAACCCTGCGAGACGTCAAAAAAATTAGTCAGTGAGCAAGAAATTCAAGTATCTCTGGTTTCAAGTGGGTAAATGCTGAAAGAAATTCTTGAAATGCATTCATGCATGTAGTTAGACATCAACAACAATTCATTTGGAGAACATACGTGAGCTTGACATTTCTCCACCATACTGCGCTGCTGAAACGACGAGCTTGCTTTCTGAAACGGAAGGTGTTTCCTTGCATGTTGGCGGTTTTATCTACAAGCAATTCCAAGCGATCACCTCTCTCCAAAACTTTGTCAATGTTCTCAATCATAACATTTCGCACCTATTACAAAACAACAGCAAATTTTGAAATTACAAGTCTGTTTAAAATGAAAAACTTAGACAGGATCCTTCAACTGGAAATTTATAGAATAATTATTGAGTGTTAGAGTAAGTTTCCATTCTAACTACGATGATAATAATGGTGTATATCCTTCATATACCATTAATTTCATTATTCAGTACCCAAGTAGGACTCGAGACCACGGAAAAGTCATTCAACCTAACACCACAGTTTGACAGAGCAACTGGACAGCAGAATCCACATTTCAAAGCACAAAATCTAAAATAAAACATTATTCCAGACATCTATCATGAATTGGTAAATAATTAAAAACCACCCTCAAAATTCATAAATCGATCCAAGAGATAGCAATCATGATTCAATCAAGTTCACCTGGCTCATTTCACCTTTCAGTCTATTTATCCTATCTGCATTCGGATCATTAGTGTAGTACTCCATTTGTTGGCTCAAAACTCTTGAGAACTCATCATTCATGGCATAGGCTTGAGCTGTAATAACTGCACGTCCGTAAGTCCTGGCAAATCTCTGATGAATGTCCTCAAGAAATGCAAACGGAATTCTTCCTGGACATAAAATCAACATTATCATCAATTTTTCCCATACAATTTACTTCTTATATTCATCCCAGGAATCCAACAATCTAGAGGTGCTAGACCCGCTTTAAAATCAAAGGCGAAGCATTCAATTTTATATGTCAAGTAAATAAAGTTAAAAACTTTTAAAGAATTCACTCAGTCTCCAAACAGGTATAGGTCGACTCCTAAGAAAAGCATTAACACAGCTCCCTAAAACATCAAAACGCAGTAATTGTGACAGTGAATGACTTGCCTTCAGCTAAAATATCAGAACTTTCCCGCACGCAATACATTTCCGATCCTCAACTAATCCATCATAAACCTATACCCACCACAAAAATCAAATGTCTGATATTCAATTAATCTATAGACTTGATAAGCTGCAAACTTTTAATGGTTTCACACATCGTGGCTTGCATCCTAAAATCCAGCGATTAATTCCTAGAATAGCTCTGAACCGACCCAGCCTGACAGGTCAATCCACTGACCCAGGGCTGGAAAAACCCGGATTTTTTAGAGCCAAGTTGTTTCAGTTTTTTTTTAAAAAAATTAAAGTTCGGGTTGACCTGGCCGATCAGCAACATGGGCCTTGGCCGAGTCGAACTCTAGGTTGGGTTTGCTAAATATGATTCCTAGTCTTCGCCTAGACGATGAGATAAACTTAATTTCAGTTGCCCACAAACAAGTGTGATAATACCACTAGACAAAGCTATGAAATTTCTAACAAATTCAACTAATTCTCCAACATGCGTAGTAGCTCAAGTCCAAAAATCCCATGTTTCTTTAAATGTCATCCAACGCAACACATAACATAATCACAACGAAGAAATCGTAACTGAGATCCTAAAATCCGTAATTAACAAAAATTAAATTAATTCATGCGAAATTAAGTGGAAAAAAAAACAAGGGGATTGAAAAAAATCTTACTGCCGGCGGTATCATCGGCCATGCAAAGAACGGCGAGGCCATCGGTGCGTTTAACATGAAAAATATAACGATCTTGAGAGTAAGAGACGTTGCTATCATCATTGCCAGGTATCTTATCCAGTATTTGCCTAGCAATCGCGCTTGCGTTCGTTGCTGTAGAGCTAAACTCCGCTAGCACCACCGATCCCCTAGCCACTAGCGCGTACAGGATCGCCATTGGGATCTAATGAACGATCGATTTTTCTCTCTGTTGGAAGGAGTATCCTTTCTTATTATTTTTAATTAGTTTGTAGCTATAGATTAAGAATTGAAAGGGAAGTGGTGAGCCTACTTGTTGTAAAAAACAGAAGAAACCGAGGGAAGGGGAAGGGAATTTAGTGGGATACGTATTATTAATTGATTATTAATTATTAACTGGGTGAGATTGGATTGGATTGCATTTTAATCAGTGTCTCAAAATATATTCGATTAAAAGAATATAGAATATAAAAATAAATTTATTTCTATAATAATTTTTATTTAAAAAATATCTATAAATATCTTTGTCTATGATAATGGAAGATTACTATAATTTTACGTCAATTCCATTTATTTATTTTTTTCCATAACGTTCATAAATGACTAAATTTTACATGAATAATGCAAGATAATGGAACATTGCAACAAATTCTTATACTTAGCAAATTTCAGGTTTGTTTTGTGTGAAGGTGGTTAGGGCATGTGAAAATCATAGAGCCTTCTTGTAATACTTTAATTTAAAAAATAAAATTAATATATATAATTAAGTTCATGGTAATTTTGAAGAATATATTTGGAGGTTCTCTTTGGATTTTTTTACAATTTTTTTGTTGTTTTATTAATATAAATAATACAGTTTTATATATATATATATAAACACTTTTTAAGCAATGCAAGAGATTACAATTATTTTTTATATTTTCATATATAATTAATATCATAAATTTAATTTTTTTTGTGAATATTTAAATAAATTATTAAAAAAATTCAACATGTGCATTTTAATGCATCACACGACAAACTATTTTAATGCATCACACGCCATTTTTCCTAGAAAAGAAAGGGAACAAGAAAGTTGTGTGTCCGTACATGTAGTGTTCTCTCACGAACCGGACCCTCTTGACAAACATTTCTTCTGAACAGAACCATCCCCTGACCTAGACAGGTAACTACTGGGTCAGAGGGACAAGCCATGACCCATCCGGCTAGGCAAAACTATCGAGCTTCGGTTTCTGTCAAGTGAGATCAGCTGTCCCTGTAAAACAGTTGTAATTACAGATACTTGTTGTGTTAAGTTGTCGGTTTAATTTATTTTAAAAAATTAATTTTTTTAATAATTTAAATTATTTTTTATATATTACTACAAAATATAATTTTTAAAAATAAAAAATAAAATAACATGCTTCAATTATTTTTTTATTTTTATTACAAAATATCATTTCATTAAAAATCAACAAAACCAATGTTATTTTATAATAGGTTCAGATTGATCTGACAACTCAATAATCCAACCTATTGACTGAGTCTTTGTCATCCACTCGAGAGAATAGCTATTAAAAAAAAAAATCAATTGGATTTCGTACAGATTATTTATGAAGGAGTAACAAAAAAAAGAAATTAAAAGTCCAGAAATCTTCAATATATAGGAAAATCCTCCTGTTTCTACTCGAAATTACAGGCAATCCATCATTTTCTAAGCAAGTATCTTCCCAGGAAAACAAGGGAAATAGCAATTTCCCATACATGGACAGTGTCTGTATATACACAATTAATAAGATGCTGACATCTCAGTTTTTTTTATTTTATAACTGCTCATTTATTTTGTTTATTGTTTTTTGAAAATGTTCATTTAATGTCTCGTTAATGATGAGGGGATCTCTTTTTATTACCCCGATTATCCCAGTGAAGTAACACTTTACTTTTATATTCTACAAAATTACATTTTATATAATAGATACCGGGCTAGCACTAAATTTTAATTATTTTTTAAAAAGTAAAATATTTATAAATCGATTTTATTTACTTTCTCTTTTTTCCCTTTCCCTTTCTTTCCCTCTGCTTTCTCCTCTCACATTTGCCTTTCTTTTCATCTCTTCAAAACACATCTCCCCTTCTTTCCTCTCGTCTTTCTATCTTAATTTAGGTCCATTTCTTCTGTCCCCGCGAAGGAAAGAAAGTTTTGAAACTGAAAATGTAACACAATTAGTTTGTTTTTGTGTTTTATAAATGTTTTTTAAAAAAATTAATTTTTTATTTTAAATTAATTTTAATTTTAATTTTTAAATTATTTTAATATGATGATATTAAAAATAATTTTTTTAAAATAAAAAATTTTATTTTAATATATCTTCAAATAAAAAAACACTTTGAAAAGTTATTCTTATCATACTCTCAAACATTTTGAAATAAATCTCTTTCAAAAGTTGTATGATATGATTAACTTGTTATTTGTTATGTTTGAAAATGTAACAGTAATTCAGGTTTAAAATATTTTTTGTTTGGAAGTATATCAAAATAATATATTTTTTATTTTTTAAAAATAATATTTGATATCATCACATCATAATAATTTAAAAATATAAAAAATTTAATTTTAAATAAAAAATAAAATTTTAAAAGAACACGGTCTAAAAACACTATTAGAGAAAAGTTTCAAACTGTTTGATAAAATCAAATTTCCTTTCTCCGCTCACCTTTGCCTTTGCTTTAATCTCTTCAAAACATCTCCCCTTCTTTCCTCTCATCTTTCTATCTTAATTTAGGCCCATTTCTCCTGTCCCAGTAAAGGAAAGAAGGTCTTCTATCTTAATTTAGGCCCATTTCTCCTGTCCAGTAAAGAAAAGAAGGTTTTGAAACTAAAAATGTATCACTTAGTTTGTTTTTATATTTTAAAATTATTTTTAAAAAATTATTTTTTATTTTAAATTAATATTTTTTTAGTATTTTTAAATTATTTTAATATATTAATGTCAAAATAATTTTTTAAAAATAAAAAAAAACTTCAAAAAAATATGACACTCTCAACCACCTTAAAATAGATCCCGTCTAAAGGTTGCATGGTGTGGTTGGATGTTATTTGTTGTGTTTTAAAATGTGATAGTTGTTAAGGTTTAAAGTGTTTTCTGCTTAAAAACATATTAAAATGATATTTTTTATTCTTAAAAAATTATTTTTAATTTCAGCATATCAAAATTATTTGAAAAATATATAAAAAAATTTAAATTTAAATAAAAAATTAAATTTTAAAAGAATACAGTCTAAACACACCATTAGAAAGAAGTTTCAAACTGTTATACTGATAAAATGATATTCATAATTATATTTTGAGATAATTTTAATATTTTTATTAGATTTGTTCATTGTTTCAACACAACTTAAAAAATTTTTGCATGGAAGTGCAATAAGGCTTTCATGATGATAAACTAAGTGAAAGTTTTCACATATTGTTGTGTGTTTAATATTGTGAATTGTGATATAAGTTATTTTTTTAAGTATTTTTTATTTAAAAATATATTAAAATTATTATTTTATTTATTTTTAATATTAATACATCACAATAATAATAATAATAAAACACTACAAAATATTAATTTAAAAATAATAACCATCCAATTTTATCTCGTTTAAATCTTACAAATCTCGAAGCAAAGTTAGAAAAATAATAGTAACTATGAATGATACGAACTAGCTGTGTAGCATTTATATATATTGAGAATTTAAATAATAGTAATAAAGAATTTGCAAAATGCATATGTTAGCTGATAAAGTGTGATTACCTCAAAGTCTCTCTTCTTCATGCGTGGATTGGTAGCATCATTGGAACTGCTTCATCCCAATCAAGATCTATAAAAGAATCTACTAAAATTTCACTTCTTGAAACATGATTTGAGACTTGAATTTAGGCATGGTTGGGAGTACGGTTGAATTATATGTTTTTTTTTTAAATATTATAAAAATTAAATTAATATTTTTTTATTGTTTTAATATATTGACATTAATAATAAAAAACATTATTTTAATATATTTTTTAATAAAAAAAACTTTAAAAAACACCTCTAATATGATCTTAGTGATCAATCGAGAAAGAATTTCACAACAACTCTCTTATGCTCTGGATTTTTTAGCCAAGCATGTGCAAATTACCATAAAAACTGAAAATACCTAGGAGGTCCTTGAGACTGGAAAGAGCTCAAAATAACTCTTCCATATATATTTTTATAAAAATTTGTTTATTTTTATGTTTTAAAATATATTTTTTATTTTAAATTGGTATTTTTTTGTGTTTTTATAATATTTTGATGAGTTAATATAAAAAATAATTTTTTTAAAATAAAAAATATTATTTTAATATATTTTTAAATAAAAAATATTTTAAAAAATGATAATTACCACTCTTCATTACTATTATCACGGAATGACAAACATCAGCATCCAGGGCACAGACCTCTGCATAGGCATTTCAAGATTTGACCCAGAACAGGGCTAGTTACAAGCTAATATCTGAGGACCAGAGCAGAAGCATACAGCTTCTTTTCCATATGCATACAAAAAAATGGCAGGTACATTATCAGCCCTTTCTGCTCTCTTCCACAAATATCTATCTCACAATTCCCACCTCACAATTATCCTTTAAAAGAGGCAATTCTCCCCCAGAATCCCACTAAGCACTTGATATTCAGTAGCAGTACTAGCTAGTACTCTATCTATAGCTATGGCTTCCAAGAAATTCATTGCCACCATTTTGATCTTCTCCCTTCTTTTTCTCTCAACATTTTCCAGTGCTTGCGATCCTTGCCACCCCAAGCCAAAGCCTTCCCCCCCAACAGCACCAACTTGTCCTAAAGACACGTTGAAGCTAGGGGTCTGTGCTGACCTCCTTGGACCTGTTAATGTTGTTGCTGGAACTCCACCTCGCAGCAAGTGCTGCAGTTTGCTTGAGGGCTTGGCTGACATGGAAGTTGCCTTGTGTCTTTGCACTGCCATTAAAGCTAATGTGCTTGGAACCAACTTGAACGTGCCCGTCGCGCTCAGTGCAATTGTTAGTGCATGTGGCAAATCCATCCCTCCTGGTTTCCAATGCTGATGAAGGATGATTCTGGCACTGGCCCGTATTATTGTTTCTGTTTTGGGCAGCAGCTTGTAAGAGCGGCATGTTGCTTGATGTATGATCTTCTAGCTGGGTTTAAGATCTAAAGGGTTTCTCGTCCATTCCAAAAACGTCTTAGAGGAAGGGCAGGGCTACATTATCTGTGATTTGTTCAAAAAACTTGGCAAGCCCGTTTGCCTAGGACTCGTGTACTTTTCTCATGTTGGTCGTAACTCCATCAATTTCTTCTGTATTATCTTGAATTAATTAGCCAGTTGGGTTTGGATGTGCTTTAACTAGACGACTCCTCCTCCTTTTTATTTTTATTTTCATAGAGGAGGCGATGCTTTTACTCTAACCATAATTTTAAAATCTATTTGATTATGAAAAGTATTTATGGAGTTCAAGAACTCAAAATTTTGTGTAAAAGATTTGGATTTAGAGATACATTAAATTTATAACTTAAAAAAAATGTCTTTTTTTTCCAAACCGCAGCAGCAGAAGAAGCTATCTAATAATAGTTAGGCAGAAATCTATATTACTAATATAAAATCTTTATTACATGGAATTAGAGATTCTCATTGATGAAAAAGTAAATCACTGGCAGAACAAATTTAAATGGTAAAAACAAATAATTCACTTTTTGCAGTACGGCTTTGAGATCTAAATGGAGAAATACCCCTGGACCTGGAGGCTAGTGCTGCCTACGAAGGCAATACATGGCGTCCTGGTATTAAAAAAAATAAAATTATTAATTAAAACCACGTTATTTTGATCTATCTAGTTAACCAAGTTATATAACCCAGGCCAGGTTTAATTGTTATAATCTAAGCATGAAAAACACCTTTGGCATGACAAAAAACCTTTGGTGCAGATACACATGTCAGGGCTGTTTATTTCTGACCTTTTAAAAGTAATTTTGAAAAAAAAAATTAATTTTTTTAAAAATTAATGTTTCTTTAATATTTTTAAATTATTTTGATATAATGATATCAAAAATAATATTTAAAAAATAAAAAATATATTATAATATACTTTTTAACAAAAAAATATATATTAAAAATATTATTATTACATTTCTAAACACTTTTAAAACCATTCTCAAAATATATATCATATTTTTAGATGATTCACTGCTGAACTTGAAGAGCAACTTCAAGGGGTACTGTGAAAATTGAAAAGCTAAAAATAATAAAAATATTTTATTTTTACTCTTACATGCATGTCTTGCATGCTTAAAAGGAAGTGATAAATAAAACGTCAATTTTTTTTTTAGATATTATTTCTATATTTTAAAAAAAAATCAAAACAAATAAAGTACGATCATAAAAAAAATAAACCAATTAAATATAATTATGTAAAAAAATAATATCAAACTCATTAAAAAAATATATAAAGTATTTATTTCTTTCACTTTTAACTTTTCAAATAACTTTTTACATTGAAATATACATAATAAAAAAAAACATATTTATACTATACAATTTATCTCTTTTAAAATAACATCTCAGATGTTCCAGTGGGACTCCAGCACATGAACAATAACCGTTGTTTCTAGCTCGCATGAATCAGTCAGAAAAATTACACCATCTTTTTTATTTTATTTTATTTTATAAACATGAAAATATAAATAAGTTGATATCTTATCCATCCACATTTTCGCTACAGGTTGTATATAAAGTTTTTTTTAACATAAAAAATATATTCAAATCCTTCTTGTTTTTACTTTTACTGTGATATCATGTTTTTTTGTAAAAATAATTTTTTTTTAAATTAATATTAATAAAAAATATTATTTTAATATATTTCTAAACAAAAAATAATTTAAAAAACAATTATTATCTGAATAGGTGTTTAATATAGTAATAAAGGTTTGTTTTTAAATTATTTTTTATTTTGAAATATATTAAAATAATATATATTTTTATTTTTAAAAATTATTTTTAATATTAAAATATAAAAATAATTCAAATATATATATAATTTACAACAAAAAATAAATAAAACAATTGACAAAACAATAGTTACATGGCCACGCCAATCGTCCCTAAATACCGAACACTAGTTTAGATTGCTTTTTTTTTTTTTTTTGTTTTTTTTTGGCGTTGTGGTGGCTGGAAAAAAATATGTAAAATTAATTTTTATATTTTAAATTTTGTTTGATATAATATTAAAAATTACTTTTTAAAAATAAAAAATATTATTTTAATATATTTTTAAATAAAAAATAATTACTATAATATATACCAGCACCGTACATAGAACTTTAAAATCCTTTTGACAGGAAGCCATGATTAGCGTGCATAACGAGGCAGAAGATTTATGACCATGGTAGTTCAACCAACTTTATGTACTAATTTTGTATTCCGAGCCAAAACAGTTACTCCACAGTTTAAATCTTGTTTTTCTTTTTAATTTTAAAAATATTTTAAAAGAAATTCAAAATATTTTTATTTTAAATTATTTTTATATTTTTAAATAGCTTTAATATGATAATATTAAAAATAAAATCCTTCTGACAGGAAGCATGATTAGCGTGCAAAACGAGGCAGAAGATTTATTACCATGGTAGTCCAACCTACTTCATGTACTAATTTTGTATTCCGAGCCAAAACAGTTACTCCACAGTTTATATCTTGTTTTTCTTTTTAATTTTAAAAATATTTTTAAAAAAATTCAAGATATTTTTTATTTTAAATTATTTTTATATTTTTAGATAGCTTTAATGTGATGATATTAAAAATAAATTTTAAAAAATAATAAGATATTATTTCAATATATTTTAAAATAAAAAATATTTTAACCCTATCACAGTACCAAAAATTATTTTATAAAGATGATCGAGAATACTGTAAGATGGATTTTAAGACAGTAGACAACATTTTCAATGATCTGAATGATAAAGAAAACTCTATGTTATTTTAAATTTTGAACGATTACATCTCAGGCATATACAGAGGCATTTGAGGCGTCCAGATGAACGACAACGGGCCGCCAGCTACCAGCCTTGTTGATTGAAGTTACAAGACTATTAAACACCCACAATCTACATAGAGATACCAAGTATTATTCATAAGGAGAAAAATCTAGATGAAAAAGGAGAATAAACAGTAGCTCGTGACAACGATTTAAAACCTGAAATTGATATTCAAATCATAAATGTCGGAACATTTATCATGGGAAAAGGCAACACCTGGAGGAGCCCCGTGGTTCGAAGAATTGGAGAGTAATTTTTTTCATCGTGCTATGAAAAGTCTACTTTAAAACTCTATATTGTGTACAGTACAATGTGCTGTCATGATATGATTCAATTGAATTGAGTTGTCCCAAAGCTAATTTAAATAATTATTAAAAAAATTTAAGAATAAAATAAAAAAATAAAAAACAATTTAATTTAAAAAAATTAATTTTATTATTCATATAAATAATTAACAAAGTCAATTATAACGAGACTTAATAATATACTAAGCACTGGATGTGTTGGGTTTGACATTAACCAGACTCATAGAAATTATTGGATCTAATAATAGTAATTTTAAAAAAAATTATATAAAATTATTGAGGAATTATTTCTTAACAAATAAGTGGAATATAACTCATAATATAATTTAAAATATTATAAAAGTAAAATTATATGTAAGTCCTTCATCTACATAAAAAAAATAATTAATGTACTATAAATAGATAATAAGATCTTCAAAATAAAATTTTATAATTTTCGTTCTCTATTTTAGAGTAAGAATATTATTATATTTTTTTTCAAAAAATATTTATTTAAATATCAAAAAGTTTTTACTCTCACAAATTTTTTTTTTACAAGTATTAGTCACAAGTAACCATAACCTACTAAGTATTACATATAAATTATCAACAATCGTAATAAGAGAAAATAAATAAAATTATTA
This sequence comes from Populus euphratica, assembly GCF_000495115.2. Taxonomy (NCBI): domain Eukaryota; kingdom Viridiplantae; phylum Streptophyta; class Magnoliopsida; order Malpighiales; family Salicaceae; genus Populus; species Populus euphratica. The sequence goes on from NW_011499932.1 coordinate 582,106, forward strand.
GAATAAATTAATTATTCAATTCAAAAATCTTATTTATAAGCTATTTAGAAATTTGAGAAAGAAAATAATTAATAGTTTTATGGTTAATCTTTGCTTCTTAAATTTTACGTAGCAAATTTATGTAACTATTATGTGCGTAATTGTTTTTTTCTTTCTCTTGCTTAGGTTTTATTATACATATTTAACTGCACTATAATTAACCAAATTTATATATATATATCATTTCAGTTAAAATGAAGACCAGGTACTTGCTGTCCTATATATATATATATATAAAAGAAGATATCTCATAAATTTTATGTTCGTCATAAATTTTTTTATCTAAATAAGGTTAAACAAGATATTTAATTACCAAGAGTTAAAAATCATTTTCACTCCCACCCTTTTCCCTACTAGCTAGCTAGACTTAGCCACGCTGCTATATTTATATATATATATATATATATATATATATATATATATCATTTTGGTTAAAATGAAGACCAGGTACTTGCTGTCCTATATATTTATGTACACATGTATATCTCAAGGCGAGCACGGCTTGTGGATATGGGTCTCTTGGTGATTTTCCACGGCTTTCTTGAACTGTATATATTATCAATGGCTTTTTACAAGACTGGAAGACGGTTTCCATGGAGAAGAATTGTCACAAAAACAGTTCAAGAAAGCCCTGAAAAATTATTTAGAGGATCTAGTTGTCTATATATACGATGGCTGGCAGGAACGGCTCTCCAAAATATATTTACAACAAAATTCTCTGAATTCCACTGGATGGAATATTGATCCCTTCTCTTTGATGGCTTTCTTATTATCTTAATGCAGGCTCTTTGCCCATATATCTCTCCATCTCTCTCCTTTCTCACCTGCAGAGTTTCTTCTGATGCTGAGAGGTTGGTTACAGTACATAGCTTTGACAGACAAGCTCCTTTAATCAAATTATTCATTTACAATTCCTTTCTTTCCTTTCTAGTTTCCTCTCTATAAGTTGCAGATCACGAAAGAGAAGACAGATTGCATCCAGCAAATCATAATTCATGGGGTGCATGCATTTCGCTAGCTAGATTTTTGTTGAATTAATGGTAAATGAACTAGTACTGCAGATGCATGTGGGCATCTTTACATTCGAATTAGACTTGCGCTCGCAAGAGTTTATATATACAATAGAAAAACAACATCTTCAATCTAGATTATGGATCCTTCTTGATTAATATACATGTTTTGCTTGACTTACACATTTTGGACTTTAACTTGTTTGCTCATCCATGAGAATCCAATTTATTTAGCTGGAAAAGGAAGGAGAAGAGCGTTTTCCTTTTTATTTTTAATGGATATATTTTTTGACTTCAAGTTCTGTCATGGAGAAATGGAGAAACATTTTTTAAAAAATAACAATAAAAATATGATATTTGAACACGAATTTCATTTTTTATATTTTATTTTTCTAATTTTCTTGAAAAAAATACAGTGATATTCTATTAGGCCAAGTATCCACGAAGATATGACTGATTTTAAGTCAGACCATCTACTTTATTTTATTTTTTTTTGAAATTGAGGTTTGAAACTCTAAAAATTTTAAGTCAGACCATCTACTTTATTTTTATTTTTTTTGAAATTGAGGTTTGAAAATCTTAAATCAAATGCAGTAACGTAGATTTAATAAGATAAAAATATAATAAAAAAAATATAACCCTGGATCTCCAACGATCCATTTGTTTTTATCAAAAGAATTTCTAAATAGATCACAATTAACTGACCAGTCTCCTGCTACATTCACATGTCAGAAAGCATGCTGCAACTGAAGATCAATAGATATGCAGAAAGCAAATTAAGAGCTCATCACCTTTTCCACGCTTAATTAATCAATAGATTTGACTCATGTTTATAAATGCAGAAAGCAGCTTTTCCTATGAAGCAAATTCATTGTCCATGGCATTCATCATCTTCGCATGCAACAAGTTCCAGCATATATGCAGCATGAACACATGCCTGCGTATATGATTTTATCTTAGACGTTTGGAATTTCTTCAGAAGAGCAGATTTGCTTATGATCACATAAAGGATGCATGTGAAGTTATGTTTAATATAAACCTAACATGTGTGTGTGTGTGTGTGTTAGGGTTTTGGCATATTTGGGCATGTGTTATCAATTTGGTCAATTTTATATTGAATTATCATGATTTGTGTAGATATTAATTATTCCTTCGTTTGATTTGAATGTTATTATTGACCAAAACTCGTTTAAAAATTCAATTTTTGATATCTTGAGTCGAAACTTATATCATATATATACTAGTAAAAATTCAATCTACTATTAAAAAGAAATTTAAAATTTTTTAGGTCTAGAAGCATTTTTTTTAATGTTTCTTGAACATTAAATATAAAGAATTAAAAAATATAATTTATAATGATCTGAAATCTTGTTGGGGGTTTTAGAAAAATCATATAAAATTTATCTTCTTAGTCATAGCAAGATTTTCAAAATATTATTTTAAAAAAAATCAAGCTTATTTTTTTATTTTTCTAATTTATTGAATTTTTATTTTATAGAATATAAAAAAATACTTCCCAATTTCAATTCAAAGTTGATTGAATATTTTCATTCGCATTTATGAAAATATTAATTTAAAAATACCAAAATATGACAAATTTAAAGGGGGATTTTTGGTCATACCAATAGCAAAATCAAATGGTGAGATAATATTTTTCTAGAACATGATAATTCAAGAAAAATATTGATCAAATTAATAGTATAATCCTCAATTTACCACAAACTCAATAGTTTAAGGGAAACAAATATACCATTAAACCTATAAAAAATAGTTACGAATCCCCCCAAAGCTTGTTGTTTGTCGTTTTTTTATCAGCAATATTCTATATATGCTGGATCATTGATGCAAGACTGAAATTAAAAGGGGACTCGGAATTAAACCATCTTGTGATTTGTTAAAACCATATGAATGTTTAATGCGCCGAAAAATATTTAATTAACTACTTAGGGTAACCTTGAAAAGATCTCTTTCCATGATTAACTCTTGTGATCTCTCAATACATATAATGCAAGTGAAATTAACTATACTTCCAGCACGAAAATTTATTAATTCATCGATATATTATTTAAATTTGTGATCAAATAAATATATTATTTAATCAACATTGTTAATTTATATATCAAGTAGTAATGTTAATTTATATATCAAGTAGTAATTTATGGAGGTTATATTCATCCTTTGGCTCAACATTACCAAACATCCGGTCTTGTGTTCTTTGAAATGCAACTATGATGATTAATTATGACAATATTAAACATTCAGCAATGCAATTGAAATTTAAAAGAGATTGATGTTTATATTCTCATGTGTATGTTTATATATATATATATATTAGCCCCGTCCAATAAAATAAAATAAAATGGAAAGGGTAGAGTTTTTTTTTTTTCAATTGAAAAATTGTTAAACTGGTAGAGTTTTTTTTTTTTCAATTGAAAATTTGTTAAACTTAATAATTGATTTGAAAACTCGGATTAAGATTGATTTTGAATAAGATATCAACATGCATGATGAAATTGGATGAATTGATAAATTCCATCATACTAAAAAAAGAGATTTTAATAAAGATGTTCGATCCAGGGATCTAACAAGGCTTTTTAATGCCTGAATCAATGAGAAAGTTTATAATATTCACACTGCAAGTATGGGGCATCTACAATATAGAAAGAGATAATACAGGAAAAGAGAGAAAATAATGAATTAAAAAAATACTTCTTAATTATTATTATTTTTACATATTTTTAGTTGAAATGATACGATATTCTCATAGATTTTGGGCTAATAGCACAAACAATTTTTTAAAAAAATTAGTGAAATAATATAAACACACGAAAATTTTATAATTAAAAAACATAATATTAAATAATTATTATATTTTAAAACCTCAATAGCTACAAAGTTATTAATTAAAAAAAAATTAATGGCATGTCGTGATTTAAAATTAAGGAATGATAAACTATTGCACTTCAGGATCTTGACATCCAGAATATCATATTAGAGTTAAAACACACAATTTATTATGTTTTTAAATTATGTTTTTCCTTTATTGTTATTATTTTTATTTTTATACTAAGTTAAAAAATTAATTTTTTTAACTCATTTTTATTGTTATTATTTTTATTTTTATACTCAGTTAAACAATTAATTTTTTTAACTCATTTTTATCTATATTGTTATTGGCTGTCATCTAGTGTTTGATATTATAATCATAATTATTTTTTAAAATATTTTAATATCATATTAGAGTTAAAACACACAATAAACTAAAAATATATTATTTTATTATTTTTTTAAATTATGTTTTTCCTTTATTGTTATTATTTTTATTTTTATATTAACTTAAAAAATTAATTTTTTTAACTCATTTTTATATATAGTGTTATTGACGCTGTCATGTAGTGTTTTATATTATAATCATAATTATTTTTTAAAATATTTTTTATTTAAAAATATATTATAATATTTTTTTATTTTTAAAAATTTAATTTTGATATTAACATACTAAAACAATTAAAAAAATTAATTTAAAATAAAAAATATTTTGTAAAAGATTTACGATGTGAACACGAAAACAAATATCTGTTTGCCGTTATAACTAATCTGCTGTTTTTCTATTTTTTAACTTCAAATTAGTGTTTTTCTTTTTTTAAAAAAAGTTTTTAAATATTTTAATGTGCTGAAAAAGAGACACGAAGAATCTAATTGAGACAACATAGCACCGTACAATTTAGTGAACTCGATACTGACGACTCTGTGTCTTTCCCTTTTCCTTCTCCAGAGAAGAGAAAAGATAAAAGAGACACAACAAACAAAAGAAGAATCGAAGCAGGCAGGAGGTGTGTATTTCACACGCTACAGTGCTACACCACACTCTCTGCTCATTATAGTCACGTTTACCTTGCCCCTCAATTATTTCGCTCCATCGTCGTCGTTTATTTCCAGAAAAAAAATCCGATTCATGAAATAAAATTGTACGATCACCTTCTGGCGATCTCTCCGGTTCGTGTTTCTCCGATCTCAACCGGAGAGAAAGATACTTTTTGAACACTGTAAATTGAAGTTTTTATTGCGTGATTTGTTGATGGAATCAGAAAGATCATAGTCCATTTCCGCTAATCCCTAGTTTTTAGAGGGGGGGGGGGAATTCTCGAGAGAGAAAATGATGCAGAGGCAGCGGAGTCCACCGAAGCACAGGCACGACGGGACTTCGCCGTTGCCGTTAGGGATGGATTGGAGTCCTCCGCCTCGAAAATGGGTAAAATTGTCAACGACTTCAATTTCTGCATGTTCAATTAGATAATTCGTTTTCATTTGAGTTTAATAATTTCTCTTTTAGTGGACTTGCATGAATTTTATGTTATTTTTTTAATTAAGTATTAGCTCAGGATGGACTGGTAAGTTATCGCTGAATTGCGATTTGATCGATTGATCTTGTCAACACCGAGTTTGATTAGGGGGGTAATTAAGCTGCAATTAGAATTAATTTATCTGTCTTTTGCACATGGAAAATGATGATAAATCGTATGGAAGTTAATTTATGCGAAATGGACTGGCATTCTATGTGACATCATGCAGAATCATCTCATTAATTGTATCGTGATTGGAAGAACTCTGCGCATTTGGAATCATTATTGAAAGATCTCCGTGCATTTAATTCAGTGCATGATTAATTAGTTGATTTAATTTGGCATGTGTGTTATATTTTGATCACGCGTATTTAGTGTATTTAGAAACATGGATAGCTCCGTAGATTTAGTATGGCATTTGAAAGAACTTGATGCATCTATTAAAGCAAATATGATTTCTGGCAATTTATTCGTTTAATTTTGCTGGCCTTTTCATTGTTGGAATCAAGACTCATGCTTCGGCCAGTAGTACAGCATGCATGTGTCAACCAGTCTAGAGATTGTAAATGGAAATGGTTTTTATTAACCACAAATTATGCTTAAATACCTGATGAGAAATATGAAATATTTAAAGAAATGTTCTTTACGGAGAGAGGGGTAACTATATTTGCGTCTCTTATGTAGTTTTTGGTTTTTCACTTTCTTGACTCTGGTATATTCATTTCATTTTTTCTCAGGTTTTCTTTCATAATTGCCCTGTCATTTGCTATAACAATGCAATTTAGTAGCTATAATTCTATTTCCGCTTGCAATAAAAATTTTCAATACATGGAAGGATAAAAAATGTTCTTTTGCAGAGTGGGCGAGAAACCGTATGGCCCCATGATCCTAGAACGGGATGGAGTTACTGTGTCACCATACCATCCTGGGTCGTGCTCCCAAAATCAAGAGATTCAGATCCTGTAGTGGTACTCAAATTGCATTACTTTATTTTGTAATGTAAATATTATTCAGATCCAGTAATGGATTTGTTGTAAAATACTTTAGATTGGTTATTTATTTTTAGGATGTTCCTAACAATATGGACAATTGGTTCCATGGTTTACCTTACTTTAGGGAAAAACTAGTTGAAGCTTCCAAATTATGCTATTGTAGTGAAAGAAGTTAATGGCATTCCTTGTTTTTCTATTTGCATAATTCATTCCATCAGTGCAAGAATTACTTTATGTTCTTGCTATATCAGTGTGTTATATTCTTCTGGTCAAAATTACCCTCATTAACTTCATATATCCAAATTTTCTTTTTTTAGGAAGTGCATAATATGTAAACATTATTTTTGATTAATTCCTTTGCGAAATGCTCATTTGAGTTTGGATATGTGTATCTGCATGTTTTGCGCACACTTCTGTGTATATGGTAATGTCTATGTGCCAGTTTCAAACATCTTATGCTAACATTCTTAAGGGACAGTTTTACAGGGTTCAGGTGGGTGTACAATCACCAGAAGGGGCTACAACCATCCGTGGAGTGTTGAAAAGATTTAATGATTTTATGAAGTTATTTACCGATGTAAGTACAAAATTTTTATTGCATTTTATTACATTAATAATTTTACTTTGTTAATTCAGTGTACTTGAATTACTTAATGCATCAGGCATTCTTTATGGGAACTAAGTCTTGTCCCTTGCCTTGAGTGAGTACCTGTAACTGTATAAAACTGTGAACAATGCTCTTATATTATTTGCTATCTTTTACAGCTTAAGAAGGCATTTCCCAGGAAAAATATCCCACCAGCTCCACCCAAGGGACTTCTACGTTTGAAAAGCAGGGCACTCCTGGAAGAGGTACAGAAAATGATTGGACTTTGTTACTGCATCTTTTGTTTTCTTTCTTTAGTGGTGCAGGTGGCATTTTCTTGTATCTGTTTTCCTATTATTTGTGAAACACAAGAAGATTATGTTTTGAATGCCATTTTTTTTGTGCAATAATTGCTCTTGAATTTTGCTTATTGTTAATGCCACTTCATTCTACAGAGCAAATTGCCATAACTGTTGTGTAGAAATCTAAGCTGATAAAATCTTAACAAAATTGTTTGGAAGAATTTTGTGTTTAAGTTGCTGATTTTGACATTGTAGAAATCAAAAGGTATATAATTTTATATATTTGCCATTCTTGCATAGTAAACACTTATTTTGTAAGCTAAAGTTTTCACTATATTGCAACTATACCAAAATCCAGCTTACAAAATAAGCGTTTAATGAGAACTTTATTTTGTTCACTTGTAACTGACTAATATTCTTAGAAGACTTATTTTTGTTGCAGAGAAGGTACTCTTTGGAGCAATGGATGACAAAACTGCTGTCTGACATTGATTTATCAAGAAGTGTGGCAGTGGCATCCTATTTTGAATTAGAAGCTGCTGCGAGGTCTTGTATGTGTCATTGTTGTGCATGAAATTTACCTTAAAACATCTTAACTTCTTTTGTAGTTATGGTGAAAGTGTATAATCTACTTGAGTCTCAACTCTTTGAGGGTTTTTTCCCCTTAAGAATTGAATCTTGCTTAACATTTCCTACCAATTTTTTCAGCATTCCAAGATGGAAATCAGCAGTCATCAGAAGCAAGTCCTACCGATGATGGTTCAACCTCCTCACTTCAGATACCTCCAAATTTAAGCTCTTCTCTTGCTACCAGTTCATCAATTGCATCAGATTATGGCAGTGATACTGTTTATGAGACGTCTGATCTTGGAACACCAAAGCTAGCAAGAGATGGCAATTTTGGAATTGGCTTGGGGGATCTAGCACTGGATGAAGATTTGACCGGTCCAATAGGAAAACTTGTGAAGTATGGTATGACGAGCATTGATGAGGGACTTTTTATGGGACAGACCATTCTAGAGCAACTAGAAGGTTTTCCTAGGCATACACCACATGGTGGACATATGAACAATGTTATAGGGAAAGATGGTTATAATGGAAATGCATCTAAAGCTTCATTTCTTACTGGAAATGGGATGGAACTTTTCTCTGAACCAGAGCCTGGTAAGGTATTTGGTCATGTTAGAAAGTTATCTTGTGATAGCGTTGAAAGTGATGGAAGTTCTCTACGAGGAAGTGAAATATCAAACTCTGGGATACCAAATTCATCTGGTGATGGATATCTTGACCTTTCAGGAGTTGCTGAGATTTCGAGTTCTACAGAAATTCTTGGTAATACAGAACTGCAGTTTTCAGGTGATGCACACATAGTACTTCCTTTGGATCAGCGTCATAAAATGAACAGGGTTCTGTTAACGATGCAGCGGAGGCTAGTCACAGCGAAAACAGACATGGAAGACCTCGTATCAAGATTGAATCAGGAAATAGCTGTAAAAGATTACCTGACAACAAAGGTATGTCAGTGTTAATTGAATAAGCTTTCCAGATGCCATCTTTTCATTGCATGTTTGAACGGATGCAATTTGGACTTCTTGCTTAATTCTGCATGACAGTTTTAGGGTATGCAAGAGTATAATAGCTATTAAACTCTCCAAGATCCAACTTTTGACATGTCTTTAGATGTTTCACTCCTGCACCAGACTCTGTTATTCTTTATATTACTCGCTGACTGGGTCTCTTCAGGTCAAGGATCTGGAAGTGGAATTTGAAACTGCAAAACAGAAAAATAAAGAAACCATGCAGCAAGCTATTTTAATTGAGAGGGAAAGGCTTACCCAAATGCAGTGGGATATGGAGGAATTGAGACGGAAATCATTGGAAATGGAATTGAAATTGAAGTCGAAAGAGGTTACGTATTAGCCATCATTCTGGTTTTGAAGTTCCTTTTTTGTTTTCTTTTATTTCCTTACTTTCTTTTGGAAAGTCCCCACGTCAATGGAAAGATGGTCCTTTCATTGCCTTAAATTCAAATTATGATTCATGTAACCATTACAGGGTGAGCAGCGGAGTACAGAATTTCAAATGGCACCTACTGACCATGAAAAAGACATAGCACTTGAGGAGTTGGATGCTACTAGAAAGCAACTGGAGGAATTGTCCAAGCGATACGAGGAGCTTGAAGCGAAATCAAAAGCAGATTTTAAATTTCTTGCTAAAGAATTTAAATCCCTCAAAAGTTCCCAGAAAACATTGAAGCAAGAGCTTAGTCAATCACTGAAGGAAAAATCTGAAGTTGAGGTAGTATATCATTTCTATATATCAAGTTTTTTAAACAAATTTTCTTCTTATGGGAAGCTACATCATATAATAACAACTCACTCAACTAGGTAGGTCCCAAGTCAAATTTCAAACACATCGCTTGCTTCTGCTAGTTATCATGTCCCAAGTCAAATTTCAAACACTATTTTTTATTGAATTAAAATATTAACTAATTGATTTTGGAAGTATATCTTGCTTTTGTTCAGTACATAGATATGTTTTACTGCACCATCAGTCATCCCAAAAGTCTTGCTGTTATATTTTTTTTATTGTTAATCTTGCTGTTATGTCTATTCCTTGCAGTTGCATTCCTGAAATTTTATCATTTTTTAAAAAAATATTTAGACTCAGAATTGATATTTTGCATTTGAACCCAACTGCTAGCTGTGATATATATTCACTGATTCTATGCTATGCTTTGTTTTTTCAGAAACTTCTTTACGAGGAAAGAGAAATGAAGGAGCGTGAGAAAATTACTCGGAAGAAACTGCTACATGATTGCAGGATCCTGTATGACCAGCTGCAAGAATGCAACGGCAATTTGTCCAGTGAAGATAATTTTATTGTGAACTCTTCTCTGGGAGATGCTTTAGATTTGCTGACCACATCTGATGATCAAATCAGCCATCTACTAGCAGAGGTACTTTTTATTTCCCGTCTATATCTCATTGCTAAACATATCTACCAAGTACATAGATATATACACACGCACACATATACATTGGCTATACAGAATCTACCCTGCTTAGGACCGTTGGCTTTAGGTTCTTGTCATTAGTTAAAATGATTCCTAGACTTGATCACCTCTACTAAGACTATCAAAGCTTTATTAACTATTTGTGAGCGCATTTTGAATATAAATTTAAAAGTAGGTTTCATTGATTCCTTTTCTATGACTTACCTTCAACGTTTTCCCCCAAATTATTGATTAGGCACAACTATTATTTGAAGATGATGCTCCTAACAAGGATACAAGAGCAACAGATGATGAAGTGAGGGAGATGCTGGCAAATATCTTCACTGATAATGCTAAGTTGAGGAAACAGGTGAACTCTATTATGCGTCATGCTCTTAAAATGGGCAGCATTTGTAGGAGTAGTAATGACGAGGCTCCTTCAAGCAATAATCTTGATGTAGAAAGATAAAAGGTATAGTCGAACACTGTTAACAATTTTTTTTTTAGTAAAAGGCTTCTTTCGAGACCATACTAGCATTACAGGTAATGGATAATCTGTTTTGAACAGTTTCATCTCGCAAAATCAGCATTTAAATTCGTGTAATTTTGTGGTTTCACAAACAGTGGACTCAAATTTCCTTTTCCAGTGTTGTATCTTTTATATTTTGCTGGAATAATGAGAGTTAATATTATTCAAGGAGCCAAATAAAGAGATTACATGCCTGTTTTATTACTGTTCAAACTTTCCCTCGTATGAGAATCTCTGTATGCACACCCATTATGTAGATAAATAAGCTGTGCTTTCGATGCAAAAAATTTGGTCCAAGCTGTAATTTCTCATTTCTCATGATTGAAGTGAATTTCGCTCCAATTTCACTCCAGATTCTAGAGCACGTGGGTTAGGGTTTCAACACGGATCTGGCAGGCTAGGAAGGTCAAGATTTCCACCAAAAATGGTGACCGAAGCCTGTATCATAGGCTGGGTCAAATGGGTCAAAACCTAGCATTTGATTACCGTCACGGTATAAGAAGATGGTGCCAGCTCAGTTACCATCGCGGGACAGAAAAGATTGAACGGTGAAGACACAGGAACATGTCTCATGTGATTCTTGTTTTGAAAGTATAATTGACATAACACGTTTTTATTCTCAATGTCTTCCTTTTCTTCTCTTTTCGAAAAACATGTTTTTCATTCTCAATGCGTATGTATATTTTTTTTATCCTGAGATGATCAAACAAACATTACCTCGCGGTCATAAACTCCGTCAACCATCACTTTAGCAGGGTACAATAGCAAGAACCGAACCAAGTCAGGATTGGTGACCAAATCTCTGGAAGAGCAGAAACGGGAATTGTATTTTCAGTCACCATGAACAATCTCACGTCTTGAGTCGATTCTAAGATGCTTGATGGCCAAAACGGGCATAACATGGCTCTATGAACACATAAGATGATTCATTCCATCTTTTATCAAGTGGGGGCAAAGGCCTATAAATGGGAGAAAATAGAAGCAAAGAATCTCAACTTTCCATCTAAAGTGAACCCCACACTCCTGTTTCCTATCCATGTTTGTTCTAGCAGGGAAACTCGAGGCAGTAACAAGTCAATCATATGATAGAAAAGGATGGCCTGGCCTCTTTTCTTTCATCTTTTTTGGCTGCAAAGAAAATTTAGAAGTAGAATGGTTCAATTATAGAAAAAGGTATAATAGCTTTTAGAAGCCCAACCTTTTCTGCTGCATCACATGGGAGCACCAAACTTAAGAGCTTGAGATGTCAAGTCTAGAGCATGTCAAATTTTCACATATAGATGGCCAGACATCAAATTTCCCATGAGACATAAAGGGGGCCGTAAAGAAAAGCCAGGACAATGAATCATTTAATCATTATTAACAACATCTAAAACAGTCTCTGCTTTCTTTTTTCAAAACTGTCATAACAGCCTAAATATGATTCAAGATCCCACAATGAAAAAAGAATGATACAGGATGAGCACTGTGAGGGAGGTATGCCCAGCAGCTTGAAACTTGGCAGAGAAACATATCAACACATCATCACCAATGGTTCAGGTGTCATCTTTTTCGGCAAAGTCGGCCTGCGCATAGCATCCTCACAGACCTGCAAATGATTGAAATTAGATTATTATCAAGTTCAAATGCAGAACATTTTGGCAGTGGTTAAGAATATAAAGCCAACAGTGGCCTCAATATTAGATGTTGTTCATTTCATTCCATCCTTGATTTGAAGAAGGTAAGAACCGACAACGGCCAAAATCTTTCTCAAAAGATTGAGAAAATATCCATACTCAGTACCCAATATGGCAGTGACCAGAATTTAAGACTGGAGTGTAATTATTGATTGAGCTTTTCCTGTCAATACATTCGTAAAAAAAAGAATGCAATCTCTGTTCTTAAATTTTGTTTATGATTCATGGTAAGGCAAGAGGTATAGTACCTATCCTCAACAACAATTATCAGTTTGGCGTGGCTCCACGAGGATATAAAGTGGCTTGCCATTGAGCCTGCACTGTCCCTGAAAGGCATGTCATTTGGTATGAAACACGTTAAAATTTTCTCGGAAAGAATCCGACCAAAACGTTTTTCATTTATCATGGAAGTCTTATTAGGGGGGAAAAAACCACAATAGAAAGTACTTCGGCCATTACCTTCGCGTCCGGCACCCCAATCACACAAGCACACTCAATTACTTCAGCCCCCACTCGTTCTGCGAAAACATGAACATCAGCATGAAATGCATTATGCAAAGAGTAAACAAGGTCTTAGTAAACATAATTATAGAGGTGGAAATGGTTCTGATAGGATCGAGATGGAGGAGGCCAGTACCCAAGAGGCTTATTGCTGCTGACAAGGTCCCTCCTGTAGCTACCAAATCATCAATTACAATTGCACGTTCGCCAGGCTGAACAGCACCAACATGTATTTCTAGACAATCAGTTCCGTATTCCAGCTCATATGCTTCGGAAATCACTTCACCTGCAGACTCAGCATTGTGAAACCCTCAATTATAACAAGATTCCTTGTGTAAACTTCTGAGACAATACATCAATTTACAAACCAATAGATATCAGAGATGTTGATATTAAGGAAATTAGACATGAAATACAAAACTTTACAAAGTGATTTGATATACAGGGGAAAAAGAAAAAAAAACTAAATGCTTTGCCTCTGGCATATATGCGCCAATTTTTCTTCCACGAAATTTGCTTCAGAGAGTAATAGTATTGAAGCTGATGGACCAAAACAAGCTACTACCCCTTTCCTTAATATCAACATATAGACTAAATTACAGCAGAAGCACCATTAGAGCTCCAGATTAAGCACAGTAGTACCTGGCAATTTTCTGGGTTTTCTTAAAGGAACAAACTTTGCACCAATAGCTAAGGCAATTGCTGGGCCAAACATGAACCCTCTAGCTTCAACTCCTACATGAAAAACAACAGTCATATGGAAACATCATTATCAAGCAGCTTTTTTTCCCTGCAGGGCTAGTCAACAAAATTTCTCAGCTAACCATGAAATTTCCAGTTGTACTAGAACCCTTACATGATAAAGACCCTTCAAAAATCTTACCAAAAACTTTTTCTAGTAAATCTAGAAACAGCGTTTTATTTATGCAATTTTAGACCAAAGTCAACACCCCGGTGAAGGGAAAAAAAAATTAAATAAAGCCAAAATCCATACATGTAACACCAAAAAAATCACCAATTCCCATAATCCCATCGTCCTTTGTCCCAGTAATTAACCATTTTCAGAAGACAAGCCATCCCACAAAAAGAAGAAGAAAAAGGGCAAGAACAAGGGTTGGCTGATAAGTTACCAGCAACAACAGAAATGTTCATGTCTCTATAGCGATCGACAAAGATATCCACTGTGTCCTTGAAAGCTTTATGATCCAGCAACAAAGTTGTTATGTCTTGAAACATTATCCCTGTCAAACAACAACAACAAAAGTTAAACAACCAAACAGAAAAAAAAGAAAAAAGAAAAAAAGAAAACAGAAAACGAGGGAAGAATTCAAACCTTGTTTAGGAAAGTGAGGCACCACCCTGATAGCTTCAGAGATGCCTTGTAATCTTGGGTCACTTTTGAGTCCATTCTCAGCTGCTAACATTGCTTCTTTGCTCCCTCCCTCTCTCTCTCTCTCTGATTAATTTTCCTCTACTGAAATGGGGCGTTGAAGCTCGTGAAAGGGTGGTTAATATAAGCAACAAAACTCTATAGTTATGGCTTCTCGTCTCTGTATCTGTGAAATGGGATTTTGGTAACCAAAGTAGAATTCTTTACAAATTCTTTTTGCCCTCCTAAACTCTGCTAAAGACCAAATCTTTCTCTCATCAATGCAATCTCATGGAGCAAAAGATTACCAGTGTGTACTAAATTTAAATACCAACTATTGTGTCTATTTCAGCCTGTAAATTCGTGATTGAAATGAATTTTAGAATATTAAATTGAATTTTAAATTAATTTCAATTTATAAAAAACTTTTGGGAGTAAATCATATATTTTTGTTTTTATAAGGCATGCTATTAATTTTTGCTTTTTAAAGTAAGAGTAAAATAATAAAGATTATTGATTCAATTTGTTTTCTCAAATATTCTAAACAGTATAATTATCTATTAAAAATAATATTTTAAAAATACCAGCATGTTAAATCAAAATTTACAATATCTTTTCTTTCTTGTAAGTTATGTTATTATTTTGCACGAAACTTTTCTTCTTCTTCTTTTGAATTAATATTAAAATATTTAAGATTGTCAATTCAATTTATTATCCTAAGTATTTTAAAATAATTTAATTTAATTCAATATAATTATGTGATTTAATATTTTATTAAAATACAGAAATTACAATACATTATTAATTGAATTTAAAGTTATTTATGAACTGGGTTGATGGATACGGACAAAGTGTTTATGAAGGCCAGTCCATGCACTATTCATGTGGTAGGCAAACAAGCGTGTTTAAAGCACGTGCAAAACACTCTTTGTCACGCTCGCTTTGAGCCCCCATTTCCAGTTGCTTACTTGATTAGACCACACAGCGGGCTGATAATAATTCTTAATTCTTTTTTCTAGCGAAGCACATAAAAACTATATTAAAACTTGCATGACCGTTCAATGATACTAGGTTTACCCCTTGCGTTTCTTTGAAACGTACCAATTGGCGTTTCTTTTCGGGAAACGTTTTTCAAGGGGAGAAAAGCCATGTCGTTTCTTTTTTTTTTATGAGTGTATTTTTATAGTTTTAATATTTGATGTCATTCATGGAAATATTATTTTGATATATTTTTAATTAAAAAATATTTATTTAGATTGTTAGTAATTTGGTTGTCTAGAGTAAATTCAATCTACACCCAACAAGCTAGCATTTTATAAAATTAAAATAAATAAATAAAATATCATTATTATTTTAATAAAATGGATTGTGCCTGGATAAATATATCAAAAATTAATTTAATAATTCAATAGACAGGATTTTTTTTTAATTGAATCTGATAACTATCCTTTTTAAGGCTCAATTTCATTTAATGGTAAGCCCATAAATAAAAGTATATAACAAAAAATGTTCATCTCTCGAGTGTAAAGAAAATCTTAAAAAACCTATTTAGATTTTATAAAATCTATTTATATTTATTGGTTGTAATTTGCTTGGCACGAGGGTTTGGTTATAAAATTTTCAAACGGCCTGTTTGTTTTTAAAATTAATTTTTATTTAAAAATGTATTTCAATAATTTTTTTATTTTTTTAATTTATTTTTAATATCAACAAATCAATATGATAAAAATACTAAAAAAACTAATGTAAACTTAAAAAAATCAAGTTTCTACAAAAAAAAAAAAGTTAAAATTCAATCTTTCTATTATTACACTGTTTTGATATTTCTAATACTTATCTAATTATATTTGGTTTTGTGATATTTTTGCTATTAAATTATTTTCTACTTAAAAAATATTAAATGATTTTAATATATTAATATTAAAAAAAACATCATTTTTAGTTGAAAAACAAACCATTGCAAAAGAAAACCTAGATTTATCCAAATCTATAAAGGAAGATTCTATGTTGCAGGGACCATTGTATTTATTAAAAGCAACAATCCTTGCTGTTAACCAATTACCACTTTCTTGAAAAAATCACTATTTAGTAATTACCTTCCATTCATGTTAAACTCCATTTATGCTAATAATTAATCCAAAGAACTTAAAATTTAGAGCATGTTTTGAGCAAAATCAAACATTTATTTTACAAGATTCGGTTGTTCCGGTCATGTTTTAACGGCTTGATTAATCTAATTAAATTTAATTAGGTTGATATAAAAAAATATTATTATTTTAATAAAAACAGTAAACTTAAATTAACGGATAATGTAGAAATTAATCTAATAATTTGGTAGTAATCTAAGTAATCCAATCACTATCTCAGGTTACGCAAACAGTATTTATTCAACAGCAAGAAAATACCTTTTCTCTACTCTTTATATACAGTAGAACTCCTTTTCCCAATATCGAGGTTAAGACCCATTTTCGTCATTTACCAGAAGTTGACGGCTACTAAATTTTCCAGAGCATCAAGTGGGCAGGAGGAGATTTGGGAGATTTTCAGATGGTTAAGGTCCCACCCGAGTCCCTTTAATTATTATTTTCCCCTCTTCTATGATGATTGGGGTTAGCTACCATCTTGATGATCAGATTGAATCTGCCCTACACGTGGAGTTATGAATTGAGTTTTTACCCCAACAAAGTTATTAAACCCGAAAAAAATCTAGGTCACTCAAGTCAACAAGTTGTTTAATATTTTATTTAAAAAAAATATTAAAAAATGTTTCATTTTAAAACTAAAAAAAATGAAATAAAATTCCGGTTAATTTTTTTCCTAGGTCAATCAGATTCAGAGTAGAGCTGAATCCACCATATTATTCGTGTCAACTTCCAATTTAGCATGACATAACACCCTACCCAAATCATGTCTCACTAGATTTGGTGAATTACTAAATAAACCCACAAAACTAAATTAGATATAATAACATTATTTTATTTTATTTTATTATAAAAAAGAAAGGTTTGATACATCAAAGAGTGGATGATTATTTATAAAAAAGAAAAGGTTTGATACATCAAAGAGTGGATGATGATGTGCCATGTACATATATTTATAGATCAGTGATGATGATCTATAAAATTGTCTTTTCCTATTCCAAACCATATAATGTTACTTTATTGCTATGGACCCCAGAGGCAGATACGACTGAGGTCATCGCCCAACACAAGCCCAAGCCTCGACCGTGCGTGTGAACACCACACCCAATGCCATGAATTTCATATATATATTATTGTAAATTTCATGGATATTTACTAAGAAAAATTAAAAAAAAATATATAAAATAAAAAATATGTACACTCGTCAAATTTATATATAGTACATATCGATCTATCATCTATAAAGCACAACATGAAATGATAAATAATCTATTTTTGAAAAAGGTTGATGCTGATTGAAATAGATACACTTGCCATGGTTCGAGACAAGACCCAGAGGGAGAAAAAATATTTTTACTCTATCTTTGTAGCTCCAAAAAAAGGATCATGTTAGCAGTACAAAACTAGTATGGTCTTGTCATTTGGAAGATACGAAATTGAAGGTTACAAATCAGTGAGAACTTCATTATATATTCATAAGGTTTCTTTTAGAGAAAGTTGCCGTTGAACTCATAGATAAAATAAAATAATTATAACTATTAGAATATAACATGGCTTGATGAGAAGATGTTCAATTTATTCATGTTCAACCATTCAAATCCTATGCCCATTATAAAATATAATTACTATTAATGAAATTCACTTCACTAACAAGAAAAATTGTTTTCACTATGTTTTGCATGGTATTATTCAACTATATATATTTGGCACTGCATTTTAAAAATATTGTTAATTTTTTTTTTGTTATGAATTAATATGTTTTTGATATTTTGAAATTATTTTAATATACTAATTTTAAAAATAATTTTTAAAAACTAAAAAATATTAATAATATACTTTTTTAAATGAAAAATACTTTAAAAAAACATTTACAACCATATTCTCAAACACGCATATTTTACTTTTTTTAGCTATAAGATTTCTTTTCTTAGTAACATATCAACAAACTTCTTATTTAAAAGTAAAATGAAAATAAAAATAAAAATTAAATAAAAATAATATCTCGTGAACTTATGGTTCATTATTTTATATTTATTGTAGAGAGAGATTGATTGCATTAATGCATTGCCCTCATTAATTATTATTTTTTAAAGATGGATTATATCATTAATGAAAACCTAATTAATTAGTAGACATCAAGAATATAATATAATAATGCACTGAGATAGATATTGCTTATAGATTAATTAACATATTGTATTTAGTAGAGTCCGTGTTCATTAGGATGAACATTGGTCCGAGCAACGTAGAATCAATTGTTTTTTTTTTTCAAAATTTAGAATCGAATAAAATTGAATAACCAAACCAAACAAATTGGTTCGATTTATATTTTTTTTAAATTGAACGGGCCTTTAAATTACTTTTTATATAAATTCTGATTTAATGAATCTTTATTTTACAACGAGACTTTAGTTTACAGTATGTTTTTTTAATTTAACTTGCTTAGAATATTCAATATTTTCTATTTTAATTCTTGAAACTAAAACCGAAGAAGAACAAAAAAAATTAAACATCTTCAAGTATCAAATTTATTACAAAAATAACAATTATCCAAGTCCAAATCAGTTAATTGTAAATAATTTTTTATAAATATTCCAAATAATTTGTGTAATGCATTCAGATTCATATATTATATACATAATGATGTTTAAGAATATAATATGAGGTTTTTTAAAAATAATTTTAAAATAGTTTTCTTTATTAGTACGTTAAAATTTTAAAAAAATTAATTTAATAATTTTTCAAGCTAAAAGTACATTTAAAGAACAAAAGGCTACATCAAAGAACGCGTGGTGGCATAGACATGGACGATGGACCTACAAAATAAAATCCACGGCACCAAGTTACTGCTCATGCGCACGCGAATTGTACTAAGAAAAAACACTCTAACATGATGATCATTCACAGCCCTTTACCTCTCACTATCTCTTAGATTCACAATATCCCCTTGTTTCTTCTTTTTTTTTGGTGTCTGTACAGCTTATATCAGCGGCCTAGATCATCAAGAACAGCCCATCTCCAGATCTTGACCCTTCAATCTTGATGCCTCCTTTTGCCTTTTTGTTAATTGTTCAAGCAAAGTCAAAGACATGGGTAAGGGAGATAGTCATCACTCTATCATTCCCCCTGCCAGGTGTCAGAAGATGGATAGTCTTACGCGTGATAAATGACAAGAACAGAAAATTCCATGTAGCTACCCAGTGATTGCTGTGATCATATTTTAAAGATTTTAGACAAATGTACAAACAATTCAATTCAATTCAGAGATTAGTGTGTTCTAGTGAAGATCTTGGTTATCCTAGCTTCAAACTCTTTTTAACACACGCACACAAAGAAATGAAAAGAGTGTGATGCATGTGAGCATTGGGTTGGGTTTAGTGGATTTAGTTATCGAGAACTATGATAAGAAAACTAAGATCAAGATTTTGGGGTTTCTTCTAGAAAGTCTTGATTCAAATTATGTTAAGGATTGGGGTGAATTTAAAGATTCATAAAGAATTATCTTTTTTTTTTTTAAGAGTATGTTTGAGAGTACCGTAATCCATGTTGTTTTTTAAAGTTATTTTTAATTGAAAATATATTAAAATATTTTTTTATTTTAAAAAAATTATTTTTGATATCAAAACATCAAAATAATAAAAAAAACACTAAAATTTTTTTTTTAAAAAAAATTCAAATCTTCATGAAAAGCCCATCAAATTATAGCCCTAAACAAATATAAAATGTAAGACATTTTGGACCTTTCAAGAAAAAATTTCATTTGCATTAGAAGTTCGTGGGAGGAATCAAAGGTGAGAATAGTAATTCTATATATTTATTCTATTACTTATAAAACTCGCCATGATTTCACAAGTAAAATTAATAATATATATATATATATATATTATATTTCAAATAAGAATTTTTTATCAAATCAATATCATCTTTTTAAAATAAGATTTGATATGGTCTCAGCAAGTTAAATTAGTAATGGATGAACTTGAAATATAACCTATATATCAGGTTTGATTATGAATCATGCTCTTTTTTTTTTCAACCAAAATAACTTTATCTTATTAAATGTTTTTATTGGTTTGGTAAAAAAAATAAATTGACCTAACCAACATATGCTCTAGTAAAAATAACAACAGCAAGGATTAAAAACGAAAAACAACATTAATTGCATTATATATCTCATTGCATTATTAAAATTATATTATTGATGTCTACTAATTAATTAGGATTTAGGGTTTTTATTGATATAACCCATCTATAAAAAAAAAAATAATTAATCAGGGTGTTCAATGATGCAACCGATCTTTAAAAAAATTTAAGAAACTATACAAATTGCAAGTCAATGAATTATATTACGTCGAATAATCATCTTAACTCAAAAAATTTAAATTATTGGGTGAGATTTCAATATATGATTTATATTATTATCTAATACATTTCCTCTCAAGTAAAAGTCCTTCAAATTTGAAATTTGCACATCCCCATATTATTTCATGCTTAACTTTTATTAAATAAAATAGACATGGTGAGATTCAAATTCATGATCATTTGATCAATAAAATTCTAGTATCATGTCAAAGAACTTTCTCAATCAAAATTCTTCAATTGTTAGATGAGAATTTAAGATATAATTTATATTATTCTTTGATATACAAACCTAACAAAAAAATTTGTTTTGTTAGTGAAGTGAATTTTATTATTACTAATTTTATTTTATAATGGGCTTAGAATTTGAATGGTTTAATATGAATAAAATGAATATTTTCAAATCAAACAATGTTATTTTCCAATAGTAATAATTATTTATTTTATTACTTATGAGTTCATTGGCAACTTTGCATTAAAGAAAACTTATGGATATCTTCATCTTTTTTATATGAAATTCTCACTAATTTAATATAATAATTAGCAGACATCAAGATTATAATATAATAATGCAACTAATGAAATATATATTGCCTTTAACCATGGCTTAAAAACAACAAGGAATTTTTTTTAAAAAATACTTTTTTAATAACAAGGATACCTTAGGTTTTTTTTTTAAAAAAAACAAGTAATAAAAGACAAGTAGATGATTTCAAATCCTCGAAAGCACACGTCATGTATGTAATACTATATACACATTTGAAAACACCCCATCACACCTTAATTAAAATTGAAGCTCAAAATATCTATTTAGATGGGATCAAATGAAACCTGATTGTATGAGAAACCAAGGCATTAGTTTGGATCTATTCCAGCGGAAACTTCAGGCAAATAACCGATAAATAAATAAGTTGGGAAGATCGAAAAAAATCTAAGATGTTCCTAATTTGTTGATATTGTAGGAGCAGTTCACACACGGAAGATCCAAGATTTTCCAACCATGAAGCTCGATCAAGATAATGTTGCCATTTCAAACGTATTGGAGCCGCAAGTGAAGAACCACTGATTGCTTTTTTATTTATTTATCAAAAGACAACTCTACAATCATTGGCATTACGAAAATTATACAAGATACAGGAGACCATATCTTCATCTCCTCTTTTTTTAATGGAAGGTTTTGGACAGAGGCGGGGGAGATAAAACCCTAAATCTTTCTACAAACGGGACCCAAGTAGAAAAAGAGCGATGGTTTTTTTCTTTTCTTTTCTTTTTTATAGGCGCCCATGGACCTCGTACTGTCGTGTTATCATTGATAGCATCTGTACATGGTCACATCTTGCTCAAACCTAACCTCAACGACAACTTTATCCTTCACTTTACAGCTTATGATCACCAGACAGGTACTTTGGATGTTATTTTCACTAATTATTTCTCTTTATCCACTGCTCATATTATATTAGATTTGTTAATGATGAAGTCGTCGGGGGGAGAGATAATTAGTTTATCAGGTCACCATTTGTTTATTTTTAAGCGATCAGAGTGAGGGCCTGTTGCTTTTTTTAACCCTTTTTCTCCTTCTTTTCTTATGACAAGACAGAGATCAGTACATTGGTTAAGAAGGCATAGGTTATCAGTATAAAACGAATTTCTGTTGTAAGAAATGGGTGGCATCGGCCTCGGATCAACAAACAATCTTGTGATTAATTTTTATCAATTGGGACATTCGATTGTACCTCCCTTTGATTTGATAGAGAAGACTGTCAAGCTTCAAAACTAGGGGTAACCTAAGACTCAAATGCAGCGCTATCAGGGCTGAACATCAGTGTTGTCAAACAATATCCAGTAGGTTAACTCGGGATGCAAACCTAATCTAAGCTAGGTTTTACAATAGTAAAGTGGAAATTAAATCTGATAAAATCAAATGCCCTAACGACTTGTAATCCACCTTGGATTCGGTTAAAAATAGGTTTGATATTTTTTAAAAAATCAGAATAATATAATATAATTTTTTAATATTAAAATAAAATAATTTTAAAGTGAATAAAGTTATTTTATCTAATTTATATTTTAAGTGGGTCAACCAATAATAATCTAATGAACTTCAAAAATTCAGTTAAAATTAAATTATTTTTTTTTAAAACAATAGTAACAACAACATCGTTTCTAATTATTTAATATTAAAATTAAGTCAGGTTAATTTATTTCATTCATTATTCATGTCCTGAATGATACATTCATTGAATTTAATAATTTTGATAATCTAGTAATAAAACCAATAAAACAACAGAAATTAATACATGCGAAATCCACAATCCACTCTCTATTTACAAGTTGGTGTAAGATTTCAATATGATTTTCACTCGCACATACAGTATTTTCTATTTTTAGGCTACTTTTTTCGCATAATGATTAAGTTCATTTCAGAGTTATCATCGCATCAAAACTGAAGACGAACTATTCATATTGCGATGCAGAAATTCCACTTCTCATAATTTGATACATGATTAAGGCAGCCTATCTATCAAGACTTGGAACATCGAAGAGGATTTAGATATGACTGCGAAATATTGGTGGATTTTCTTGCATGCGTGTTGATTAGCAGATGCAATTATGGACTTTGAGGCTGAGAGAAAAAGTCTCAGTTTAGATTTCAACGAAGGTGGAATATTCATGACACCTTGGCCCATTTATTGCTTATTTTCCTGAATGTGTTGGCCATCCATGCGGTCCAAATCTAGTGTATTTATGCTTATCTCATGTACTTAATTTA
Organism: Populus euphratica; assembly: GCF_000495115.2. NCBI lineage: Eukaryota > Viridiplantae > Streptophyta > Magnoliopsida > Malpighiales > Salicaceae > Populus > Populus euphratica. Next base: position 605,718 of record NW_011499932.1, read on the forward strand.
TCTATTGTTTTAAAACTTGATTGAACGTAAGTTAATCTATCATCCATGAATTCAGGGATCTACAACTAGCTGAGTTTTAATAAAAATAAAAAGATAATTAACATGACGTAATCCAATCAAAAATTTAATTTTACTTACAAAAAAATCAGTCAAAACCCATTAATTTTTTTATATTTTTTTAAAATGATGTGATTTTTATTTGTTTTATAAAATAAATAAAATTAAATTTATTAAATAAATTTAGATTAATCCATTAACTCGTAATCTGAAACTTATTTGTATCAACTTTTAATGTTTTTATTGACTCATGATCTAAAACTTACCCATATCCTATGAAAATATACTGTCTATTGTTACATATGAGATAAATAGACTTAGGATAGAAAGAGGAATGGAAATCAATAGCATTTTAATCTTAAGAGAAAATTCAAATGGAGAGAAAAGAAAAGGCATTATAAGTTTTTGATCCTAGCTTATTGTCTTAAGATTTTAGAAAAATTGTGAAATAGTCTATCGTACCTTTTCATCTCGCTTAAAGAAATAAATAAAGAAATAAATAAATAGTTTTTAATGTTTATTAAATTTCATTGATTTCTCCTTCTCCCAATTGATCATTTCTTCCCTCCTACCACAAAATAGTCCCAAACGTTAAATAATTGATTTTATTTCTATATATTGTATTGTAATTTTTATTATCACACAGAAATAAAAGGCTAGACTCAGTCTCAAACCCAACAAGGATGAAATCCAATCCAAACACAAACCAATCTGAAGCAAAAATAGAAGAAAGTCGGGCATATCGCTATCCCCTTTTATCATCTGTTCTTGCACACAGAAAAAATAAAACAAAATTTACAAGCAAGAGACGAGATGAGTGGAGTCCATATATACAGGAGGGATTGACCAAACCACCATCATATGAAATTATTTCTTGGATGATTTATTCTAAGCTAAAAGTGGACATTATCGACGATCAAGTCGAGCCCTTCAATCACTAAGGAATTTTAAGGCCCTTGCGCTTAAACCAAAGCAGGATAATGACAAGGGAGGTTTATTATGCGTGGCACCCTTCGATCCACGCAACGCAAGCTAAATCAATCGCCTAAAGTACCCGCAAGAAAAGGGCATCAAGGGCAGGCCATCATGAAACCGCGACTCTACCAGTCTTAGGTGTAAGTTGTTTTACGTGATTTTTCAAAAATTATTTTTTTTGTCTAGTTGTTTTATCTATTTAGTAAAAATTATGGACAAAATTGCTTTTCCATCAAAAGCATGCTAAGGGGGCTTGAAAAGCATGGCCCTCCAGAGGCTACAAAATGGCTGTAGCCTACCTAGCAATAATGACCTTCCAAGCTTCTCTCTACAGCTTAAAGATATCCCGAGGATGCATGATTATAAAGGTGAAGAGGGTAGTTTTTGGAGAGCAGAGGAGATGTTCGTAAGAAGTTTTAATAGAGATTTTAACTTTTTAAGTGTTAAATGTTGCGTGGGCTTGAGATATCTTTCTATAATAGCTTAAACTGAGCTATTTCAAGTAGAATTGTAATTTTGTATTTAAATAGAATAGAAGTTGTATCTGGACTGTTGTAATATATTCAAAATATGCTAGAGCACTTAAATTTCTAAATTCCAACAACATTTAACAAAATAGAGCATTTCCCATGTTTTGATCATATTCTTGGAACTAGATCTGATCCAATCCGAGAGACGTTTCAAAATCCAACCAGCCCAAAACACAAAGTTAATTCAAAAGTTAATCTAATTTGATCTAGTAAACCTGCAATCCTGCTGTTTCTGAGGGTTTGTAATAGTTTTATTTTTTTTCATCACCTTTTTCTTTCTTAATCGATTCAACAGATTGGAGATCATTGTGTGATTCTCAATTAGAAGTCTTTTTTTTTTTTCTTCTGACGTCAGTTGATATCTGGCATGGACAGCAGTGCTGCTCCTTACCTTACAAAAATTATGGTGAACAGCTTTAATATGCAAGGCTTGTTTTCATGAAAAACGGCTCTTGAAGATCTTGAAAAGAAGCATCTCTGTGGTGATGATTCTATGGTACCTGCTAAGCATAAAACAAGCATCAGAACAGGCCAAAACAAACCTCGGCAGGTTCAATAACAAGAAACTCATTAAAGAATCAATCTTATTTCGTATAATTTAAACAGAAATGAACTTTTATTACTTAACAAAAATAAAAAAAACAAGCTAAACATTGACTGACTGCATGCAGCGAAACCATAAACAATCCTTCTCTGACATCAATCAATCTCTTATGACAGAAGCCACCGACTGATTTTTTTTTTTTAAGGGCTCAATGATTACATGATATCCAACAACCAACACCCTCAACAAGACCAGAAATCCATGTGCAGTTCCCAGGAAGTTGATCACTTTAGTACAACCTTAATTAGCTGCATGCTGCAAAAGACCGCACGGAATTGAGGTAAATGTCAGCGACATAACATAAGGTGAGACCAAATCCAGTTAAAACAGTAAAATAAATCCTACCTATGGAAGTTAATGCAGCAATAAGAAGCAAGATGCAGCTAGAGATGCAGTAAAACGCATGGATATTGTTGCAGCTAATATCGAAAGATTTCTTGCGAACTTCAAGTTCACCAATCACCTCCTCCATCTTCATTCAACCTTCATTATACTGTGTGAAATTATATTTTAGTATAATTTGTTTATTTGAGAATTCATATCCAGTTGTTTTTAATTACAAACAGTGTTTGATTTTTAGCTCATTCTAATTATAAGCAGGCGTAATCCATTAATTTGTTGAGCTGATTCATCTACAAGTTTTAAGGAATAAAAAATATTATTTTTTAATAACAAATTACAACAATCGTGCGGGTAATCCACTATTTGTTTAGTGGAAAGTGAAGTCATAATCACCACTTGATCTTCTCTCACGAAAAGTATAAAAAGCATGCTGTGTCATCCACATGAACTAAAGCGAAGAGTGTCACGTGCAATTTATCGAAAAGGCCATGAATTTTACCAATTAAACCAGTGAATATCCATTTTAATGTTTCTTTTTAATTTGGTCCTTACATATCTGAATCAGCCTAAGGAACAAGTTCAGTGGCAAACGTTTGCCTCCCATTAGACTTGGATTCAGCTCTTATCCAAAAAATAATCAATAGGATTATATGTCTACATATCTTATTTTTGGATGAATAGCTCTCCATCATTTTCCTTTTTTAAAAATAAAAAAATCACCCTGGCTATAGTTTAGTTATTTTTATATTTACCTTCCGTGTTTTTAAAAATTATGATTTACATTCTTAATAAGTGTAAAATAAGCTAAACTATATGATGATTTATGATGTAAATTGTTATGCAATAACATAGTTTATGATATAAGTTATAATTTTTAAAATCATTTATGTAAGAGTAAAAATGACTAAACTACATAACGATTAATTTTTCATAAAAAAAATCAAATATTTTCCATAAGGTTTTGGGTATTGTGATGGATGGTATTTTTTTGCTTGAAAATACATTAAATAACTTTTTTCGTATATATTTTTTTAATTTTTAATATCAATACATTAAAATCATAAAAAAACACTAAAAAATATATTAATTTAAAATCATTTTAAATAAAATGACAAAAACAAAGTAGGTGGACAATTATTATGCAACATGCAAACAAAAGGGTGGTGTAAAATCAAAGGATTTGGCCTCTGGAAGGCTGTTGCTTTCCATATCCGAAGCCTTCATTTACCACTTCCCAAACAGACAAAGCCCTTAACCAGCCACTCGTGGACCAGCTCGAATGGGCCCAACAATGGTGAAGTTTTTGCCTGCGGTACTTTTTTGTTCTTTTCTTCTTCATCTTCTTCATCTGTATAATGGAGCGCAGGGCTATGTTACGAGAGTTTGAGTTTATGTTTTCATGAAAACTTCTTGACTCTTGTAAGAGGCTATAAGTTACAGCTTCAAATTAAATTTGATAAAACATGATAACTTGAGATGCAAATTCATTCTTGATCAATCAAAGATCATAGTGATGTAGAGCATCTTTACGTTGCAATAAACAAAATAATGGACCTAAGAATGAAATCATCGGTAACCATTTTAAATTTCTAAGAGTTTAATTCTTTTGATAATCGAGTTTGTTTTCACATTATCATTCAAGGGTTGAGTTCTAGATATCTCACAATTTTTTTTCTTAATATAATAAATAGATTGTGAATAATATATTTGACTCATATGATGAAAACTATGGTGAAAGCAACACACATAAAAAAAAGATAATGTGTATTTTACTCGAAATGCAAATAAACATGTAAAACAAATAGGTATTTAGTGTGTGTTTGACGTTGTGTTAGTTTTTGTGAAAAAATATTTTTAGTTAGGGTTTTAAAAAATATATTAGTTAGAACTGCTGAGATGAATTTTTATATATAATATAAATAAAAAAAACAAATTTATGTAAGACTTTGTTCGTTTGTTGGAAAATAGTTTTTTTGAAAAATGAATTTTGAGAAAATAAATTATTTTTTGATATTTAATAGTGTAATGTAAAATATGTTAGAAAATATTTTCTAATACTTGGTTATGTTATGAAAATGAGTTGAAAAATAACTTATTAATGTTTTATTTTTTTGTGAAGTTTATTAAAATAATGAGAAACAAATCTTATAAATTAAAAAAATAAATGAGAATGAAATTGAAAAAAATATAATCTAATAAATTATCTTAAATAAAATAAATAATAATCAAAATAATAGAGATCAAATCTAAAAAATTAAAAATTAAAAGATGAAAAAATTATAATAATTATAATTATCATTTTATAAATTATTTCAAATAAAATAAATAATAATAAAAAGAATGAGGACCACATTTGATAGATAAAAAACTTCAATTAAAAAATTATAAGGAAAAATCAATAAAAATAAGGACCAAAGTTAAGAAAAAAATTAAATTTTAAGGGATGAAATTGAAAAAAAAATATAACAATAAAAAAATATAACAATAAAAAGTTTAAGGACCAAATTTAATAGAATCATCAAATAATATAATATTTATAATTGTTTCATAACTTTTAAAAAGTGTTTTCTGTTCAAAATAAAAAGAAAATACTTTCCTGAATATTAAACTAAATTTTTCTTTGATTAGAAAGTGTTTTTTATTAATCAAAAAATATTTTTTATTAATTAATTTTTTTAATAATAAACAAACAAAAAATTTTAAAAAATAATTTTTTAAAAATTACTTTATAACAATAAACACACCGTAAATAAAAAATATATCAGTGTAACTTTCGTAAAATCAAAATTTAAAATGCAATTATCAGACTAGTAAAAGGAACAAAAACTATATAACTAACTAATTTTTTTAATATATATATATAGTTGGGAATTGTTTTTTATTAAAATATCAAAGATATCAAAGGGGTTTTGAGTACCGGTGTTGAAGTTGATCCAAGAGTATCTTTAAACTCGAACAAACAACCCTAGCACTCCACGTAAGATAATGTTTTCCTTATCCAATGACTTCACTCCACCTGGATAAAGTCCTTCAACCAAAAAAGGCCAAAAAACGGTGAAGCTTGTGCTTCATGTTAATGCGACCCTACCTCTTTTTTTCCTCCCTTTCGTGTTCTCTCAGTCGTTTCATTTCCCTCCGAAGAAAGAATCCATGGTCCCAGATGATTCTTCTCCTTCCCTTCTTGACTCACAAGCCTGCCAAATCTTGAGTCGTGATTAGTAAGATTTACTAGCTTTTTTTTCTTGTGAGGGTACTGGATAGCTTCTTGATGGTTTATTTATTAGTGATTTAATGGCAGCTAGGTAGATAGACAGAGAGCAACGTGGCCTTGTCAAATGGGGTTTTCAGTTGCCCTTCGCTGTTATCTACCAGTCAAATCTTCTCTCCATTCCTCCAAGGTTTCTCCCTTTCTCTATTTTTATCTCAAGAATGAGCTTGCTTTTGTTTTCTTTTTGTTTTTGCAAGTGTTGTTTGTTGGTTTACTTTTTTTGTGCATGTTGACTCCTAAATTATTGGGGGAAACTGAGGGGTTGTGTATTGGTTCTTGTTTTATTTAGGCATCTATTGACAAATTGGAGAGATGGGTTAGTGCGTGCTAAATCTTGGTAGAGAGCGGTATATTAATTTCAGAAGAATTTTGTTCTTCACATGCATTAGGCTCATGCCAATGTGATATTAACAAAAAAATTTACCAAGAAATCTTGATGCTTTCTGTAAATGAATCAAGAATTTTAATTTGGGACTTAAAGATGGTAAACTTATAATTCGGGTCTGGAGATTGAAGTATTCTTTTGTGTGTGTGTGTGTGTGTGTTGGGAAAAGAATTCAAGGAAAAGATGGAGATTAGAGAATGTGGAATCTCAGTGCATGCTTCAATTTGGTTACATTGGGGAAGTTGATATTGAAGCTTAGTAAATTGTAAATTATATATACATATATTCTGGTGAAATTCGTTATATGAATTCCAGGTATAACAGCCCTCCGTCCATTCTATTGTCATATTTTTTAAGTGCTTTCGTGTGTGGCCTGCAATAAAATTTCGAATTTAGGTGATTTTTAAGTATTTCTCAAAATCTCTAGCTGAGTTCTAGCCAAATACTGGCAAAAATGGAAAGAGAAGTCATAAAAAGAATGCTCATTTATCTTGATTAATTGTTGATTATAATTAACATCCAATTCCTATACAGTATGTGATATGGTGAATTATTTTGCTGCAGTTTTCACCGAGGTTCAACTTGAAGCAGAATAGACTGGCTTTCATAACAACATCCAAAATAGAAAGCCCTTCACTGCAGATTGTCAAATCAATCTCAAACAACATGAATTCGAGCATCAATGAAAATGGGGCTACTGAACCTGCAAGGATTCTTCTTGAGAGATTGTTTGCACAGACTCTGAAACTCGAAGAACAGATGAGTAGGGGCTCTCGCCTTCCCGAGGATGTTCAACCAGTGGTTAATCTTGAAATTCTGGAATCTGATCTTCTTGCTCTTTTGAAAGCCTTGAAGAAGAAGGAAGAAGAACTTCAAGATGCTGAAAGAAATGTTTTCTTGGAACACAGCAGATTAAATCAGACAAAGGAGGAGTTGGAAAAACGGGAAAATGTAATTACAGCTGCTTTTTCTAAGCATGAAAAACTTGAAGGGGAGCTAAAGCAAGCAAATCTTAATCTAGCTTCTCAAGCCAGGGAGATTGAAGAATTAAAGCTTCAACTCAAGGAGAAAGAACAGGATATTGCTTCTGCATGTTCTGCACTTTCTCTCAAAGAAGATGAAATGGATAAAATGAAAACTGATTTGCTGAAGAAAAGTGAGGAGGTTGCTAGGATTGACTCTGAACTGAAATACAAGGCTCAACTGCTGGACCAAGCCAGTGAGGTTGTGAAGCGACAAGAAATCGAACTTCAAGGACTGCAAATGCTTATTCGAGAGAAAGAAGAAGAACTGGAAGTTTCTACGAATCTGAGGAAATTTGAGGAAGAAAAGTTAAAAGTTGTGGAGTCCAATTTGGAGGATCGGACAAGGGAATGGCTAATAATCCAGGAAGGACTGAACGAATTGGCAAAGGAAGCATCTAAACAAGTCAGAGACACTAATGAGGCTTTAGAGGATTTTGGAAGGGTGTACAAGCTTCTTGAAGACGTGAGATCTGAGCTGATTTCTTCACAAAAATCTCTAGCATTCTCTAGAAAGCAAATGGAGGAACAAGAGCAGCTATTAAAAAGGCAACTAGTCGAACTTGAAGAACAGAGGAAAAGTGTTATGTCTTACCTGAATAGTTTGAAAAATGCCAAAATAGAAGTGGAGAGCGAGCGAGTAAAGCTTAGGACTGCAGAGGCTCGAAATAAGGAGCTTGAACGAGACTTGTCCATGGAGAAGGAGCTGGTGGAAGAATTACAAAAGGAGTTAGAGAAGGAGAAATCTTCTCTGCAGCAGGAAATTGAGAAGACATCTTTTCTACTACAGGAACTGCATCAGAAAAATATTGAATTTGGAGAAATGCAGCATCTTCTTCAAGCTAAAGAATCAGATTTGGTGGAAGCTAAACTAGATATCCAGAATTTAAAATCTGAGCAGGCTTCTCTTCGGCTTGTCCTGGAGGATAAAGATTTGCAACTCTTTGACGCGAGGAAGAATTTGGATGAAGTAAATCAGGAGGTTGCAGAGCTGAGGATGCTAATGAGCAGTAAAGAAGAACAACTTGTCCAAGCCACCACCACGATAAGGGAGAAAGAGGAGCATGTTCAGGTTATGCAAGATGAATTGAACAATACAAGGGTGAAGGTCTCCGAAGCAGAATCTGTAGTGGAAAGGATAGTAGAGCTTACAAACGAATTGGTTATCTCCATTAAAGATCAGAATGAACTAAGGCAATCCAACAATATGACCTTGGAATTCTTTCAACAACCGTTGGATGAACTAAGTGATGATTTTAGGTTGCAGAAGAAGCAGTATGAAACAGAACTCAAGTTTAGCAGAGAAAGCTTAAGAGTGAAAGAAATGGAAGTTCTAGCTGCAAAGAGAGCTCTCGCAATCAAAGATGAAGAGCTTAAAACAGTTCTCGGGAGATTGGATACAAAAGAGAAAGAACTGAAAAAATTGAAGGAAGAGGCAGTTGAAGATGCTAATGATCTGAGGAAGCTTTATTCTTTAGCGCAAGAGAGAATCGGTGAGAGTAGTGTTGGAGACTTGGCTATTGAGAAACTCAAACTAGAGGCCGCTCAACTTGAAGTTGAAGCTGCCACCAGCGCTCTGCAAAAACTTGCAGAAATGAGTCGAGAACTTTTAAATAAAGCAAGCTTGAGCATTGAGGCTGATGCTGATATTTTCATGCCAAACGGCTCTGGTCCTGGCCTTGTTCTGTTAGAGAACAACGAATGTTTCAAGGAGGTTAAAACAGAAGTTTCTCGGCTGTCATCTTTGACTGAACAACTTTTGCAAGATGCTGGTATTACTGTTGGTGCAGATTGATAGATTCTGAAGGTTAAAAATAGATTGTGTATAGGTATCTAACTTCAATTGTTGTGTTGCCAAAATCTGTAGTATGATGAGTTGGACACTGAGAGCATGTTTCTGTTGCACAGTTTTTAACCCGATCAGTAAGAGATTGCCACTATAATTAGGTACATATTGGATTTGGGTAACATGTCCTAGCTTGGTGTCAAGCATCTACCGGACAGCATAGTAGCTGGCAGTATGTATGGTGGTTGGCTCATGCCATTAATTTTCTCCTAGTTTGGGTTTCCTATATTTCGATTTTTGATAAGTTCTGTATCTGGGTTTGCATGGATGGATAGAGCATGGCCAACAACTTCTTCCATGAATGGGTGTCCTAATTTTGCTTCCATTATCATGCAAGTCAAACGGAGAAAACATGAATAAAACATGAAACAAAACAAGAAACACTCGAAATAGTGCTGGCTTTCAGAAACTGCACAAGCATACGCGCATCTTTGCATTACATATATCAAGAGCAAGCTTGACTTCATTAAAAGTAAATAATCACCAGCAGTAGTGCCAGTTCCTACCACGACTTGGAAGAAAGACGCTAAAAAGGTTCTAAACATGATGCAGATAGTTAAAATGAATATGTACAGGTTTTTGTGAGCTTGAAAAAGCTCAGCTACCGCGCAGCAGGGCCAACACCAAGGATATTTTTCACGGATGGCGGAAACCATTGGTTGCTACCACTGCCGCTATTCTGGTCATCCACATAGTGGCCATTACTTTGCACTGCACTACCCTGTCGCTTGTTTGATCTCCCTATTTTCTTCCCGACAAAAAATCCAACCTTCATGGCTGTAAATATACCCAAAGCTATCACAAGAGGTCTTACAGCCCAGTGAAAATCCTCAAGGTGTTGATATTTTTTGACGACCCCAGGACAGGAATTAAAAGAAACTACTTCCACTTCAGCTGGATCAGCCAAGAAACTGCTATTTTCTTGTCCGATTGTCAATCTTCCAGGAAACTTTACAATGAGGCACCCATTGGGCAGGATCCACCAAATCCTCCCAGTAGCCCAGGCCCCTCCTGTTTTACGAGGCCATTCAAATCGGGGGCTAAGAACATTAGCTCTTGGCCTCACAAACTGACCGACAAAGTAAGGTTCAGCCATTTGCAGCTCTGAAGAATTTCCTTTCCAGAGAGTTTCCACACCTATAAATCCAACAGCCACACTTCCATCACGTTTTATGGAATGAAGAATGCCCACTGGTGAGTGCCTTCTGTCTTCCTCCTTAAGATGTACCCAGTCCCCAGCTGCAAGACCAAAAGTGACTCGTTCCAAGGTTGAGACAGGAAGTCTTAATGGGTCATGGATGCCGTGAACTCTCACCAAAACAAAACCATCTCGATCTGGGTCACGTTCTAAACCCACTACGGTTCCTTCCGGGACATCCATATTTTCAGGTTTGCAAGAGTTAGGTGGCCTCCTGGAACGCACCATGTCTCCCACTTGCAGATGATCCTTTGACAGAAACCACTCTGTGTAACCAGCGCCGCTAAATTTCTCCAGTGTAGTTCTGCTGCCAAACCCTGTCCAGCCTCCATCTACAAAAACTGCATTCTGCGAGCTGAAAATTTTGTTGCAAGGAAAAACACACAAGTACAACGAGTGAACAAGAGAACTGGCAACCAAATAAGAAGCAAATGCTCATACTGATCAATGAAGGGGAAAATTACAAGTCAAAGGAAAATACAGAGGGGGATTGTAAGATCAGACATGGTAATGCAATCCACCAGCACATATGTCAAAATCATTGAAGAGCAAAGAAAAACAACAAGTGGAAATCAGTGTATAAATTGTATATATGACCAAAAGGGTGTCTAACCAAACAATGAAGGAATGTCAACTAACTCTGGAAAAACATCTGTTCCCTTGAGCATAAATTAGTCTCTTAAACTTATTGTGACTTGTTTGTATATATACAAAATAGATAGCACGGTGGAGGGAGGGAGGGAACTAGTGAGAGAGTAGCATCAGAATTGTCTAATCCATAGGAGCAAGAACAACAAATCACAGTATCCCACAGAATCTGTCTCCTCTTCATGTGTAGAAATGGACAATAAGCAAACAACAGATACAATGAACACAATTTTTATCCTAAATGCTGTGCCATCTAAATTTGTGGCGAGGCAAAATTTTCTGTACAGACATGAAATTGAAATTTTTTGGGAATAAAAGATAATCAAATAAAAGGAACTAAGATACATATACAAGCATAGTTTGATGTCCGACAGGTATGCTTATCCAAACAGGCCATTTGCAAAGCTAAATCTAATGACACATTTACTAAGCGGCCTAAGTACCCATTTTATTGCATTCATCAGCATTTCCAAGGCAAGTGATGTCTAGAAATGTCTAGAAGAAAGTAATGAAAGACCTAATTTTCATTTTACAAAAGATAGCAACATATGTTTGCCAACATATAACAGGATTAGCATGCCAAAGATCTACTTATAATGCAAGACCTACCTTTTAAATACACGTACTATGTCTGTCATCAAGGGCCGACTCCTCAAATCATATTCAAAGCAGCCAAGAAGAACATTTTCAACTGGAGGAGGGAGGCCCTCAGGGATACGTGGTTTCTCTTGTTTCCTAACCACTGAGTCGTAAATTTCTTCAACAGACTTCCCACGCCAAGGCTGAACACCAGTCAACATCTCCACAACACTGCACCCAAATCCCCATGAATCTGTCTCAAAGGATACTGGACCTCGTATTTCTGGCTGCCATTGTTCTGGAGCCATGTAGTTTGGGGTTCCAAGCCTCCGAGACATATCTGCACTTGGCAATGGAATTCCAAATAGCAGGAAAGGAATACCAACATCTCCCAGAACTGCTTGATCATTCTCATTAAGAAGGAAGCTACAAGGTTTAAGGTTAAAAACTAGGATTTCTTTAGCATGCAACTGTGCAATTCCCTGAGCCAACGCTATACCATACCTGCAAACATAAGTAAACACTAAGGCTAGACTGCTCTTTGCTAATTTAATCATTAAGATTTTAAGGGGAAAAACTAATTCACCTCAAAACATCAGGTAAAGAGAGCTTTCCTCCTTTAAGGCGAGCCATTTTGTCCCCAATGGATCCCTCATAAAACTTCATCACGATGCATATCTATAATGAAATACAGGCATTAGTACTAATGATCTAATAACTAGCCAGAAATGTAATCTAATCATTGTATATCACACATAAAGGCACCAGCTCACCTTTCCATTTATAACTGAAATCCCATGTAGAAAACACACATTTTCTATGCCATGACACTTTGAAAACAAATTATCAAACTTATCCAGCACAACCCTCATATGTTCCTCCTTAATGGGATGCAACATCTTGACTGCCACTTCATGACACTCATCATAATCTTCAGTTGAATGATGATGAGTAGCCAACCAAACATCACCAAAAGGTCCCCTCCCAATTCTATGTCTAAGTTTCAATTTCGCAGGATCAATCCTAGGACTTAGCTGGCTTGACGAGGCCACCACAGTTCTAAGGTGATCAGGATCTTCATAAAGCTCAAACTCGAAAGGAGTCACGGGCTGAGCAGGAACAACTTTGCTGGCCATTCTATCTTATACCAAAAAGAAAAAATATGTCGAGTTAATTTCAAAAGGAAGACAAATTGACAAAAACCCATCAAACAAAACAATTGAATTGCAATAATACATACCGGAAAACAAGTAAATGTAACAAATCGATACAATTAACAACAAACATGCGAAGATAAAAGATCACAAAATATATCGTAATTATGCAAAACAAACAAACTTCACAATAAATTCACAAACTTTATGCTCTTTATGTTTGGTAATGAAATGATCACTAAAAAAAAAAAAACTCTTTTTCTCGGAATCCAAAGAGTTCCTTAAGGACCCTGTTGGCTTCCATTAAAGGAAAGGAAAAAAAGCAGCAGTCTTTGAATATTATGCTCTCAACCCTTTACTTTTTGCTTCACTTGAACAGCAAAAGAACACAAAAAACATCGAAACCCAGAATTCATATTTTCATTCTCTAATTAATTCTTAACAATTTCTAAGCAACCAACCAAAGTTTCTCTCTTTAACAAACATAATCTTAAATTAAAGAAGAGAAATACCTACTCTGGAAGAACTGATTAAAGAGAGGCTTGAAGAGAAAATATATACAGAGAGAGGCTCTAAAAAGCCTCAGAAATTTCGACGAATTGATTGAGCTGAACTAGGAAAAAAAGAAGGTAAACTTGTTAATAATAATAATCTAAAAGAGTAAAGGACAGAAAGATTGAGAGTGAGAGAGAGGGAACAACCAAAGAAACAAAACAGTGGTTTGCAAATCGAAGCAAATTTCGATACCACTAACAACAACAACACATGAGAGACTGTCTCTATCTCTCTCTGTTTTTATTTATTTACGATGGAAGGTTTGGGGTTTTTATTTTTCTATTTTAAAAGTATTTTTTTAGAAAAGTATTTTTTATTTTAAAATAATATTTTACTTTATTAATATAAAAAATAATTTTTTAATAATAATAATTTTTTTAATATATTTTCAAATAAAAAATATTTTACATTACCACTGCATTTTTTTTTTTTAAATCTAACCATACTCTTAAAGGTTGACATAGGTGAGGCCTGCATTCTTTTTTTTTTTTTTAATTATTATTAACGTGGATGTTCGGGCCAGCTTGCGTATATCTAGACTAATCTCACGGATCCTGAAGTTAACGACTATGTAAGTCTCCAGTGGCAATCATATGAGCAACCAAGAACTCGAACCTGAAACTATAGAGAAAGCAAACCCCTTAATCCCAAATCTTTACCACTTGACCACCATCTAGATAGTTAGATGAGGTTTGCATTCTTGATTATAATTGAGATTTTGACAATTCAGTTCCAAAATTGGGGTCATTAACTAATTTTTTTCCCACCTTTTCCTTTTAATATTTTGGGTCACTTGAATTATTTATTGAAACATAGTTTGGAAAAATTGAAGAGATATTTCATAAACTGCGAAAAAAGAGTTTGATAGACAATTATTTAATCATAATCGTTAGAACTGGTTCGCAGAGTGGTTTTAAAAAGAGACTGGAATATATATATATATTCCGGGTTCCGGGTAATAGTAGCTTAAGATGTAGTTGAAATTAATAGTGTGTTTTTGTGGTTTGATTTGATTTTTAAAATGCTTTTTCTTTAAAAGGTTATTAAATTAATATTTTTTAATATTCTTTTTTTTAATGATTTTAATAGGATTACGTCAAAATCAAGAATAAAATATTTTTAATTAAAAGACTTTTTGAAACATTATTAAACAAACGACTTGATTAGACAAAGGAAAGGCCAACGTTGCCCTTTATTTATGATGCGACATGCATTCATCGGACGCTACGAAGCTAAGCTAACTGCAGTAGCAAACATGATACTTATAAAATAGCAGTCAATTTCCTCGTGAAGAAGAGGTCAAAAACTTGCACCGCAAGATTGGCTCTGTTTTCTCAATCGTAAGACATGACAAAACACAAGCAAATTAAACCCAACAAGTCTAAGAAACCTAGCGTAATGGCCATGGACATGTGCAAGATGCGTCTAACCTTGGAGCAAGCCATCGTGTAATCCCAGCAAGCAATCCTTGTCCAGATCCCAACCCTCGTTCAAAAAATGAAACGAAATGCCATGGAGGAATTCTGTTTTTGGTGATTACAGAGTTAGGTTATGATTTTTATGAATCGATTTAAGTGTTTTTTTTTTTTTTACACTTAAAAAGGTCGCCAGTGTTTTTTTTATCACAAATAATCTTTAATTTAAATCTTGTTTTAATTAGAAGTTGCGATTCCCAACTTTCTTTGTTTTTAATTTAAAGTTATTTTAATATATATTTTCTAAGTTATTTATAAAAAACAACTTTTGTTCGAATTATAAATCATAATTCAAAAGTCGTATACACATACACAAAACTTAATTGTCAAACACAAGCAACCTTGATCAGCTATGGTCACCATGGATAATTCTACATGGTTTTTAGTCACTGTAGAGTGAGTTCGAAGTTTCTACCACATGTTTATGAATGCCCCCAGGACCTGGGTGCAGCCAGCCGATTACTTTGATCATCTGGTCTAGACGATGGTGACCTTTCTGTTTAAACCATGCTTTGCACTCAAGTTGTTTAAGAAAATGTCTTTTTACTATCATTCATCCATTGCTAAACCTTTGTTCATGTACAATATATGATGACCGAAGCTAGCTCGGCAGCTTCTATTTGATATGTAGTGGTTAACACTAAATTTTGTTGCCTAATCCGATCAGTTCATCAATGGTTAGCAAGTATGATGGTTCTAACGATGATCTTGCATGTATTTCATGCGCTTCTCACTAAAAATTGTAACAGTTGTGCCAGAAACTATTATATAATCCTATAGCAGGATCTTTTTTCTCCAAAGGCATTTTGTATTGGTTATTATGTTAAACCTGACCTATTTATAAGGGATGAGTCTAATTCAAATGTTAGAAGAATTACTAGAAGAAGAGTTAAGCTTGATCTGTTTAGAATTAGAAGAGTTACTAGAAGAAGGAACCGAGCATAACCCATTAAAAGATGCAAGTTTTTAATTTTGAAAGAATATAGTTTTTTTTTCTCTTTTTTCATCATTGACTATTAAAATTAACTTGATAAGGTTTACAAAGATATTTGTATTGTGAAATATCTCTTTGATTCCAATAATCAAAGTGAAACTCAAACAATTAATATAAGAACAAGAAAGAAAATTTTCACGGTACCAATAAGTTTCCGTTAAATCTACAATTTGGAAGCTGCTACCAATCGCTTACAAATGAAATGGCGCATTCTCACTATAAGATTTCTGCTTCTATTTGTTATTCAATTGCTCAATGGTTTCTTCATTAAGTAGAAAGCTCGAGGGTCATCTGTCGAATTGTTGCCTTACAAACACTCCAGTTTCAGATCAAAGAAACTGAGTTGATTTCAAATCCCATTATTTTTCTACTGGTTACTAGAAAAGGACTGTGGTGTGGAACTCTCACTAGAGATTTCAGCAGAAAGAAATGAGTGCAGATATCATTCACAAATTCACCACCCTCTTAGATGTCTGGTGACACCTAACCAAAGATCAACGTTTCCAAATTACCTTTTATGGTTTGCTCAACTCTCACCATTGGCAATCAACATATAGCCAAATAAAATTAACATCCATAAATCCTCTCATTCACAAATTCACCACCCTCTTAGATGTCTGGTGACACCTAACCAAAGATCAACGTTTCCAAATTACCTTTTATGCTTTGCTCAAGTCTCACCATTGGCAATCAGCATATAGCCAAATAAAATTAACATCCATGAACCACAAAACAAGATCACAAGCACCACCACATCATCTTTAGAGGCCAAGGCAGTGAAGGTGCCAGAACAGATTCAAATGATCAGAAGAGGCTGTCAGATACTCTTACAAGGCAACTTTATACTGCCAGCTTGCTACAAATTTCTAGTTTATAAAGCAATTTAACCCAGTTGCCAAATTTTCATTTAAACATGGTAAACAACAAAACCTAAGAAACAAAGTATTAGAGGATCCAACATGTTAACCTAATCTTCATTGCCTACGTTCTTCATTAATAATGTTGCTTATCAAACTCAAATTTGTGTGATGACTTCAACCCATGTCATCTTTATTTACCTCTCCCCTCCAATTCCTACAAACTAAAGTTGTAGTTACCTTCTCAAGTTTAGCAATGCCAGTTCACATATTGAAATAAGGCACACACAAAAGAAAACCACAAGCATCCGTTTTAGAGGCAAATTGACCAAAACAGGATGGTCACAAAGGTGAGAAAAGAGCTCTCTAAACTCCATCCTAATCTCCAAAACAAACTTGCGTCCTTTTTTGAATGATAGCGCACCTATGCTTTTAGTGTTAACGATCTCCCTAAACTCCATCCTAATATCTGAACACAAGTTTATACTGCTATTTCACAAACAATTCTAGCTCACAAAGCAACTTAACTCAGTATTTCCATAAAACAAGGAGGGGGAAAGAGCAACAGAAACTAAGCAACAAGAAGGAAAGAAAGAAAAAGTTTTCCAATTCACTCCTTTCATTGCATACCATCAGTGTAATTCAAAGAACATATACATTAATAAACGGAATTCATTTCCAATCTCACAAAATATAAGCACACACTAAACCATAAAGTATTAACTTCATTGAACAGGAAGCACCTTCTTGACAATCCCATCACTGAGAGCAGCAATTTGTGAATCAAGTGCTTTCATAGTCTCCTCTTTCTGAATCTCCAATTTAGCCAATGCTTCTTGCAAGTCAGCCTCAATTTTCTTCCTTCCTTCAGCCAACTTCTGCTCCACTCCACCCTGAGTTTCCTTCTTCTTTTTATTAAATGCAGCCGATATCTCAGCCCTAGCTGCTCTCATAACAGCAGCAGCCTGTTCTTCAAGTTGCTTAACTTCTTCAGATGTATCTTTAACGCTGCTCAGCTTCTCTTTTATAGCCGCATCTCTCCCATCCATGAAATTACCAAGTGGGGTGAACCAGATTTTGTCCAAAGCAACCATGAGGACCAAGAACTCAACCATGATTATAGGAAGTGTTAAGTTGAAGTCAAAGAGAGCAGCTTTTTCTATTTCTTCAGCCAAAGAAGGTGGTGCGAAGGTTAAGGAAGTGGCAGCAATGAGAGAGAGGGATTTGAGGGTGGAAGCGGAGAGAGATAGGAGTTGGGGTTTGGTGATCTTGAGGATTTTAGGGAAGGAAAGTTGTGGGATTTGGAGTTTGGGTTTGGTGTTGGCGGGGAGGGAAGAGGAGGATAGGTTGATGAGAGGTTTGGAAGAGGCCATGATCATGTTGGCCATGGCTGATGACTAAAGATGCAAAATTTAGAGTTGAGGTGTCCTTCGGGGTGTGAGAGGTGATGACTGATGGTGGTGGGAATGGTAGATTTTGTGTGGAAATGGGAAGTGGATTTTTTGGAAGGGGGTTATCTCTTTCTTTGCCACACAAATTGCTGAGGTTTGTAATGGGCAAGGGGAAGGAGTGGAGCGGAGAGGAATTGCTATGCACGTGTGATTTATGTGTTCTTGACCCTGGTCCATATTGATCCGACCCGCCCGTAATTCATAGAGGCAGCCCTGCCTATCTGACCGCTGGGACTCAAGGTTAGAAAAAAGAAACCGTTGACCACCCTACCAGTCATGCTTTGGGCCTTTGATTTATCGACAGAGTGTCAAAACATCTCTTGTAAGATTTTATTGATGATGATCGGATGTTGGCATGGCTTGATCTGATTTCCTATATAACCGTTGCCAAATTGGTTGATAGGATGTGTAATATCCCTGTGAACCCAGATTTATGTATCATCTGAAATATAGAGTTATTAATAAGGTATTTAATTTTGTAGTGGCAATTATTTTTTAAAATATTTTTTATTTGAAATATATTAAATTATATATTTTATAAAAAATATTTTTAAATAAACTAAATTTAAATTTTTAACAAACAGTTCTTTTTTTTTTTGACAACCAAAAACACTTGTCTGACTTGGCCTGGCCAGCGATACAATCCATGACTTATGCTACGTTGAATGTTTTTAAAGAAAAACTTGCGAAAGTTAACCTGTCAAATTAAAACAACCTAGTTAAAACAAGTTTAGCTTTTTAATTTATTTTTCTTAAAATAACTGTCTTTTAACTTCTTTTGAAAAAAACTGAAACGAAGCGGGTTAATCCATGCAATCAGTGATCCCAACGTTGCCCCTGTTAAATAGCTTTGCGGAAATGCTCACTGGAGAAAGTTATCAATGCTTTTACGCTTTCTATTTCTCTCGTCAAAATATTCAACCTAAAACTCAGACTCTGAGGGGTCAAATTAGAGCCTTAAACTCAATTACGCTATGGGAAGAGAGAATATACAGTGACAGGAAAATCGAGGAAAGGACATAATTTTATATGTAATTTTGAATTCTTAAACTCATCAATTGCATTGCAGTAGATTTGGGAAAAGAAAGGGAGAATGGGCCACTACCTGTATCAGTGCATGTATTTGTCCACTGTCCATTGGGCATTGGATAATCATGGCTAGTGTTGTAAACCGAAATCATTGAGCAATTCAGATTTGTGAGCAACACTTGTACAAAAACATGGTTTCCGCGGCATGTTAAGAGACTAGGGGCAGCTTTCATTTAAGGCTATCACGGCATGTCTCGAGGTAAAGGTTCAATAACAGAAAGAAGCCGCATTTGTGATGCATTTCAGCCGATCACTAATCCTCTCTAAGTGTACCTTTCCGGGAATAACTGTTGTTACCGTAAAACTGCAGTATCCTTCTAAAACTGCCCAAGAAACCACAGGCAGATCTAGATGGAGAAGTCTTCCAGCCAATTGTCCTATCCATGGTTGACAGCCTGGAGTACATGAACCACCGTCTGAAGAAACAATTCCATCTGGCCTCGTCTTGTGTAATAATGCCATCGTTTTTATCTTGAAAATGCTGGCACTTCCCATTCTCCAAGTCATCATAACCTTTGTCTTTGTAATTCTGTTCTTTCTCTTCAGAGCGATTTGATGGTGACAGTGAGCTGCACATGCACATTCCCATTAATGTCGTATATGGTTCCGATAGATGAATTCATAAACAAAGACAGATTCCTGAAGTCACTAGAGAATTAACACTTTTTAAAGCAACCCATGCCAGATGCAAGTGGACTGGAAACTTTTAATAGACATTTACAAATGACGAGTGGTAACATCAAAGTTGTAACTATAATAATGTTTTAAAGGGCTTCAAGAGGTTCCAAAGACCGAAACCCTTCTTATCTCTTTCTCATAGATTGCCCACGAGTTCATTCAATCTCACTAAGCCGTACATGTCAAAGGAAATTATTAATTATGCTTACCAAAGCATTTCAGAAATTGAATTGCCATATCTTAAATACACTCCGGTTTCTGCAATCTAATTTGTTTTTAGTTTCAAGGTAGCCTAAAGCATGTGTCGATTTCAGAAATAGGTGAAAATCATCTCTACCCAAAGCATCACATAATTGAATTGCCATATCTTAAGTACACAACAATTTCCGCGGAGCCTATGTTTTTTCTTACAGTTTCACTATAGCTCAAAACATGTGTTTGTTTATACAAATTGCAAAGGTAAAATAGAGAGACTAACGTAGTTCAACATAGCTTAAGAAATGACAAACTTGTCTATGTTGCAAGCAAGCATGTTTATCTGTGACTGAAAGCTAGTAAGTAAACTGTTACAAAAGACCTGACACAACGATAATATCTAAAGAAATCAAAGAAAGATATGGTCAGGTGCAGATCCTTACATTTTTGGTGATTCTGACGCAACAATCCTTTTCAATGAATGCTTCTTTTTCAAACTGTAGTTGCCTGAGACATGCCGGATAAATTGAAGCTGCAAGTACCAAACAAGAAATTGTGAGCATCAAGTAATTCGAGCATAAACTCTTTGCGGTTCCTTAGAATAGTAACAAAACTGGAAACTAATAGCATTTGTCAACAAACAACTCCAGGGACACCCAATATCATTTGCTGAATTTGATTCTTCGTGATTTCATAGACATCAGTTAGAGCTCTAGTAAACAAGCAGAGCAAAACCAACTCCCGACAGAACCAAGACCAGATACTCCAGGAACTTAGCCATTCTCATCTCAGTTTATAGAGACCAGAATCACCAAAATCCATTACATCTTCACCTATTATATATGCATCATGCAGGCACTAAACCCATGAATGCAGCTGTTTTCATCTACAATGCAGCGATCATCCATCCAACAAAAAAAAATTTTAAAAAAAACCTACAGCAGCAGAGGAAATAACCAAAATATCTTCTAAACCCACAAAAGAAAAACGTGCCACGTACCTGATCACCATCCTTGATGCCATAGTTTTTAATATAATCTGTCTCCACAAGCAGCTTATGATCACCATAACACAAGCAAAAATGCCCCCACACATGCGGCCTACACAAAACCAAAAATTCACACCGCAAAGTATCACATATCTATAACCCCAAACCCTAGCATTCTCTTCCACATCTAGCAAACCAACACAAACTACACGATTTCCAAATCACAATTCACTTCTCCCCTCATTAATAATATATCTCAACAAAACACAACACAAAATCCAAAGCATCCACAAACACAAATTGCATTTGTAATTTTCATGTTAATTTAATTTAATTTTACCATGAGATCTTTCCCGGTCCTTCCTGCGGCATGTAACTAAACACAGCCTCAACCGCTTGCCTTAGTTCTTCAACTGTAGCTGACTTCATTACTTCAATCTCTGTAAACACACAAATTAACCCCAATTTCTTAAATTTCTTTCTCATTTCCCTGCATTTTCTCAGCAACCAAACAGAACAGAACAAAAAACAATAAAAAAGGAAAAGAAACATCAGGTACGAACCGAAGGAGGAGGCGTCTAATTTGAGAACAGAGAGTCTGAGAGGCTCTTCAGGAAGTTTATTATAAGAATAAAAAAGAGTCGTGGTGACGTTGCCGAAACTTGAACGTCGGCCATCGAGAGTCATTAAGGACGGTAATGAAGTAGACCGGCGGTGAAGGTGTCGACTAGAAGAAGAAGAAGAAGAAGAAGAAGTTGGAGGTGAATAAGAACCGTCGATTCTGAAATCAGCCAGCTGAATCACAGAGCTCTCCTCCTCCTCCTCCTTCTTCTCCTCTTCCTCCTCCATTTATGTATTGATTTTGAGAAGATCCTTAGGTGAAAGAGACACGCATTGTGGAAAGAGAGTTAGGGTTTCGCTTTTGGGAGATTCTGGAATATGGAATTGCTTGTTTTAGGAGGGGAGGGGAGAGGAGGGGAGGGAAAGAGGGTCAAGGGTGACAGTTGGGTATCTTTTTTGGAAGAATAACGGTTTCTTTGGGCACCAGCTCAGCTCATGCAACAAAATAGAGTTTGCTATTATTAATTTATTACTATTATTATTAGCTTGATAATTTAGAAATTATAGAAAATCTCCATGCAAAAGCCAATGTGGTTTTATTAACTAACTTGGATTGATATTTCATTCCTAAGGATTAATTATTACCCAAGAGAGATTTTTAAAAGAGTAAATGTGAGGCCGTAAGGAAAGGAAATTAATCTATTCTGTAAGAATTAATTATTACCTAACAAATATTTTTAAAAGAGTAAAGGTGAGCCCTTAAAGAAAGGAAAATAATATATGTTCATAAGGATTAATTATTACCTGAGAAAGATTTTTAAAAAGGTAAAGATGAGCCCTTAAGGAAAAGAAGTTAATCTCAATTCATAAGGATTAATTATTACTTAAGAAATATTTTTAAAAGAATAAAGGTGAAACCTTAAGGAAAATAAATTAATCTATATTCGCATGAGAATATATATTGTTGAATAAAAAATAATGTTTAGTCTGTTAATAAAATAGAGGTTTAAATGTTAATAACAAATTAAAGAGAGAAAATAAGTAATTATTTATTATTAATGGATTTGTTTATTAGAAATATTAGTAATAGAAATTAAGAATTATTTAACGTGTTTTGAGATGTGATACCAAAAAATAGTAACATTTGGTGGGTAAAATCCCCTCCATAAAAAAAAAAAAAAGGGGAAGAAAAGAAAAGATAAAAAGAGCAAGAGGGCTCTTAAGAACATAGGACTTGAATTTCACAGCGATAAACTTTAACCCACATTGACCTCCTATTGGACATGCTTGAGTTGGTCTGTAATCTCATGTGTAAAGGATGTGTAACCTTGAGAACGAAGAAGACCCTTTACATGAAACAAAGAAGTCCCTTTACAGCAGGCAAGGAACCTCTGACGGTTACGTTAGCCGATGAGGGAGTTGAAAAGTGGTAGCTGTAGACGAGCTACATGGGGACAGTGTTGTGAAGAAGATGAAGTCTCCCCCCCTGAAGCTTAAAGATAAATATTTATGAAAATATGTACATGACAATGACACAAATCTTCAATAAAAGGGAAACTTGATACTAAAGACAAAGTCGTTAAACTCAGATTAACAAGCTATAGTTAAACTAAACTAGGTATTGACTTAATAAAACCTAATTGATCTGACCATCTAGCTAGCTCAATATAAGGATTAAAAAAAAAACGAATTTGTTTTAATAAAATAGAGCAGAAGTTTACAAGTACTGGTCTTATTCCTCGTCCCTTTAAAGTGCTTCCTAATTTTTGCTCCAATGCTGCTCCAGTGAATAGCAAAACTGCAAACGTAAATAACAGAATTCTCTCAAGCACAAGGCGTTCTATGAACTCTGAAGTCAAGCTCCATTACAAATTGCAATCATATACACTGACTTCGACAGGTTGAAGTCACTGGAACATGCGAGTCTTTTACAAGGAAAAATGGCTGGTTAGGATAGTATCATAAGCATATTTCAACATCATCAGAGGTCCGGGTGATACACCGAAACACTTGTAGTGTTGCTGAGAAAAGATAAATAAAAGCTCTAAAAATGGTAGTCAGTTTTGGAGTCGGGGCCAGGTGGTTCCCAGAATATGCTGTGTATCAGTGACCTATCGAACAAAAACCTCCTCGACATAGTCAAGTCTCTTCCAAGAACCTATAACAGGTGGGAACATCCTGTGAAGCAAGGGTCTCTATAGTTTGTGCATTTACCTCCCTATGAGCTTATAGTAGGCATACAAACCGGAGCCAGCAAAACCAAGGCATTGCCCAATGACATTGAACTGTAAGGAAGCAAAATAATATTCAATCAGAGAGTGAAATCACAAATGCAGAAGAGATAATAGTAATGCGTGTAGAGAACAGATATAAGAAGGTTTTTACTCACAAAATCGAAAGGAAGCCCACCAAAAATAGTCCAGCCAAGTGCAATGGTAAATAGATCCTACATCAACATGATACCAAAAGATCTGATAAAAGTATCCATAATGTCTGTGGCAAGGATGGAATATTCAGTATAGCCATGGATCACTAGTGTGCTGAGTTAACTTGGGAATTTTAGCAATAACTAATGAAGATAATAGTTGATGTTCATCATCTAGAATTGCCACTTCTTTAACCCCATATATGTCATATTATCGCCATTTCATAGCAAATTAAAACTTCATAGCAAAATTTGCAACCACGGATAATATTTGAAAAATTCCAACCACCTCAAAATTCTTGCAAAATCTGCAATGACATTAAGAGTAGCTGAAAACCCCTTCATTTTTCCACATTTATAATACACAAATATAAATGACCACAGACATTTTTCAAAACTCGAAAATGTACCAAACATGGCCAGATCCCCC
>NW_011499932.1:630054-657455 GCF_000495115.2 Populus euphratica
CCTTTTTTTTTTTGGTTTACTGCACTACAAACAGGTCCAGCCATGGCTACACTCTCTCTCACACACACACAAGCATCCACTTGCAAGTTTAAGATAAATGTATTGTGTAAATCTGGGAAGCTGGGTGACTAGCACCATTGGCTAGGTCCTTATTTGTTATGATGATCCTAGAATTTATAGTTAATGCAGCATGTTATTCAAAATCAGACAAAAGTAAAAGAGGTCTGTTGGTCAGACAAGTTGAATAATTTATGTAATTCGTTTCAGATTTAAGAGTACCATGCCTCCATTACCAGAGATTGACAAAGATGACTCGGACACACACTAGAATATCATTCCCAAGAAAGGTACAACTCTTATCATCAACAACCGCCCAATTCCATGCATGACAGCAGCAAGACATAAAAGAGTGATTAGTTAACTAACCTTCAGGTTACCACAAATTGTTTGTGTGAGTGCTGAATTGAGAGTTGTGTTTAGGAAGATACTGTAATTCAAAAAGAATGCCAGGATACATGAAAGAAGCAATACAGCCTGCTCAAGAGAAGCAGAGTTATCACCACTTTTGTCAAAACACTCTACACAAATAAGTGCACTAAAACAAGAAAATGACAGAATTAAAACAGCTTTATGCTTCAAGTGATTCATGCTGGTAGAAAGACAAGATACCATAGTGCTTGCAACACCAGCACATTGATAAGCTCGGTTAAGAGGGTGAATTTTGAACTTCATTAACACCCAAATAAAATGTAAGAACTGAATTGCAGTGGGTTGTCAGAACATCCCCATCAATACCAGTAATGAATTGGAACCAGGCATGGGCAAAGACACATGACCATTGGTGCCTAAGAATGTAGATTTTTTCCACTCAATTCCTAACTAATTCAGCACAGATTTGTACAGAGAATTAGGTGTTATAGCATAAGGGCAGCTACACTAAAAGTACATTTAAGACTTCCGAAGACTAAGCTACCATGCTTGGTTAAAACAAGGGGAAAAGGGGACTTTAAGAATTACCAAGAAACCAGGGGAAAACAGATAAGGGAAATTTGTTGTCATCCCCAAATCGCCACGGATAAATGTCCAAAATAATAAAACCGGTCCACATATAATTCCTGTAATGGGAAAAGCAACACAATGTACAATTTCAGGTAAAGGGCAGAAAAGTCTGGAGCACATGAAAATAAATGCAACAGATTACAAATTAATTTAAATATCTTCACTTACCATTGCACCACATAAGGCCAAAGCTATTTAGGCCACTGGATTTCCCTGGGAAAAAGAACATATTAGCCACTATACAAAGAGGGATGTTAAGCTAATGAAGAGAAATTCCAAGAAGAAAACAAGTGTGAGTACTACCAATACGGCTTATGGTTGCCAGATATATAGCCGTTGTAAAATTGGCTGCGAAGACAACAGCATAGCCATAGAAGTCAAATGACAAGTCCCGTGCTCCAGCAATAAATGCACCAAGAACTATCAACCCAACACTGGTAATATCCTTAACCTTTTCAGTTAAATGAAGCAATAAAAAATTACAATGGAACAGTAGTTATTTCCAGTGGCAAAATCCATATTGAAGTTTCTATCAAATCAGATATTTCGATGCAGAAACAGGACAATCAAAATGAAGGAGAAATTAAAATGAAGAAAAAAAGAAGTCAGTTCTATTCCTTCAAGCTCTTTCTTTTCTGTTCTGTTCTTTTTCCCACAAAATACACCCATTAATCAAGCTAGTGCAAATCCAGAGAGATTTTGTAAGTGTAACACAACCTTAATGGACATGTCAACTTAAATTTTTGGACAAAGTCATAATAGTGGATGAAGAATATTACAATTTAAATTGCTCGCAAATAATATTTTGCTAGAATAGCTACAATAAAGGACCCTTTACCTTCCAAAAATTGGACGTGTATATCTTTGCCCTGCCAGAATATACTCCGTTATCATTGTAAATACCACTGTTGTCCGCCTTAGGGTGGTATACATGGGAACATTTACCCCACGGACAGACTCCATTGTAACTAGCTTTCATGGGGAAACAGCAGAAGAGGTAGAAATTAATTGCAAGTGAAAATTCAACGAGGTAAGAAACCTATTCAACGTTACACACTAACATACCATGTAAAACAAATAAGTCAATGCAAGAGGTAGGGTGCGCATAAATGTCTCCAGTGGTAAAAAAGTAGTGTTGGCATCAGAAGTAGTTAAAGATCCACCATCAGTGAAAGATATAATTCTCCAGCGTCTCAATGCATACAGAAAAGAACATGAGCATATCATCTGTGTGGAACCAAAACAAGAGCGTGAAATGTGGCTATAATGTTGCCAAGACAGCCATTGACAATAAAGGCATAAAACACATAAAACATTTTGATTAAAATGGCGAATAATAAAATGCAACATGTAAGCTCAGGAAGATCTACCTGAAATAATGTTATGACATTTGCACTAGGGAAGTTATAAGAAGAAAGAGCTGCTTTATTGAACAATACCAAAAGCACTGCAAAACATACAACAGAAACCGTAAGTAGCTTAAAATAATTACAACCAAAAACTCAGAAATGACAGTCTATATAAGACTATCATCCTGCTATCTCATCGATTTTGTTTCTTTTCTTTCTTTTTTTTTCCATTTCCAATTGATTCATTTCCCTACAAATTATTGAAAATAAAAAAACATTCCTCATTCTCCTCATCCGTGCGCTTTTCTGGAAGGATACAAGAAAAAATGATGCCATGATATTCAAGAAGTTTCACGTTATTACTTCATTTAAAATCTCCAAAATATCTCAAACATAATAAGCCATCCAACTTCAGGAATCACATAAACAAATAACAAACAATCCGGTAAAATATCCAATCTAGTCACTCTAAACATCAAATTAAAACCAGTAACCACATTCCTAATCACCAAATCCACAATTCACAAAATCTAATAACACAATCCTCTCTATGAGGGGAAAAAAACTAACAAAAAAATCAGCTATACAAAATTCCTTTCTCTATAAAAAAACCACACACAGATAATTTAATAATAGATAGCAACATTCAAAGAAATCAGACCGAATCAAACAACGGAAATAAAAATTTAAAAAAAACGATCAGTGTAAATTGTTCAAGAATTGATTTATACCTGCACACGACATGTAAGAAATAGCAGCATAAGCTCCTCTCTTAGTCATTGAAGATCCTCTGAAGGCCTTCTCGTCCCCCTTGATGAGTCTCTCTTTCTCTCTTTGCCTCTCCTCGTCGAGTGGAGATACGGAGACTGGAAGGATTGAATTGGAAGAGGAACTCGAAGCCATCGAAGACATCAATTAGAGATCGATTTGGACTGAAATGGTGATTACTGAGGATTTACGGTCAACTCAACGAGGTGAGTGAGTCGTTGACTCGAACTCGTACGCAAATGCGAGAGCCGAGGCCAGTTTCGGGGCTGGCGATTTTTTTGTTTGCGCCTCGCCAGAAAGTTCAGAACATTGGAGTTTCCTTAATTTCGAATTTTTTTCAAGTTTGTACATAATTTCTTTTTTATCTTGCTAATGGGTTTCCCTGTGAATTTGAAATATCAATATTTTATTTTATTTTGGCGATAAAGTAGAAAAAATGAGATGACAAGACAAAAAATAATATGGCACAAGTCTATTTTTTATTATCGAGAGCCGCCGAGTGCCCGTGCACACCTTGAGGTATATCTATTATGATGGTTTTTAATTTTCATTTTAAAAATTCACAATTTAATTATTTATTTTCCATGATCAGTTTATGCACTAATCAATACTAATTCAATAATCATGCAATTGTAAATTAAGATAAATAAATTATTTTTAAATCTTAATTTTAGAATTTAAATTTTAAAAATAAAGTAAATGATGAATCTCTTGAAATTACATTTCAATTATTGATGAACATTTCTTCTCTTAAAATTGAAATATCCACAAACAATAAAAATAACAATTTTATTTTTAAATTTATATCAAGTACAAAATAATTATCATAAGATAAAACTTATTTATTCTAGTATTGTTAAATTTAACATGATTTAGGACCTAGTTTGAGATTAAAATTTAAATTAAAATGAGGGAGAGTTAGTTAAGTCAAATTCAGTTGATTTCAATGGTCAAAATTTATTTTTTTATTTTTATAAATAATATCATTTTAAATTAACCCAACTTTAACTTATTGATTCCATAACTTAAATTAAAATTTTTAACTTTGATTTAATAAATTTTATTTATCACTTTAATAATAAAAGGTAAAACACAAATTAAATTCTCAAACGGCGCATGATGTTTGAGTGATTACCATTAAAAAAAATTAAAAAAAATAGACTCTTTACATAGCTATAAGTTTTGAAAAATTACATATCTAATTTAGTAATTGATATATTAATTACTTAAAGTCTTTAATTTTTTTTCTTAATTCTCAGGTTTAAATTTTAATTAATTTTAAACTAATATAAATATATTTTAATCTTCCATTAAAAACAAGATTTATATTATTTAATAAAAGAAAAGATATATGTTCTCATCATCAAAAATATATATTAAAAAATCAAAGAAAAGTGTCATATTAAAAAAATAAATAAAGACCAGATGGGCCCTTTTGCTCGGTGAGGATAGGGAATGGGTCTTAATAGTTTATACGGGCCTGAATTACATAAACCCTCTTCCCTGCTGCAAAAGGCAAAAAATCCTAACACGACGACTTCTCGTAACTGGGTAAAAGACTCGTCGCCTGACTCACAGTCACAGCACCGCAATCATCGGCAACGGCACCTTCTTTCAAACAGAGAAGGAGACTCCGCAAGTCGTCGTTTTGAAGCCCTTCCATTGCTCAGGTCTCAATCTACCCTGATCAAATCCATTACCAACCACTTCTCTTCACAAACAATAAAGGTTAGCCTCTTAAATTTGCCTTTTCTGCTTGTGATCTTAAAATAAATGCGAGGAACTGAGCAATTATTTTTTTTGTTAAGAATTTAGATTTTGTTAAGTAATATAAACTGTTTGATTTAGTTTCTTTTTTTTGTTTGTTGATATATTGTTGCTGTTATTTTTTTTTTTCAATGCGGGTACAACTGAATAATTAACTATTCATGATTTAAATTATAAAAAATGACCGATTTTTCGATGGTTAACCGGAGATACAGTTACTTACATGAATGCAAGCGGCCTTTAGAAGCAATTGATATGCACCATGTTGTGGTGAGGAAGTGTAATGCAAAGGGTTTCTTTGTTTGTTTATCAGCTCTCATTGCTGTCGCAAATGCCGCGTCGTATCTTTTCCTAGTTAAGGTAAAAGAATTGTCTTTGCTGTGATTTAATTGTTCACGGTTCAATGTGATACAGTTTGATATCCATGCTTTCTTCAAGACTACGTAATATTGAAGGAATGGATAAGTGGGATTTGTTTAGTTCCTGTAAATTGTCACCTTGTTCTTGGAAATGCGTTGATGTCTCTTCCTAATTGAGATTGAGAATTGTTGAGTTCTAGCGTGATAAAGCTGATTTATGAGTTTGGCATTTGTGTTTTTGTTAGTTCTGGGATTCGTGTGATATTGAGCTGCATTATGCTAACCTTCTATAGAAACATTGGGTTAGTAACAATAACTGGGTTCTGTTTAGTCATTGTAATCCTGGACCTTCTCTTCATATCTTTGCAAGAAGGATACATTTGGTTTCATTTGTTGAGTAAATTAGCTGGTTTACTCTAGTGCTTTGAGTAATTTGTGGGGTGAACTAATGTAATGGCCGTCAACTAGCAGGATAAATCAATCGCCATTCTTTTGTGGGGCTTTCTTCTAAGTGTGCTCCTTGTCAAAGTAAGGTTTCGGAATCATGTCATGGAAGGTGAGAACTAGTGAAGTTGGGTTCTCAATTTTTTTCGAGAGCATTATAGTTTGCTAGCTTTCAATGGTGGGATAGGATAGAGTGCATTATGTGATTTGACTTCGGATAATTATGTTTGCTTTATGTACTTATTTTTATCCTTGAATGATAGAGAGTCCGTTGTGGCTATGCCAACTTTCGTAGTTCAACTTGAAACACAAGATGCAAGGTACATTTCTTCTTCTTTTTATTTGAATTTCATTCATTTGTGTAAATTTCATCTCTGTACAAGCATATATAAATACACTAGAACACATTCTAATTTTTTCTAATCTAGCAATATAAAAATGTCATGCAATTATACTGCTATGATTACATAAATGGTTTGGGTGCATTATATTGGTAGTGGTGATAAAAGCTACCTATTTACGGAAGCTTACCATTGGACAGTGATATGAAGTCTGAACAAGTGATTGTACTGAAAGGAGATGATTGTTTTCTGTAGCCGTGTGTTTTGTGTGCTGGCACTAAAATGATGAATATGCCAATCTATCACTTTGATGTGGTTCCAAATTGTATTTTAGGGGAATATTTAGGTTCTGAATTCATGTTTCCAGCATTTTTCTGTATTTTCATTCTCTGGGACCAAATTTCTCAACCATTTTTTCATCTCCGTGATCAACTATATTTCTCACCTGTTTCTATCATAGAAAAAAATGGTCATTGGCCTACCTAGCCTTTTCCATTGCAGGTCATTTTGCAAGGGCTTATGGGGTTGAGTTCTCCCTTTGAAAAATATTTTACCATCACTTTTCTCTTCCTTTAAAACATTTTTTTTGTCTATGCAGTGGAACAATTGTCCATCGCTTTAATCCAATTGGCAAGATTTTGAAACCGGTGCTGGTGGAATGTGTATCTCCAGTTACTTGTTCCTGGAGCTTGTTTCTGCTTCTGCGTGAAGCAGAACTAATGTTAGTTTTTGAGGTATACAAATATTTCGCATTTCAGACTTGAATTTCAAAGAAAAGATTTGACTGATTAAATTACTTAAGGAGGCATGAATTACATGAAATTGCAGGTCGTGGGGTATTACAAATAAAACAGGATCATGTATGGCTTTTAAAAACTAAAGATGGTCGACGATTGAGGATTTTTGTTGTGCTGTTTCGTAATTATAGTCTTAAACTTCACCAACTTGATTTCCATGTTCAGGAATTACGGCCTCCCGTGAAGATGTTGATCCCTATCTGTAAGGCCTTGTGTGATGCTTCTGGCATTAAAGAAGGTTTAGACACCTGGAAGGATGCCGACTACAGAGAGGAGACGCACCTGGAAGTCAGCAGAGTACCATTTACAGAAAAGCAGGCCTTAAGAGATAATGTTTATCTTATCCTCTTAACACGAAAAAAAAATTATCATTAGCCATTCCTACTCACAATTTACATCATCAATACACCATCATTTCATGAGGGACATTTTTCTCTCGGAATAGATTGGTGCTTACTTTTGAAGCCACCTTGAGAAATTCTGTACATGGAGATATCATCAGATTCAATAAAGCATATTCTTTCATACTGGGTAAAGGAACAGAAATTACCAACTTTGACTGATGGTTAACCTAATGCTATGTAAAACAAAACAAAATCATGATATTTCACTGGCGTCCCAGCACTCACCCTCACAGAAAATGACCTTTTGCGGCTTGTTGCGCTGGATTGAAGGAACAAATGATGAAATTGAAGCTAGTTATCAAACATGATTATGATGGAGCATGTTAATCTTGACTTCAAATTGAACATGATCTAGAGCAAACTTGAAACCTAGCACAAGATCCGTGAAGATGGTGGGTCTCCTTTGCAGACTGCTGACGATATCCGTAATCGTCAGGTTTGCATATTGTTGATAAACTTGTCTGAATACGGTTGCTCACGATAGACCCGCCGATCAGGCGGTACTGACCCTAGCACTAGAGAAAATGTCCTTCAGTTAATCCCACCCTCTCACGTGTGCCGTGCAGATATAGACACCAAGTATGGAAATTTACAGACACCTTCCCATCAATGTCCTGGCATGAGAGATAATCGCATTTTGTGAGAATGAGTGTTGATCTTTCAGTGAATGTGACGCAAAGCAGTCTCCATCCATCAAGGGTGTCGTATCCTCGATGTTGCCAAGGGAGAAGAGCTTCCTTTGTCAATTATGTTGTTGTTGGAGTTTTGTTTTTTCGATTGGAACTATATGTTTTGGTTTTCAAGTATTTAGATGTGTATTTTTGGAGTTGTATTGTTTATATGTATAATTTAAAATATTAATTTAATAAAAATAATTTTAACTTTAAATAAAGTAAATTTGAATAAATTATGAATTTAATTCTTAATAAATTTATTATTAAATAACAAAATTGAGAAAAAATTAATCTAAAAAACACAAAAAATGATATTTGAAAATAAAATTATGAATTTTAATAAAATTATAAAAATATCATTCATGGTTTCGCAATATTTTTTTAAACTCTGATTACTCTAAAAATTTAACTTGAGATATAACAATAAATCATGATACTCTTAAACCTAATTTAATAGTTAAATTGAAAGATATAATTAATACTGTAAAATTAAATAATATTTTTTAAAAAATATTATTTAGCCGAAACAAAACAACCAAAATACAACTGAAACATTTCGAACAGAATTTAAGTAGAATTTACTAACAAATTGATATCAAATAAGATGAAATCTATTTTAATTTATTTTATTTTTTAAACTAAAACAGATATATTAATCATTCCAAACATAATAAAACAGAATTTACGAACAAATTAATATTGAATAAGATGAATTCTATTTCAATTTATTCTATTTTTTAAACTAAAACAGATATATTAATCATTCCAAACATAATAGAACGGAATTTACAACCTTGCTTTAAATTACTATTATTGCTTAGGATGCTTACCTTACCGTCCCTCCCTCTGTGTAGGGACCCTACTGAGAGACAAGAACATGAATGCTTTTGAACTGCCCATGCCCACTTGCTTTAAACGCATGTATCCATCAGCAAATAGATCAAGGATGGATGTCAGCATATTAGCATAATTGGGGAAAAAAAAAATCTTATTTCGAGGACTGTTTTTTTTTTTTTTTGTCATTTGATATTTAAAAACATGGGGTATCCGCACAATATGCTGCTGCTATTAGATGATAATCTTAAATGGTAATTTCATCAATTAAGATATCTTAAACTTGAGTAGGTTGGTTGATAAAAAAGGTATGCTATTTTAAAGTCTGGCCCGATATTGATTTTGCTTAAGATTCAGATTGGGAGTTTAGGTAGTTGATCTAATTTTATTTTTAAAATATTTGAAATAATATTATTTTAATAAAAAAATATTAAGGTGTTTTATTAACGCGAGCCAAATTTCAAATTTCTAGTCGATGGATCATCAAGTTAATCTTACGAGCCAAGCCGAATCTTACAACTGTACTCTCATGTTTGAACTCATATCTGAGTTAAAATATCATGAATTTTCTAATTCTAACATGGACATGTTTCTGATTGGATAATAAGATAAATCTAGTTTTAATAAGTAGAAATTGAAAGAAGAAGGGAGTTTCCAGCACAATGAAAATTGCTAATCTTGCACGACATGCACGTTTGCTTAATGTTTCAAACTCTGATACGTGCGTATGATCACACGCACGCCTCCCTCCATTTTATTTCCTTTCAACTGTAGATGTGGAATGTGATGCAAACTAATGGCTAAATTAGGGATATTCTTGTTTGAAATTGTAAAGCCATTGTTTTAACAGACTTGGCAATGTCCATATGGGTTCACTTACCTCGTCTGTGTATATGGCTAAACATCCAAAGCCTAGAGATAAAATTCTTTGTTTTTGTTGGGCAAAAGCATGGAGTTAGTGTCAGATATTTGACTATGGAACTGGTATGCTATCAAATCCTTCAACAAACCCAACAAATTAAAAACGAAGATCTTTCGGAGAAGTGACTGCGAGCGACAACGATTACTGACCATAAAGTCCCAATTAACCATGTGGGGTGGCTTGATTTGTGAAGGTTAGCTTAGCTTAGCTTCCTCCATAATTTCTTGCCACCCCACCTGCAGCTGTAACTCTTTGCCTGATCCCATAGTACAGTTTTTCATCTCTACGAATTAATCGAATCCCTCATTGTCAACCTCCATCCATGACAGCATACTGTACCATAGTTTGGATTTGTGAGGAGCAAGCTAAATGAGCAACAAACGCTATGTAAAATTTGTTTGCAAATTTGAGTACACAAACTTGTAATTGGGTTCCTCCACCACCACCACACGAGCATGATCCAAGCCACATTAACTGATTGGACAGGTTATAAAAGAACTAACCCTAGCTGGTTTTGATGGTGTCAATCCACACTAGCCAGTACTGTAGGACTCTTGGGGCAAGCTAGCATGCTCGTGACCATGCTGGCCATCACGTGAGCTTCACATGGTATACCTTCTCTGTGTTCAAAACATCAAAGACGAGCTACTTCATGGGGGAATATTGGAATCCCACCCTGCCCTTCTATGGTAACCAATTACCAAAGAAACATGCACCAAACCCTATATTATATTAGTACTGGGGCGCTTTGTCTAGCTAGCTAAGATCAGTACTCTCCTCTCTCTCTAACATTATTGACCTTAGCAATGTAGAACTAAACTCCGACAAAAAGAATCCTTATTATTATAATAGGAAAGTAGAAGAGAGTGTTATGGTTTTAGTATCATCATAATCAAGAAACTCAAGAGAATGTTTTCTAAGTAGTAGTAGAAATACCCCCCATTATTGTGGAGGTTCTTGAATGATAGGGAGTTCATGCATCATGCATGATATGTTTGCCGAACTTCTTGCCGACATGCTGGACATGTATATTGATGAAATCATGTGCACAATCCTACAAAATATATTCTGTATGTTAGAAGAGGCATATGCCAATTATCAATGATCATAAATGATGAAGTTTTTTGTTCACTTAACACCAATTTGTCGTAAGGTAAAGACATATATGTATATGCAAATTGCACTTCCGTGCGTTACTACAAATAATTCGATTCTTTTAGTTAGTTATAATTTCACTAAAACATAATGCATTATTGTTAAATGCATCTTCTTATTACTTAATTGTGTGATTAGTAATATGATGTAGTGTTTTTGTAAAAATATTTTAATTTTGAAAACATTTAAAAAGTATTATTTTGATTTTTTAAAATAAAAAGTAATTTGAAAAGCAGGTTAAAACACAAAAACAAATATTACTTAACTAACTTTGAAATTAAATATTTATAAAAATTAAAATATTTTATGTAATGCATGCTTAGTTGGAATCCAAAGACTAATAACTCCCTAAAAGAAAAATGGTAACATTTTTTTTTTTTTACTCACAAGTTGAAATGGACCTTGGTAGTTAAGGTCAATCTAGTCAAGAAAAGCTCATGCTTGCCCAAGCTGAATGGCATGGTGCCATTTGCTTTCAATCTAATACTATATAAATCTATCAACTGTCCTCATACCATAGTACAGAAGCCTGTTGTATTTTCCAGAAATCATCAGACTATGCTGTACTAACTAAAAGTCATATTGATTTAGATTGTCAGTGGGGCATGGTGTACCATAACCAAATTTAAGAAAGGGGGGCCTCGAGTTGTTGAACGTATGGACACAAGAACAAGCAGCTGGGGTTCAGACTTGCGAGTTAAGACAATGACGAGAGCTCCCAGGGCTAACTGGTCCTAGCACGTTAGTGCACCTTTCCTTACCTGTCGTATCAATGCTAGGCTTTTGCCCGACCTAACTTCCATGTTGTCCCTGACTCACTCTCTCTTACAGGACAAGATGGCCAACTTCGTATGCCTTTAATTCTCTCTCCCACTTGTATATATACATGTTTCACACTTTCAAGCAAGAAGTATCCATCAGCCAACTCACCCCGTTTCTTGCTTTTGTTCATATTTTATTACTACTACCTTAAAGCATTTTGTGCCACCTTGCTTGCTTGTTAATCAATATCTAGAGGGTATCATGGAGCTTCAACTAGGTCTTTCCCTTCCAACCTACAATTTTATTGAAAACTTTGACCTGAACAATGGTGGGTTTGAGCCCAAAGATCAGATGCTTGGTTCGAAACCATGGATCAGCTGTGAAGATGGTAATTACTTGGACAACAAACGTAGCTTTGAAGTAGCCTTTGAAAAGAATATCAAAGATGCACCTCAAGAATTGCCTTTACTTTTATGGAGTGGCCAACCAAATGATGAAGATGATTGGGATGGAGAGAAGAAAATCTCTCGTAGCATTAACAAGTGAGTTGTCGATTGTATTATTTAGTATGATCAGACCCTTTTCTTCTTTACAAGTCTTAGCCAGGCATGCATAATTTGAATACAATTCATCATGATTTTACAGGAATGATGAAGAGGAAAATCAAGTTGTGGGGTGGCCACCTATTAAGTCATGGAGGAAGAAGGTGCTTCATCACCAGCATCAAGCTGGTCATGTTGTGAATAGTATTAGAATGGCAACAGCTGGGAATTATGAATATGGTACAGGATCAAACTCCAAGTATGTCAAGGTGAAGATGGAAGGAGTAGCAATAACAAGAAAGATTGATTTAAGGCTCTACAACTCTTATCAGACACTCACAAAATCCTTGATCAGCATGTTTGCTAAATGTAAGTGGTAACTGCAATTAATATTCATCATCACATACAAACATCAGTGCCAAATTCCTCAAAGAAAATGTTGTCATAATTGTTTGATTTCTGGTTTTGGGTTCAGGCAAAAACCTTGAAAAAGATGCTGCACGTTACAGTCTGACATACCAAGACAAAGATGGGGACTGGCTAGTTGCAGGAGATGTTCCATGGCAGTAAGTATCAGTACTGCTTCTTGATCTCTTCAATTTATTTATTTTTTACCTACTTCCATTATACATGTTTAATTATTGAACTTGAATTAGCAGCAAGGTTAAGCAATGTGCGAATTAATTAGCCAAAAATTTGAAATTTATGGTATAATTTTGCAGGACTTTCATGGAGTCTGTGCAGCGTTTGAAGATAGTAAGGAATGCTGGTTAAATTGGGTTGGATTAATGATCAAGTATTGTGTCCTTGTGTTACATTGTAGTATAAGAGATCGTATGTATTTATACCCTAGTGTTAGAGGAAGAGCATAATTAGATTATTAAGCCTATATATATGTTGTATTGGATGTAATTGAAGTAATTAAGTTTGTAATCTTGTTGTTAATTCCATCATATAAGTTGTCTTGCGTTTGAGAGTGAAAATATGTTGATATATATTAATGCCATATCTTACGTAAGAGAATTCGGACTTTGTAAATCATATTTAGAAGATTATGATTTTCATCATGGAAATAATACGATAGATATACAGAAAATATAAAATTATGTTTAATTGAAAATAATGAATTTGTATAATAATTATAATTATTATTTTTTTCCTTTTATGATCATTGTACGTGTCTATTCATTATGTATTCATTAAAACAATTTCGTTGGACATAACATTGCATTAAAAATAATAAGATAAATGACTTAATCTATTCTAAAAAAAATATCTTAGTATGCTAACATTGATTAAATTAATTAAAATTAAACCATATTAACTTGTTAAATTCATTTAAAAAAATTCTGATGGTTGTTTTTTTAGTGTTCATTTTTTAAAAATATTTTCCTATAAAATAAAGGGTATGCTCAATAAAAATTAAAAAAAAGTACATCCCATCTCTATTCTTATTTTTCTTCTTCATTTTTAGTTTTTCTTTCTCCAAAGAATAATTAAAAACATGTCCATTAACCCCCAAAAGTCTAATTGCCCTCATATAATCATCATCATAATTTTGAATTTAAAATGCCGAACCTAAATACTATATATATAAACAAATGAATAGATAAAAGTTTCACTAGCATTAGAAAATAACAACAATGTGATTTAGTGCTTAACACTAGATAGTGTTTAGTGTTCATATAATTAAAAATTGAAAAACAAATTGCATTAAACTGAAAACTCTAAGAGTATATCGGAATGCTTTGATAGCCAATGTGAAGTATCTTACAAATATATAAATTAAAAGCTATGTTTTTTACTCTCTTTTTTTCATTATTGCCTAAGAAATGATGATGAATTAAAAAAATGTAAAGCAATCCTCTTTTTTTTGGGAAGCCTCCTTTATCTACTGCGTTTTGGGCTTGGTCCAGTTTACAAAGCCCGTTTCAAAGACTCTAAAATAGCCCAGTCAACAAATGCAATACAAGCCCAGGACATGGGACATGGCCCAGAAGTGACTCATCGCCTAGAAGGTGTTCAAATGTTCAATGACCTAGAATTGTTGGGTTTCTTTTCAAGTCACATCCCCGCCGTTTCAATAATCAATCATAGTTTTCAGTCTTGATCCCGAAATTACCATGGATTACTGGCTTCTTGGATTGCTTGTAAGCCATTAATTTAACGCGTGTTTATTGGATTGCTTGTAAGTCATTAATTTAATGCGTTGTGTTGTGTTTTTTTTTTTTAATACTAACTCTATTAAATCTGATTTGAGTTTAACAAATTATTTAATATCAAGTTAGGTTAACAAGATTATACCAGATGAATATCTTGTATAATTTAATTAAAAACCCAACTCAAAATAAGGTTTAAATCATGAATTAACTTGTCAAGTTAAACCAAATTTAACTATTATAATTTTAATGATTGTACAACCAATATAGGCTAAGGATTTGCTGCCGAAAGTGTTAAATGATTTATTATAACCTTGCATATAATGTTTCTACAGTTTAAGTTTTTAGTTTTTAAGGAGTGTTTACAACTATGATGGTATTTTTTTATTTTGAAATATATTAAAATAATATTTTTTTAAAAAAAATTATTTTTAATATCAACACATTAAAATAATTTGAAAATAAAAAATACTAAATAAAAAAATAAAAAAATTAATTTTTTTAAAAAACACTTTAAACCACGCAAAAACAAACATAGCTAGGTATTCTTTTGTTACTATTTCCCAACTTGCTAGCACATGTCCCATTTGCCTTTCTTTCTTTCTTTTTCATATGATGACAGTTACACCAGTGCAAAAAGGGATCCAATGGATTATCTATGTATTTAATTCATAAATAATTGAAATTATTTGGAATTTCTTACTTGGAAAGAAGACTTCATAGTCTACTATCCACCTTTTTCTGGG
Source organism: Populus euphratica (assembly GCF_000495115.2). Lineage (NCBI taxonomy): Eukaryota > Viridiplantae > Streptophyta > Magnoliopsida > Malpighiales > Salicaceae > Populus > Populus euphratica. The sequence goes on from NW_011499932.1 coordinate 645,137, forward strand.
ATAATTAGCTAGGATGAGAGGAGGATTTCCAACTTTTTGTTGTTGTTGTTAAGGTGTTTATCATCATGTTTTTGGTTTTGCATGAATGATTGGCAAAAATCTTTATCTACGAAATTAAATACTTCTAAATCTCGAGCCCACAATCTTGAGTCTCTTTTCGATCATGGCTTTGTATGTTTATGTAGTGTGGTGTTGAGTTTTGCATTTCCCTCTCACCATATATTTAAAAGTTTTTAATTAATTAATACATATCATAATTTTACATGAATTTTATTAAAAAATCTAGTTAAAAAAATTATAATTTATATTTTTTTAATTTATTATTTTAAATCATAATCATAAAAACTACCGCACAAAAGTAAACAGGTAATAATTGCTAAGTCCACTTATTTAATCTATGACTAATTCAAGCTGTTTGATGTTGAATCTCAATTATATTTAAATTTTTAAGGGACAAATGCCTAGGATAAGCAATTCACTGTGCAAATGTCTACCTTTGAAAGGGAGAGGAAACAAACTAGTCATTGTCTCTTCTGTGCATGTCATTAGCAAGAAACTATTAAAGAACTAGAGTACCAGAATTTACTTTTGGCTGGCAACGGAGAAAACCCTCGTATACTTGATAAAGTTCATGCATCTTGCGTATATTTGAATATCTTGCAGAGTCAAGAGTAGACTCCTCGTAATATTCTAACATGTTTAAGATATAAATTTGATTATTTGACCCTGATGTCTCTGTTGTTTGTTCTTGTTGTTACACTAGCGAATGCGAATCTTCAAGGAAACAATACCTATAATTCTCTGCGTGGTTCTCATGTACTACTTTATAAATTTTGCAGCCAGCTAGTCCCTCTCTCACTCTCCCTTCCTGTGTGTGCTTTGTAATGGGGGTCTTGAGCTTCTGTTTCTTTGTTTTTTGGGTGTCTCAGGTTGGTTTTGGACAGCAAACTACCGATCCTAATGAAGGTCTTGATCACTTCATTTCTATACCTGTATGGTGTTGTGAAAATTTAACTTTTGTTTCTGTTATGTGATAATTCTGCCTTCGTTGTTCAGTGGATGCTCTAAACAAATTGATAGATTACTGGAATTTGAGAGACAAGTTGAATATTAATGATGACCCCTGCATCCAGAATGCAACATGGACTAATGAAAAAGCAAATCCTAGAGTTGCTTGTGATTGCGGCGGCAACACCTGCCACATCACTCACCTGTCAGTATATAATCATCATTTCAATGCCAATCACCCTCATTTCTTTTCTATAGTAGTTACTTGATGCTGAGGGTTTTGTTTTCATTTATATAATGATTCAGGAAGATTTATGCTTTGGACATTTCTGGTGAGATACCAAGTGAACTGTTTGTCCTTAAGGAGCTGATGGACTTGTAAGAAATCAAATTTTATTTAGAACTTCTACTTTTTGATTTTGTTTTTGATTTAAAGAGCCTGAATTATGTATTATGATGCAGGAATCTAGGTCAAAATGTACTAAATGGTTCCATCCCAGCAGAAATCGAACAGCTGTCGAATATGCAATACCTGTAATTTCCTGGCAATCTCTAAGGATCTTATATTTTCAGAGTTGCTGTTTTCATTTTTCTTTATGAAAAAGTTGAAATTTAAATGTTGAGATGCTCAAAATTGCTATTCCTCATGTTTGACAATGAACAGTAGCCTCGGCATCAACAACTTCACAGGTCCAGTGCCTCCAGAACTTGGAAATCTAACCAAGTTGATTGTCCTGTTAAGTACTATCAACAAGTTTTTAGATATTTTTTTGGTTTCATGTCATGACTTCTACTCAATCGACTGAAGCTAATATTTTTTATGAGTTTATATCGTGTCGCAGAAGTTTCAGCTCGAACAATTTCGTTGGACCACTGCCTGCATCCCTAGGAAAGTTGACTTCCTTGCAGGAGCTGTAAGTTGTTCATGACTAATCGATCATAATACATATTGAGGGACCTTAGGCCAGTTACTTTGATAATATGGTGGATGTAAATGTGTGGTTGATGAGGATCATTGGACTAACTGAGTTCGGGTGTTCTCAGTTGGGAACTGCAGAACTGCATTTTGCCTCATCTTGCTTGCTAGCTGAACAATCTGATTAGAAATTAACACTTTCTTTCAGGTATATTGATAGCAGTGGAGTCAGTGGACCGATCCCGCAAGAATTTGCAAATCTGAAATCTCTTCAAATTCTGTACTCTCTCAGTTTCTGTAAATTATAGTGTTTGAAGATTCACACGATGGATTGCAAGATAATTTTTGGATTTTGTACCCTTCATTTCAGTTGGGCATCTGATAACCAGTTCACCGGAAAGCTTCCAGACTTCTTTGGAACTCTGACAGAACTCAGGACCCTGTATGCATGTTTTTCCTAGTGCTATAATGCTAAAATTTTGAGAGAGAGATTTTTAACTAGTTATATTATCTTCATTCTTCACTACCATGTCTTATCATCTGCAGGCGGCTTCAAGGGACATTGCTTGAAGGTCCAATTCCAAACAGTTTTAGTGCTCTAAACAAGCTGGAAGACCTGTAAGGCCTTCAAATAAGAGTTGGAATATCTTGCATCATAAAGCATGCTGTTGTCTATTACTCTCAGAACAAGAATGTTCGGAACAAAGTGTGGCAGGCCATATACTAGTAGTTGTTGAATGTTTGCAGATCCACGTTTTTTTTCCTTGACCTCACTATTTTTGGATACTTTTCAATCATTATATGGAAAATCAGAATGTTTGATGTCAGTCTATTCTTTATAGGAGAATCGGCGATCTTAGCGGTGAAGATTCTTCCCTCGAGTTCATGCAAAACCAAAAAACTTTGTCTATATTGTAAGATTTTATAATGTGAAATCTCAAATAACTTTCTTCCTATAGCAGTTTCTACCTCTTTTTTTTCTTTTTAATTTTCTCCAATGAGTTCCATTACCTGTATCTTTTGCAGGATCTTGAGAAACTGTCTACTATCTGGAAAAATGCCAGACCAACTGGGGGAATTTTCTAAGTTGCAAGAACTGTAAGTCACTTGGACATCAACAGTTGTGCATTGTGAAGCTTCTTCATTCTAACCCATGCATAAAATAATTTTTTCCTGACAGGGATTTGAGTTTCAACAAATTAACAGGTCAAATTCCAGAATCATTTCAAGATTTAGTTTCGTTACAGTATCTGTAAGTTTTATAGTCTCCATTTTATTATGAATCGATCGGTGAAGCTGATTCCTGGTCATCAAATAACCTATTCCTCATTCATAATGCTTATAATGAACCATGATCAGGTATCTTGGAAGCAACAACTTGAATGGACAGCTCCCTGCAAATATCCTAGGTCCAAATATAATTGCAATGTGAGTGCCGCCCTGAATTCAGATACACGGAGATTAAAATATTCATACGATAACAAAACAAATTAATAAAAATATTTTTATACAATGATAAGAGTCATTATCCCTTTAATCCTCCATCTACTACATTTGAAAACTTGTAGCGATGAGACTCTGAAAAAAGATATGCTCAAGGAATGTCAAGTAACAGGAGCATTGATCATTTTTGTACTGTGAATTCTGATAAATCCCAGCTTGCTTCTAGATTAGGCTAAATTTTTATTGGATACTTCATGTCAGAGATGTCTCCTTCAATTCCCTTTCTGGAAGTTTGCCTCAAAATTTTGCCAAGGCTGGATTATCGATGTAAGCTAAGCTTTGTATCCTTCTCATTCAATCCCCTTTTTGATCATGCACTCTTGGAAGTAGTTTTTACTTCTTACAAGTTTTTGTCAAGTGATCATGCTGCAGTTTTTAAGCAAGATCCAACTTTTTTTTCCTTTTCAGGAATGTTGTTGGAACTTCCATTGATGCAAACAATTTACAGGACAAGTAAGTTTTTCTGGAGATTACTATGTCACTGAGATTTGTTGCTCTTAAGGGGTCACTTTTCAGATATTGCACTCATAATGTATTCTGCTTAAGAATATTTATGTTAGGAAGACAACTTTCGCCACTGTTATGGTTTTGACACCCTTATAAATTTTCCCTGATCGAGTGAATAAAATGAACACAGGAAGGCTTCTGGGATGTTGCAGTGCCTCCAAGCTGATTTCAAGTGCAGCAACAAAGTTCCATCAAGTATAGTTTTCGAATTTCAGCATGCTTAAAACTGTTTTGTGCATCCTTTGAAAAGTGGAACATAATAATTTTTCAGGACTTTTTGAGGATTATTTATTGCACAAGTTCATCTTCCAATCCCACTTGCATTTCCACCACCATTGCAGAATCATTTTCTGTCAAATGTGGAGGCACAGGCCAAACGTCTGCATCTGGGGTTGAATATGAAGGTGATTTTGAGTCAATGGGATCTGCTTCACTATACACAAGCTCAGAAAATCTATGGGCAGTAAGCAATACTGGAAATTTCATTTCGAACCCAAACGGACCCCAATACATAGCAGAGACTGGCTCTCAGATCACAGGAACTTTGGACTCTGAGCTATACAAGACAGCAAGGATTTCGCCGAGCTCGTTGAGGTACTATGGCCTTGGTCTAAAGAATGGAATATACAGTGTTGAGCTTCACTTTGCAGAGATAGGAATGGTTGACTCGCACTCCTGGAAAGCTCTCGGGAGGCGCATATTCGACATTTACATTCAGGTATGCTGAAAACTTCCCATTTACATTTAGAAATTTCGAAAAAGTTGTGCAAGAGACAGAGAAGGTCTTTGCCGTCAGACATCTATGTGCTTGCTTGATGGTCATAAATGCATGTTTGGCTTTAGGGAGAGAGAGTTCTCAAGGACTTCAACATTAAAGAAGCAGCTGGTGGATCCAAGAAAGCCTTGATTAAAACATTTGAAACAAACGTGACAAACACAATCATGGACATTCACTTCTTTTGGGCTGGTAAAGGCACTTGCTGCATTCCATATCAATCCACATATGGACCTTTAGTGTCAGCCATTCATGTTTCTCGAGGTCGAACCATCCTTCAAATTTTCCTTTTCAAGTATAGAATTCCTCCATTTGCTGACTTGCTTTTTGCTTTCCTGACTTGCTCTACTGTGCTTAATTTTTGTAGCATCTGATGCTGCTGGCTCTTCCAAAAGGGACAAGAAACGTATAGGAAAACTCATCGGGATATCAGTGGCATGTGTAGCTGGGATTGTGATCATCTCTTCTGTATTTTATCTATGGTGGATAAAGGAGGATTCACCTAAGCACAAGAGAATTTACACAGATTCACCCAGGAAACGATCAATGCCAAGAACTTGAGCCCTAAAAGGATCCTGCAAAGTACCATGTGGATAATCAATTTTCAGGCAAGAATGCCTTACGCAATATAATCGTGAAACAATGTATCACCAGTATATGCTATGCATTTCAGGCCAGGTTTTTACTTTGCTTTACAAGAATCCTAATCAACGTGAAGGTTAGGGTACCAGTTTCTATGCTTCCTTGTTAGATTTATGTACTGGAACTGTATATAGTCAATAAAGTTGGCTGAGTGTAATCATGTTTTGACGATGCCGGCACAAATCCACTGCATAGCTAGCCCCGCTATCTCAAGAAAACCCATGGCAGAAGAAGTCCAACTTTCATGCATACCTCCTGTTAGTTTCCCTTTCGTCTTTCTCTTTTGAAGGGCTTGCTTGGATGTACGCGTTCAAAGAGATTCACAGCAAATCAAATCCATCAACTGACATGATTGAAAAGAAGTAAAATGCTTCGCAATTTCTTCCTAGTGGAAAAGGGTTTTCTTTAATGTTATGGCGTCTTTCATTCTTCCCATGCTGTTGTTGGATAAGATATGTTGGGATATCCGCGTTGAAACACATCGAAAGTATTCAAAAGTTTTTTTGTCGTCTGTAGACAGCGTTTTGCTAGATGTTACTTACCATTGTTGTTGTATGGTTTTTAGCTGGTAGGCATTTACGGGGAGAGCAATCAATCTCTAAAAAGAAAAGAGCTGTGATAAGAACCGATCACGGTGGGACTCGAACCCACAATCTCCCGCTCCGGAGGCGAGCGCCTTATCCATTAGGCCACGCGATCCACTGCTGGTAGCGGTTTGAGATTGTAAGTATTGTTAGTTTACAAACTAATCCTTTCTTTAATTTTGAAAGAAGAAGATGAGGGCAAGTGTTTGTTCTTCTTTGACCGCGGAGCACGAGGACTCAATGCCTCCAGACCCGAGGAATCGTAATGGGATGTTTTTGTTTTAGTGGTAATGTTTCTAAGAAATTTTAATTTTTTTATTTTTTTATTGTTTTGATATATTAATATAAAAAATAAATTTAAAAAATATTTTTTTAATATGTATTTTTTTATAAAAAACATTTTAAAAATTAATCTTTTTCATAATCTTAAACATGCTATTAATATATAGGATTAATTAAGTGTTTAAAACTTTCTAATTTAAATTTTGAATTTAATATTTAAAAATATTTATTAAGTTATTTTAAATACAGCAAGTAAATAAATGAAGTGTATCTTTAAGAATTTATAATATTAACATAACATTCTTGCTCGAGTTTTACGGAGTATATGGTTGTTTTTCTGGAATTTTTTTTTATTTTTTTTTAAGTTGTTTTTCATTTTTAATTTCTATTTAAAAAAATATAAATTCAAAAAAAATGGTTAAAATAATTATTTTCTAGCCAGCTAAATAAAAAACAATGCTTCACTTGAGATAATTTTGTGTCTTCCCTATCCCAGAAGAAAAGGCTGAATCAGGGATCTAAAAAGCTCCAAGAACCCTAGGTGCATCACGTCAAGTTTTGTATCCTTATAATTTTATTTATTTTTTTAAATATTGAATGCATTTTTCAACTTATTTTTTTATAATTTAGTTAAAATATGAAAAATTATTTAATTGTATAAAAAAAGGCTTTCTGCTATGAAAATTGTTTTCAGACAAACAAATATAACCTTGATTAATAGGCATGCTATCAATTGAGATTGTTTAACACAATATATTTGTAAAATTAAAAATTTAGACATAAAAATCTTCAAACTATCTGTCTTTGTTTTAATTTCACATAATCCTAATCTGTCTAAATCAAAATGTTTAAATGTAAAATAAATTAATCAAATGAAAAAAATTTTATTTAATCATTCATGCATCGTGGCCATAGTTTTAAAATTTAATCTAACCTGACGAGTCAACTTAAAATCTGGTAATTCTAGGTTTGAAACAAGATCAAATTAAAAAAAATAAAAAAAAATCAGTGTGATTTAGTCAAAATCCGATTGTAATCTTTTAATTTTTATTTTTATATTTTTATTAAAATAATATCATTTTAATTTAAAAAAATTGATCTTGATAACCTAATAATCTTATCAAAATCTAAAACTAAATTTTAAATCGAGCCCGCCGTTAAATCAAATCTAAAACTATAAAACTATGATAAAGACCATTTCACCTTTTTTTTTTTCATTCATTTCATAACTACATACCAATTAAAGTGAGCGGTGACTGTTGGCTTTTCATATTTATATCCCTTTTTCCAATCCAATTTGTTTTCATGCATTTTATCATCCCATCCAAGAATAAAAGGCCATTTAGTGAAATTAATTATGCTTCCCATTTTAGCAATGTACTACATGGATCAAGGAGGTCAAAACTTAACAAAGGGGTTAATCAGTGAGGTTTATTTCATCCCAAAATAAAAATTCCAAATTAATTTCCCAATAATAATTATTGATGGGATCAACCCCCTAATAAGGATCATCTAGCAATCAATTGTGAAAAAGAAAGTCAAACTTGAATTAAATAATAGTACTGTGTTAAAATTATATATTTCAAAATTAACTTTTTTTTAAAAAATATTAATTGTTGATAGATTAATATGATAGGTTAATCTAGAAGACCCTAATTATTAAGTGGCTCATGTTATTATTTTTTTAAAAAACTAATTAGAGACAGGCCTAGGAGAAGTTAATCTTTATATTGATTGATTTAATTTTGAACTCCAATTCGAGAAATAAGTGGTAATAAAAAAAAAATCTTAATTGACTAATATATAAATTGATATAAAAATATTTTTATTGTAAAATAATTTTTAAAAAAAAACAAAAAGATTTTTATTCAAGTAGGCGTGGGAAAAGTATAATATACAGTTCATGCTACACGTGGAATTATCCTCTTGTAGGATACGGGCAACCCTCTAACGGCAAGTTGCCAGCCTCTTCTCCATGCCTGATCCTGTCATTATAAAACTCAACCTGACTTGATTGATTAACATAACAAGTTATTAATTTAAAACTTGATTTTAAAATTAGGTTTTATATTAAGTCAAGTTGAAATTGACATTTTCAAACATAATTAACTTGCTACTTGTTAAAGCTATGAATGAAAATTGATTTTATTTTATTTTATTTTTATTAAAATAATATTATTTTTTATTATATGAAATAATATTTTTTTAATTAATTTTTGTCAATTTAACTGTAATTTAGTTATTAGAATAATTCATGAGCTAGATTGAATTTTAATAAATATAATAGTATTTGGAAGTGTGATAATAATTATTTTTTAAAGTATTTTTATTCAGAAAATAATTTATTTTTTATTCTTTAAACTTTATTTTTAACATTTATTATAAAAAAAAAAATAAAAAAAAAAAGAGTTCGAGGCTTGCTCCCAAGGTGCCTCCATCTCTATTCCTAAACAAATATAACTATCCACCGACTGCAATTAATTACCAAAGACCTGTTATGCACATCTGACTTCGTATATTTAATGATTAATTAATACTTTAATTAGTCTCCAAACTTGGCCATCAATCACCTGCCCATTGGTCCACTCCTCTTCTTGTGGGACCAAACAACCGGATCAGCCACCACGTCAATAATTCCGAAACTCTAAATTCCACAAAAAGAGAAAATAAGCATCACTGGATATCGTACGCGTATTAACAAATCATGTTTATGTCCTCTTAATGTAATTCGCGTGAACTTAATTTATTTAGTCCCTGAACTTTCAAATTACCCTCGTTTACTCCTTTATTTATCACAAGACAACCCTTCAAGGACTAAATAGTAGCTTTTCTATAATCAAGAAGCAAAAACTCTTTTTCATCAAATCCCCGTGAAAAATAATAAATAATGATTTTGGATAATTTATATTTAGAATTCCATCAAATAGTTAATTTACATGATTGTCCTCTCCATTCATATAAAATAAATCTTAAAGGGCGTGGCCTAAACATCAAATTATTTTCTTCTAAAAAATATGCATTTTACGTGCTCCAATCACATTATTTGAGCCTGTCACACAACGGTGGACTCTCTTTTTAGGGCATAGAAGAAATAAATCACCATCATTTGAAAGTGGATTGACTAAATTACTAACGGCATCAATATAAATTCTCTTCCATTCCTGGATTTTGATAACAATTAGAATATATTCAATCAATTTTCACATAATAAAATTAAATTCCTTTTCAATTAAATGTAAATAAAATTAAATGATAACAATTTTTATCAGAATCTTATACATTAAATGCTAACAATTTCAATAAGGTTTTTATCGTAATTTTATTTATACATAACCTTCCTTCATAAATATAAATATATGTGTGTGAATATCAGACTCCAGACAAATAGTTTTTCTTGTAAACAATTAAAACAAAAAAAAAATGGAGGGTTTAAAATCTGGTTGAGTTTTTTTTTTTAATTTAAAAAATTTATTTTAACTATTAAAAAAATAAAATAATATTATTTTAATTAATCTAAATTAATTTATATAAGTCGTGATATAGGGTATGATCGGGTTATGTTCCAGATCGGGTTTCTTAGTCCTTTCAAAGCTCCTCGGGCACTTCAGCTATTATTGCTGTCTCTCCTCGACTTCTCAGATCAACGCCTCTCCTCCCTCCACGTCCTGTCCGGACCCCAACTCCCTCTTTAAATCAACCTTTTCTTGATTTTTATTACAGCTAACTACATTCTCGCGCACTTAGCTCTTTCCTTTAATCTCTCCTCTTCCATCTCCCTCTCTGTCATCGCTGCTCTCGACACCGGGATTGTTATAAAACACAGTAGATCCGACGCCGTTTTCAGCAGTTTCCACCCTTCTCCTCCCAGATCCAACAACTTCGAAGTCCGGCACATCGGTAAACTTACTTTTTAAACTACTAAAACCTCGAACTGAATTCCTTACTTTTTGCCCGCTTGCTTCTTCCAGCTCAGCATAAACGGTCGATATGGCGCCGAGCACGATTCGAAAAGCGATCGGGACCGTTAAAGATCAAACAAGCATAAGTATAGCCAAAGTAGCGAGTAATATGGCGCCGGAGCTTGAAGTAGCAATTGTGAAAGCAACGAGCCACGACGATGAACCGCCAAATCAGAAGCATATTCAGGAGATACTGAGTTTGACATCGTCTTCTCGGGGTTATGTCAATGCGTGTGTATCTTTGGTTTCGAGAAGATTAGGGAAAACGCGGGATTGGATCGTGGCGTTGAAAGCATTGATGGTTATCCATAGGTTGTTGAATGAAGGGGATCCGGTGTTTCAAGAGGAGATTTTGTATGCGACTAGGAAAGGAACTAGGTTGTTGAATATGAGTGATTTTAGAGATGAAGCACATTCAAGTTCCTGGGATCATTCCGCTTTTATTAGGACTTTCGCCATGTACTTGGATCAAAGACTTGAACTGATCTTGTTTGAAAGAAAAGGAGGTGATGGTGGTGGCCGTGTCGGTGGGGGGAGTGCTAATGGTGGTGAAATTGAGAGGTATGATGGAGGAAGGGGTGATTTTAGGTCGCCGCAGCAGCAGAGAGGTTATGAGTATAGTGATCAGTATAATGGCGAGTATAATAGAGGGGAGAGTGGGTATGGGATGCCGAGGAGGACGAGGTCTTATGGGGATATGAGTGAGATGGGGGGAAGAGAAGGGAGGGAAGAGAAGAAGACAGTGACGCCGCTGAGGGAAATGAAGCCAGAGAGGATTTTTGGGAAGATGGGACATTTGCAGAGGTTGTTGGACAGGTTCTTGTCGTGTAGGCCGACAGGGTTGGCGAAGAATAATAGGATGATATTGATTGCCTTGTATCCTGTTGTGAAAGAGAGTTTTAAGTTGTATGCTGATATATGTGAGGTTTTGGCTGTTCTGCTTGATAAATTTTTCGATATGGAGTATCCTGACTGTGTGAAGGCATTTGATGCTTATGCTAGTGCGGCGAAGCAGATTGATGAGTTGATTGCGTTTTATAACTGGTGTAAGGATACTGGTGTGGCTAGATCGTCTGAATACCCCGAAGTGCAGAGGATTACGGGTAAATTGTTGGAGACTTTGGAGGAGTTTCTGAGGGATAGGTCTAAGAGACCTAAAAGTCCGGAGAGGAGAGAGGAGGCACCTCCTGTGCCTCAAGAGGAGGAGCCGGTGCCTGATATGAATGAAATTAAGGCCCTGCCTCCACCGGAGAATTACACTCCTCCACCCGAGCCAGAGACCAAGCCTCAGCAGCCACAGTTTGCCGAGGATTTGGTGAATTTGAGGGACGATGCTGTCACGGCTGACGATCAAGGGAATACGTTGGCTTTGGCTTTGTTTGCTGGTCCGCCTGCCAATAATGGGAATGGATCGTGGGAAGCATTCCCATCTAATGGAGAACCTCAATTGACCTCAGCTTGGCAGACTCCAGCTGCTGAACCTGGCAAGGCAGATTGGGAATTGGCATTGGTTGAGACAGCTAGTAATTTATCGAAGCAGAAAGCAACCTTGGGTGGTGGTTTTGATCCATTGTTGTTAAATGGAAGGTATGATCAGGGAATGGTGAGGCAACATGTTGGCACTGCCCAATTAAGTGGAGGTAGTGCTAGTAGTGTGGCGTTGCCAGGGCCTGGAAAGAATACAACGCCTGTTTTAGCTCTTCCTGCTCCAGATGGAACAGTCCAGGCTGTTAATCAGGACCCTTTTGCCGCATCTTTGAGCGTTCCACCTCCTTCATATGTCCAAATGGCTGATATGGAGAAGAAACAAAACTTGCTTGTTCAGGAGCAGGTGACATGGCACCAATATGCCAGGGAGGGGATGCAAGGCCAAGCTAGTTTGGTCAGGATCAGCGGTACTGGTCACTACAATGGAGGTCCTACGCCAATGATGCCTTATGGGATGCCACCTGTCAATGGAATGGGGCTACCACCGGCCGGGTATTACCATGCTCCCTACTGATTTGAATGCCGTTTATCTAATAATTTTGTTCATGTTAATGCTCATGTTTATTTTTGTAGTGTTTTGTTTCTCTTAAAAAGATATGATGTCATGTTATTCCTGCAATTTGCATACAAAATGAGGGGGGGGGGGGGGCGGGGC
>NW_011499932.1:658330-690715 GCF_000495115.2 Populus euphratica
TTCACCAATATGAAGGTGGACCACCGCCATTAAGACCATGGTGTTTGCTTTTATTGTTAGCATGAGATCCAAAGGACTTGAGGGGGTAGATCATGAATCCATAACTTTGGTTGAGATTAAGGTTATTAACATGTTTTTTGTGAGTAAAAAATATAATCACGAATCAAAATTTGATATGTATATATAATAAAATATAATGAAATTCATATGCATTAATAAAAACATATAAGATTTTAAATTAATTTTTAAAATAGTAAAATAATAAAAATATCAAGTATAAAAAACCAAAAAAAACCCAAAAATTATAGACTTGTCATTATTATAATATCAATAACAATAAAACAATAATTTTTATAATTATATTATTTTTTTAATTATATCATATCTACAGTATTTTTTTATAATAAATATTAATAGTAATATTGAAGAATGTAATTTAACTATTATGTTATAAATTTGTTTTTTAGAGGTTATTAATTTGAGTTTTACAATAAAAATTTATATAATTATTATTTTTAAAACAACAATAAAACAATATTTTTTTTAATTATATTATTTCTACAATATTTTTTTTATAATAAAGATTAATAGTAATATTGAGGAATGTAATTTAACTATTATGTTATAAATTTGTTTTTTAGAGGTTATTAATTTAAGTTTTATAATAAAAACTTATATAATTATTATTTTTAAAACCATAAAATCAGTTGAAATATATATAAATTAGTTTTGATATCTTAACATGCATGATAATAAAAAAAAATGACTTGATATGCATGATAATAAAAAAAAAGATTAATGGCAAAACAATTATTGGTGGCGGTCCATTTATATTTGCTAGGGCATGGATCCGAGTGAAAAGAACTTTATTGTCTCCTTTGAAAACGTGTCCACTGATTCCACACAAGGAGTTCTTAGCACAGAAACTTCACAGCTTTTATTGGGTGGACCGACCTTCTAGACTATCATTACATTGCATGCCCTGGCAACCCAGTCCAGGGGAGACTTACTGGAGAGAACTGAAGAACACGACAACAGCAAACCCCATGTTTACGCTTCTTTATTTTGACTGGTCTGCTGGTTCCTGAGCCACGGTGTAGTTGACTCTGACCAGGAGTCCTGGTCCTCCTGGGTGGCCTGGGTGGGTGAATACAATATTACTAGCATAAGATCAGCAATAGTGCGCGGTGGGCTGGTAGAATCAAGGACAAATTAGCTGGTAATTAGGCAAACAGTGGTGGAGATCACGGGGCAAAATGTTGAATTTAAATGAAGATGCACATTTTATCGAACGGATAATTGAAATGTCAACTGCTGGTGGGCTGGCTGGGCGTGAGCAGGAAAAAACTACCAGCTGTGTTGCGGATCCTTTGGAATGGAGGCAGATCATCAATCCCACCGTTCCTCCATGCTTCTTGTAAGAAAATTAATATAGCTTTAAAAAAAAAAGAAGATATAAATATATTTTGTTAGATTATTTTAAAGTGAATTTTTGTATTTTTAAAATAAGAGATATAAAGGGAATAGGTATTTAAGGATGATATTTATTATTTTTGTATTAATAAAATATATTTATAAAAAACTCTCAATTTAAAAATTGTCTAATCAAGACAAGTAAAAATAAAAATAATTATGATTATGATTATAATTTTAAAATCCAACTCGGGAGTCGATTTAAAACAAAGCTCAAGTGGTTGGATTGACCTATAATTTTAATACCTGACTCAAGGGTTGATATGGAACAAAGTTCGGGCCATTGGTCAAAACTCGAGTCATGGGTTGAGTTAATCCAAATTATTATAAAAATAAAATTAATTATTACTATAATTTTATAACCTGATTTAAAGGTCAAGTTGGGTTGACCATTAACTTAGGTCAATATGAATACAAAAATAATTATCATCATAGTTTTAAAACCCGATTTGAGGGTTGCCAGGGGGTAAAGCTCCAGTTACGTTTCAGAAGGGTCAACTTTAACCGGCATAAAATAAAAATAATAATTATTATATTTTTAAAAATTAATTCGTGGGTTAACCTAGGGCAAAACGTAGGCTATAAATCAAGAGAGTCAACTTGCTTTGACCCATATCATTGTAAAAATAAAAATTATTATTAACATAGTTTTAAAATCCGACTCGAAGGTCAACTGGGTAAGACTCAAGTCACGGGTTGGGAGGGTCAATACGAGTTGAAATAAATCAATATATGGATAACAATAATTATTATCATAATTTTAAAACTCGATTAGAGAGTCGAACCGAGACAATATTTAAGTCATGGGTTGAGAGAACCAACTCAACTAACTTTACAAAAAAATAATTTATTCTTCAAAAAAGTTAACAAGTTTTTGATTTGAATTTTATCATGGTGTAGCCTAGATTATTAACTGGAATAAAGTTAAGTTAATCATTTTTTTTGGACTAACTCCAAGTCAACTTGTAAAGCCAGTCCTCCTCTTATAATTAATATCATTATAGTATTATTAATTCTAACATTCAATAAAGACTAAAAGAACCAAAAATATTGAATTATTATTTTTAAATATGTAAGTTTAACAATAAAAGTAATATATATTTTTTTATATCTTATTTTATCTTATCCATTATAATCAAATCAGATACAAACATAATCATTTTATTTTATATATCATTATTTTGCTTGCTAAACACAATTATATATATATATATATTTATCTTTTTGGTTTTTATTGTTTATGTCTCTTCCCGGGACATCAATTAAATGATATCTAAAAAAGTACATAAATTACCCTTTTCTTTTTCTCCCGAAATCTCTTGATGAATATAATGTTAGATCTACATGTCAATGGTCTGTATAAGGTCGTCCAATTGGAAAAAAGACTTAAGTTTTAACGTGTCAAAACTGAATATAAGAATGCTTAACCATGTATACAAGACTTATCCATTCCAAGACTTAGGCTAAGGGTTAGACAACTCAATCTAGAAAGATTCAAAAAGGATAAAAGTAATATTATTTTATTTCATTTTAAAGTTGAAATATCATTATTTAAAAAATAACTATTTTAATACATTAAATCAGGTGTCGCTTGAGTTTTAATTAAAAAATGAACTCAATTATTAAAAAGAAACACAAGAACTCAATTCGAAGAAGAATTATCTGTACATCCAATTAATTCCGCTCTTAAAAAAATAATAATAATAAAGGAAGTAAGAAATTACAAGGCAACTTGTCTAGAAATGGCTTTGTCGAGTCAATCTACCAACGTTGAAGCAAAGACAAGTAGTCCAAAGCGAAGACTAAACTGCTCAGTCCGGGTCCAAATTGTTGGAGAAATTATTATTGGGCCTCTTTATGGGCTGACATCTTCACTATGAAAAATCTACTCGACAATTGTTCTTCGAAAAATCAAAGATAAATGCACGATGATATCATCAATTTTTTTTTAAGAATACATTTAGTATTTATTATTTTAATAGCAGTTATTTCTTTCAAAAAATTATTTAAAAATATATGATAATAATATTCTTTTAAATTTATTTTTAATATAAATATATTAAAACAATCAAAATACACAAAAAAATAAAATTAATTTGAACAAAAAAAAATCGAATTTCTGCGGCACCGCAAAAACACATCAAATTAAGAATAATTTAAACCTACATGGACTATTTAATTATTCGTCATACAAAATGGACTGATTTATTCTCTTTGAAACAATACAGGGACTAACTTATAATTAACTCAATGCTACAGAACAGTGAAGACACTGTTAACAAAAACCCACAACCCCGACTTCAAGTGGATAAGAAACAGCAAGAGTCGGTGATCCAGGTAAACTCTTTAGTTTAGTTTGGAGAAAACTAGAAATGGAGGAGCAATGGAGGCTGTATGAAGCTTATAATGAGCTACATGGGTTAGCACAGGAACTGAAGACTCCATTCGACGCACCGGCTGTGTTAGTGGTGGGCTACCAAACAGATGGAAAGAGTGCACTGGTGGAAGGTCTAATGGGCTTTCAATTCAACCATGTCGGCGGCGGCACCAAGACTCGTCGCCCCATTACTCTCCATATGAAATATGATCCTGAATGTGAGGTCCCTACTTGCCGTCTTGTCTCTGATGATGACCCCTCCTTTGCTCAGGAGAAATCCCTCCATGAAATTCAGGTTTGCTTTAACTTTGATTTAATTGTTCGCCGCAAAAGTTTTTTCTCTCTCGAATCTTCGTTTTGATTGAGGATGGAATCATATTCTCCAGGCATACATCGAGTCTGAAAACATGAGGTTAGAGAAGGAGTCGTTTCAATTTTCAGCTAAGGAGATAATTATAAGGGTGGAATACAAGCATTGCCCGAATCTTACTATTATAGATACTCCTGGACTTATTGCTCCCGCACCGGGCCGGAAAAATCAAGCATTACAGGTCCGAAAAAGGAATTTATGATTTAGCATTGTGATTGTGAATTTTGATTTTTGATTCTGAATTTTTAATGTGTTATATTTGTTTATTCAGAGTCAAGCTCATGCGGTGGAGTCACTTGTGAGAGCAAAAATGCAGCATAAAGAATTCATTATATTGTGTCTTGAAGATTGTAGTGACTGGAGTAATGCAACTACTCGGAGAGTTGTAATGCAAGTATGTTTCTTTTGATCACTCGAGTGTGTTAAGCTTTTTGTTGGATTCACATTGTAGGGTGGATAATTTGAGAATCTTTTTGGAAACTTCTCATTAAGGAACTCTATGTGCTTCTTTTCATAGGACAGTGGGAGTAATCTTACTTGAGATAGCAACTGGGGTGAATATTAGGATAATCTTTGAATAGCATGAAAGCCAACATGTGTTTGCTTCTCCCAAATTTTGTTTTTGATAAATCTCTATACCCGGGAAGAATATTTTGGCTGTTATTCTCCTTAACAACCGGATTGGAGTTTTAAGTTTTCTTTATTCATAGTGATTCAAAGTCTGTCTCAGGAATGGATGATTGCTTGCAAATCTTTACTGCTATTTGTAAATCATCAATTCTTTTTTGATTGCTTACAGATTGATCCTGAGCTCTCAAGGACTATTGTTGTCTCAACAAAGCTTGACACTAGAATACCTCAGTTTGCTCGCTCATCTGATGTTGAAGTGTTCCTTTCACCCCCAGCGCATACACTTGATGGTTTCATATTAGGTGACTCTCCCTTCTTCACATCAGTTCCTTCTGGAAGAGTTGGTTGTGGCCATGATTCAGTTTATAGCTCCAATGATGAATTTAAGCAGGTTTGAATCTCCAATCATCAAATTAATATTGGCTTAATGAAGTAGATCGGGAACTTTTACAACCGCAACGTGCTCCTTGTTATATGATCAATATTTAATCTATGATTCAAATTCATAATTCTGTGTTCCTCTAAACTTAAGTTGTAAAGATGCAGCTATATCATAGATGAATAGTGATGCAGCCTAGGGATTTAACTGCGAATTTGGTGAATATGTAGGGAAAATCTGTAATTTCAGTAGATTTCCTACTAAAGATGCATTCAGGAAATATCAAGCGTGTTTTTAGTAAGAAGATTTAGATTTCTTAGTTATGTTTCCATTTGCTAGTTAAAACTGGAGCATTATACTATATAGTAATCGTAGTCTAATTTGGATTAGGAATAACTCAAGCCTACACATATGTTGTAGCCTATCAATTTCAGTATGATGAAGTTTATTATAAATAAAATGCATCATTAGCTTTATATGTTGTGAAAATGTGATGTTTCCATTAAGTAGTGATTCCCCTATGTGTGATGGTTTGGTTTTTATGCAAGTGATTCGTTGAACTATTAGTGTGAGGCTAATCTACCTAACTTCTTTTATTTGCATAACTTTCAGCCCTATGTTTTCAATTTCTAAGCAACAATAACCTTTCGCCAGACTTTTCCTGCATCCTGTAGTTATCTGAAAAGGCTGAGTTAAGTTCTTGTGCAATAAATGTTGCTCGAACCAACACACCATGAAATGTTTACTTGATGCTGATGGTTGTCACAATCTCATGAACCTGGTGCACTTAAATTACAGTTGTTAGAGCCAACAAAGTTACCAATACATTGCATCTTTGGAATTAATTTCAATAAAACTAGAGTCATTTAACAAGAAGTTCATGTATGTTGTTGTTCCTGTGGTGTAGCTAAACAAGGAGGCTTTATTTAGTGCAAATATTAGATGCACACTACTGTAATATTGTAACCCCTATTTTATGTTATACAGTTAGAGGGTTGTTTTTTCCAGCATTATTCTGTTGCTAAATTTGTTAATCAAACTACATGCAGGCCATATCCTTGAGAGAGGTGGAAGACATTGCATCTTTGGAGGAAAAGCTGTGCCGCCCATTATCAATGCAAGAAAGAAATAGAATAGGTGTTAGCAAATTAAGGTCCTTTTTGGAAGAATTGCTACAGAAGAGGTATAGCTTATAGATAAATATATATTATCTTTTTGCATAAGTTCTGATCACGATATGTGTCCACACTAACCAGCTATCTACCATGACTAAAATTTGAGAATTTATGTTTCTGTCAGGTATATGGATAGTGTTCCATTGATCATTCCGCTTCTTGAAAAGGAGTATCGCACTGCAACAAGAAAGCTGAATGAAATAAACAAAGAACTCAGGTTTGTTGTTGAAGTTATAACAAAGGTTGTTTTGAGGCAATAGGGGTCCAACCTATAGCCTTTTCATTTTTCAGTTTCTGATAAACTTGGTTAGGGGCTTGAGTACTTTCATGTTTACCTCCTGTTTTCATTGTGATGGGTATCTTTTAACTTCTTTCCTTGCCAGTAGTTACTTTACCATATTCTTTGTTAAGCATGCAGCACTTTGGATGAAGTAAAATTGAAGGAGAAAGGGAGAAAATTTCATGATCTATTCATAACCAAGGTTTCTATCGACTTTCACCTTTGTCAATATTTAACATCTCTTCTAGCCTATTAAGTGGTTCCTTGACCTCGAGCAATGTATATATAATCACATTGACACGGATACTCCACCACCACCCAAGTTACTGATGATTCTCAATAGTTTTTTCCTATGCTTTTGACTCATTTATGAATTCTAACTAAATCTTTACATGTTCAGCTGTCATTGTTGTTGAAAGGGACAGTTGTTGCTCCTCCAGATAAGTTTGGTAAATCATTTGATTGATATTGCCCACCACAGACAACTTTACCATTGTTTAAATATTATTTTATTATCTTCTCCTCTAGAATGAATTAGTTGAATATTATGTCACATGGTTCCAGTAGTAGATCTGTCTTATTAGTAGATCCAAGGCTCTCCAAAAACTGAGAAAAGTCGTTTGTAACTTAACGCTACTCAAATTTTAAGGATATGCTTGATAGAGGGCTCTAAGGCAGTGAAAAAATCACTAGTAAACTTTTTCACCATATTCTTTAGTTTTGCAAGCCAAACATTCAATAGATAATAATAAAAATGGGCAACATTTTGTCCCAAACCCTCATCGTAAGGGTACTGTGGCCCTCCCATTTTCATTTATCAATGTCGTGAATTCCACCAATATTGTTTGTCTTTAATCTGTGAGTCCCATCATTATCCTTCATTTACATTCTTAACTTTCCTCATCCACCAAATATCATCCCTCATAAAAAAGTTATACACTATTATGTTTGTACCATGACATTTACTCCTGTGATTTTTCAGCCCCCATTTTCTCACCTTGAATCAAATGAAGCTTTATATGAGTGGACTTAAAAGGGAAAGGATCTAAGTGGACTTAAAAGGGAAATCATCCATGTAGCATTTCAACTGGTTTTTGGTAGAGGTCAAGAATTGCTTTGTTACATTGTCACCACTCAAAGAAATGAACTTGCTATCTTTGAACTCCCATCTAGTTTAAGTTTTAGGCCAAATTGTAAAAAGACTGGACTTTATTTTGAAGTCCCCTTGAACTAAAAAAAAAATCCCCAGAATTGAAGCCTCAAAGCAAAATGTCATTGCAATGTGATCCAGTTGTTAGAAAAATGTGGTATTTTGTCAATTTTGACCTCGTTCAACTTTAAAAAGGGCCCCACATAACCCATAATTGGAGGATGTCAAAATCAACAGAAACTTACATTTTACTAGTGGTTGGACCAAACTGTAATAGGTTCTTAGTACAAGGCTTAAATTTTTGTGGTTTTTCAGTTCAGAGGAGCTTTAAGAATTGCTAAAGTTCAGGGTTTTTTTTTTTTTTTTTTTAATAATTTGGCCCAATTTTTATTATTGTCTTACTATTTTAATATGCCAGTGTACTCAGTGCTGTAGTGTTTACTGCAGGCGAAACACTGCAAGATGAGAGAAGTAATGGAGGGGCATTTGTTGGCACTGATGGTCTTCAATTCCCACTCAAGCTAATACCTGTAAGCTGTATATGTTATATTTTTGTCAACAATTTCTTTATGCCTTTGTAGTAGGTGTGTATAATTTTCCAATGTCATTATAAAGCATTCTCATTGCTTTACTGAGAGGAATATAATGGTGTGTGACAATGAGATGATTGAGGTTGTTTTGGACTGTAAGCCTAGAGAACTCTTAAGAGGGTGCTTGGTTGGAAGGGCATGGACATTTGTTTCTCAACCACTAAATATACCGAGAGTGAGGTGGTGCGCTGTGAAACAATGGAAATCATGGGCTACGTGTCACTGATTCCATTGATGGCTGTTCAAAACAAAGGTTTGGCAAAACTTGGGTCGATGGGATTGAGTGCTGTTTCTTCCAAATCATTCCTTTCTCTCCTTGCCTTTACTTTAAATATAATTGTTTTTCTCTCTTGCCAATTGTCTTGGTAAGTTAGGGTTTTCATTTTTGCTGGTGGGTGCTTAATTTGGGGAACAAACTCTTTGATTTTATGGGTAAAGTGGTAGTTCTGCGTAAGGTAGATGACATGGTCCTCTACTAGCACTTTTTGTTGGATTTGGGAATGAGAGAAACCATATTATCTTATGGACATATCTTGGTGATTTGGATAATTTAGTGCAATGCAGTTTCTGAATCTTCAAGAACTACTCTCTTTTATAGCAATTCTCGTGGACCATTTTTTTAGGACATCTTTATTGTGTTTTGCTTACGGAACTTTCCCATGAGTGTCTTTAGTGGATCTACAATGGGATCAGATTGCCTGTTATATGATTTTGAGCCTTTATTCCTGTTATATGATTTTGAGCCTTTCTTTAATTTCCTCTTTTTATTTCTTCTGTATTCTTTACTCCTGCAATTTTCCTTCTTCCCTCCTTTTGTGAATTCATTTCAAAAGATTCTCGTTGCCTTCTGCAAATGTTGTGTTACGTGTGGCTCCTAGACTTCCAGGCTCAATGCTGGGATGTTTTTCTTTTCCTCCTCTTTCAAGTCATTGAGTGTCTTAAGCTTTTCTTGTCTGTTTCTCTGTGTAAGTTGCATTCCATATTTGTTTGGCCTATATTGACTGGTCAAGTCTACTTGATATGAGGAGATTTTTCTTCTTGTGAATAGTATTAGCACAAAGAAAAAAATTTTTAGCCAATTACCACAACCAACTAATATTAAATATTGGACAGTTCAATAATCTCTATGGAAGGTTGACATTTTTGCAATTTACATGTAGAATGCAGGGATGCGTCTTTATGGGGGTGCACAATATCATCGTGCAATGGCTGAATTCCGTTTTGTTGTTGGGGGAATCAAATGCCCTCAAATTACACGTGAAGAAATTGTGAATGCATGTGGAGTTGAAGATATCCATGATGGAACTAACTACTCTAGGTATCCTTGAGATTTGATTGAACAGCTAACAATACTTTCTGAGATGGGAAACATTTTTTTCTTTCAGTTATCTGATCTCCCATTTCTCTACAATTTTGTGGATCAGGACGGCTTGTGTAATAGCTGTAGCCAAGGCTCGTGATACATTTGAACCTTTTCTTCATCAGGTGAGCTGATGTTTGCTCTTGTTTACCCCTCTAGGTGGCAGTACATGTAATATATTGTTACAAATGATTTATACGACCAATTTTGGGATTATACCAAATCCTTTTCTTTTGCTGCTTTTAAGTGCATCCTATCTGTTTTGAG
Organism: Populus euphratica; assembly: GCF_000495115.2. Taxonomy (NCBI): domain Eukaryota; kingdom Viridiplantae; phylum Streptophyta; class Magnoliopsida; order Malpighiales; family Salicaceae; genus Populus; species Populus euphratica. The sequence continues at coordinate 668,382 of NW_011499932.1, forward strand.
GTGCAGCCTAGAGATTAGATAACCACCTGAATGCAACTTCCCTGTCAACTTGCTTCGGCATCTTCTTTAAACCTTGCAACGTGAATTTTGAGCAAAAACACCAGGATTTCATTACAGGTCATGTCCAAGAAAAAGCCTGCTTCTAAAGAAGCATGTCTCTTAACAGGGAAACTTTATCCACTTGATGCTTTCTAGTTGTCAACAAAAGTTTTAACTGAAATTCTGGCATTCCTAGAGCCTCTCTTTGTGTTCTACCTTCATGTTCTTGGCATGCCTCCCCTGTTGCTTAAGGAACAAATAATCGATTGAACATATTTCAATTTAAGATATTTATGCTAAATGTATCTCATGATAATGTCAGTGATTATCTCATAATTTTGGAAAAAGGTTGTGATATGTTAGGGATTGTAGAGTTATGGTCCCACTCAAGCAGAATTCTATAATGGGAGTGTCAAAGAACCATCTCACCTAAAAGCTTAAGCTGTTAGGTGAGGCCCTAGGATATGATTTATATTATTCTCTAACACACCCCCTCAAGTGAAAGCCCTTTGGGCTTGAAACTTGCACAGACCCACATTACCTTGTGCTTAATTTTTTATCAAATAAATAGGGATGATGAGATTTGAACTCGTGACCGTTTGGTCATCAAGGCTCTGATACCATATCAAAGAACCATCTCACCTAAAAGCTTAAGTTCGAATCTCACCATCCCCATTTATTTGATAAAAAATTAAGCACAAGGTAACGTGGGCCTGTGCAAGTTTCAAGCCCAAAGGGCTTTCACTTGAGGGGGTGTGTTAGAGAATAATATAAATCATATCCTAGGCTCTCACCTAACAGCTTAAGCTTTTAGGTGAGACCCTAGGATATGATTTATATTATTCTCTAACAGGGAGTACAAGAAAATATACTTCGAAGTTACTAGAGTGTTAATGAATTATGAAATACCAATCAATTTCTTGCAAAAGAATGATTCATGTTATATCATGTTCTTAATGATAAATCTCTCCAATTATGAAATCCCAAACAATTTCTTGCAAAAGAATGATTTGTGTTATATCATGTTCTTAATGATAAAACTGTCCCATTTTCTTAATCATTGGGAGAATGTTGAGCTTTTCAGAAAATTCTGGTTGCTTGTCTTATTGCCATTTATTTGTTTTCCTATCATGCCATCTTTTCAGAAGCTTTAGAGAGGTAAGCAGTATGATGCTTATGCTCTTCATCTTTTACTGATAAACAGGACGGGATTATGCAATAGTGTTTTAGAATCTCACTCATGTAATTAATTTTAATTTGATTTACTAGCTTGACTTTCAATCAATATATTTGGTCATTTTGCCATTATGATTTTTGTGAACATAAATTTTGGACTGTGAAAGTAGCAGTCCTGTTTTTGGTTTGCTTCATGCTATATGTTGCAAAATTTGGACACTTCTTCTCCTGGTATAGTTGAATTTGTACTCCAAAGCTAATGACTATCCTCCTTTGCTACAGTTAGGTTGTAGGCTCTTGTACGTCTTGAAGAGATTACTTCCAATCTCGGTCTATCTTCTTCAGGTGCAGGTTCTATTTTGGTCCTTTTCCTTTATATCTCGAGGACCTTCTGAATAGTTGTGTTATTCATTCATTTATCTCATACCTGAAATTGTTTGTAACAGAAAGATGGTGAGTATCTAAGTGGTCATGATGTATTCCTCAAGCGTGTTGATTCCGCCTTCAGCAACTTCGCAGAATCTACAGAAAGGGCATGCCGTGAAAAGTATTCTTCTTGTTCCTTACACCAGTTATTTTATTTTTATGATTTTTTAAGGAGAAAAAAAACTGCTAACTTTGGTTTTAGTTCTCTGAGATATTTTTCTACCATGAAGGGCTGAAGGCAAATGAGTGAATCAAAATTCAAATTTCCCAATGTACAAACTGCCTAAGGAGCACCATCACATAGCTATGGATAGGCATGCAAACTGCATCAAATAAGAGAGAATAGTATACAAACAAGATTTTTTCAAAACAACACTTGGATAAATCCATGATTTACCTAGGCAAAAAGGGACACTTCATAGCTGGTGTTCAACAGAGTTTATCAGTCTCATGCAAAATTCCTCCTAAACAAATCGTAACTTGCACTCAACTTACCGTTTTTGTTTAATATTTGCTGCAGATGCATGGAGGACTTAGAAAGCACCACACGTTATGTAACATGGTCCCTCCACAATAAGGTTAGTCATAGTTGATTAACAAGGGATGCTTATGAAATCAATAGATTCCTAATTATCACTTTTGTCATGACTCTTTAATTTGATAAGCATCATGCTTTGCATAATAGTGCTATTGTTAATAATGGCTGCAAGTTCTCCTTCAGAAGCCTGCAAAGTAACTACTTTGGCATCTATAATGATTACGTTGGCATAACACTTTCCATCCACTCTTAAGATACATGAACTTGTGGATGTGCTATCCAGACTATTTGTGGTTTCAGTTCTTATTTTTTATGTTCCATATATAGAACCGGGCAGGGTTACGCCAATTCTTAGACTCCTTTGGTGGAACGGAGCAATCTGCTATGGGAGTTAATCCTATATCTGGTAGTCTGGAGTCATCCATGGTCTCAGCTGCCAATGAGAAGCATGACAATAGACCAAGGGTTGATGTCAAACTCAGTCATTTGGCTTCAGGCATTGACTCAAGCTCTGCAGTTCAGACAACAGAAACACGCCTTGCAGATCTTCTAGACAAAACCCTTTGGAATCGGAGACTTGCCCCTTCATCTGAAAGAATTGTTTATGGTCTAGTTCAACAGATATTCCATGGCATAAGAGAGTATTTCTTAGCCTCTGCTGAGTTGAAGGTTTGGCATCCTCTCCATTTGCAGTTTGGTCGAAATGTCCATGTGTGGTTGATTGGCTCCACCCTCATTTTTCCTACCGCTTTCCAAAGATCATGTCTTGTTAGGATATTTTTCAATTTGAAAAAAAGAAGGAACCAAAACTTACGGTGAACATCAACTTCTAGAAAATTACCCTCCCTCCCACAAAAAAAAAAAAAAACTCCACTAGTGAAAAATATATTTTGATTGTGGATTCAAAAAAATAATTTTTTTCTGTTTTCTGAACGTAAACATACTTGGACATGGAGGGAACAACAGCAGCTAATCAATTTTCTTTTTTGTGACACACTATTGCTTCCTCCTTTTTAATCAAGAATTTTTGTTTTCAATTGCTTTGAATATTTGTCCAACTTTTTTGTTACGAGCTTTTTATGTGTGAGCTTTTCTCAGTTTGCATGTGTCCTTTGCAGTTCAACTGTTTTCTTTTGATGCCGGTTGTAGACAAGTTGCCAGCACTTCTTCTGCAGGACCTAGAATCAACATTTGTAGATGATTTAGATAACGTTTTTGACATCACCAACTTGCGACACTCTTTCAGCCAACGGAAGCTAGAAACAGAGATGGACCTTAAAAGGGTTTTTATTTTCTTTATTTCCATTTCTTTTGATCCTTTCTGTAGGAAATCTGTCAATCCTGGCATTCTCTAGTTTGCTTGTTTAACTAAATGACATTTTTTGCAGATCAAGAGGCTCAAAGAGAAATTTAGGCTGATAAATGAGCAGCTTACTTTGCATCAACTCAAGACCGTCTCCGTTGAATGAGCCCTTTACCAGAGTGACACTTGAAAGGTTTAAAGCAGTTGTGGATTCATGAGCTAATCAAGCTATCTGCACCCTTTTTCCTTTCATTCTGAACCCGTTTTATTACCATTACTTTACTGCTTTAGTCTTTTTCTGCACGATGTTCTGAGCGTGATCTCATTATAACCATAGAAGATATGATGCAAAACTCTCTGTTCAAGATTTCAAATTAGTGTGTATTGTGATCCAACATATCTTGTATCGTGGTCTTTTGTTTTGTTGTTGATTGATGACAAGAAGAGAATTTATCCTATTTACTTTATTCTTTTTCCCATGTTTCGATGACTAACTCGAACCTTTCAATATCATGATGACTAATAAGTTCATCCTTCATCTTTGATATGACAGAAAACCTTTTTTTATCACTTAAACTAATATTTTCCAATTCATGAATCCTGAATCCTTCTTTCTTGTTTTTCAAGGTATATAGTATGTGCTAATGGAGGGGAGACAGTAGTGGCTTGAACCTGATCATGCCCCCTAGGGTTGGGGATGGCAATCTCTCTCAGCTTTGAGTCAATCAAGCATTGAGTTTATCCATTAGAATTGTTGGAGTATTAGCTCAAGTAGGCAGTGAGTGCACCTCTAGTTATTTTCTTGTCCAGATTGAAGTGGGCCATGAAAAGTAGATTCGTTCTGGATCAACCAAATCTCTTGATGAAGGATAGAAGCTCTAACGAACAAGTAGTCGAAAGTGATTCTAAAATGGACCTACTGTCCAATTCCATTCCAAATTGTTCTTCACACACACACACACACAACTATGGTTAAAAAAAACCTTGAAATGATATTATTTAAGAATTTTCTTTTTTTTTCCCCTTAAAAAGAGAGGAAAAACAGAGCTAGAAGTGAAACTTTACCTGGATTTGTAAGACCATCTTAAATTCTCTCATCTGGGAACTTGAGCGAGCAGCCCCCTCTCCCTCCATCATCTCCTTCAATGGGTCAACAACAACAGATAATTAATCCAATCAGCCATCAATTCATGGTGCTAGTTGGCCCCACCAGGAAAGTGAAAAATACATAAAACCATCACCATGGGATGCGAAGCTGCATAGCAGCCAGCAGTGACGACATGAAGGCGCTGCCCATAATGTACACTAGATAGCTTGATGACAACACACAGGCCTTTAACTCTTTGAAAACACACACTCTTACGTGTTCTCTTTAAGGAACACCAACTCAATGCTTGCCTGTCCTCCACAGTGTGTCAGTGAGCGAGGCCATGTTTACAACAATGACAGCTCAAGTAGGTGGAATTGTTTTGGTGTGTTACAAGTATTTTAAAAAAAGTTTAATTTTTTTAAATTAATATTTTTTTAGTATTTTTAAATTATTTTAATATGTTGATATTAAAAATAATTTTTAAAAAATAAAAAATATTATTTTAATATATTTTTTAAAAAAATATTTTAAAAACTAACCATAATCATGCTCTAAAAAAAACACAATATGTTATTAGCTTTTGTTTTTAAATTAGCACTATTAATTAAAAATACTGCTAGAATAGCATTTTTGTATTAATCGCAGCTCAAAAATGCAAAATTCCATAAAAATCATGATTCCGAATGCTGGTGGTAATTTATTAATCGCAACTTCTATATATTTTTTTGGTGTTTATAAATTGTAATTAATATAAAATTATACTATTTCATTAATATTTTTGTCAAAAAACTTTACCTTTTATGCTAATGTATTTTATTTCTCAATGCAACAATCTACCAGCCCGTTGTGGACTAATCTGGAAAAAACATAAATTATTAGGTCAGTTCAAGGACTTTTGAGTTAATTATTTTAACTAAAATGGTGTTATTTTTTTTTTATTATTATTATAATGACTATAGAGATTATAATAAACAATCACTTTTGAGGTTATGAATTTTCAAAATCAACAATGAAACAGATTGAATTAACCATGACAAGGACTCCTTCCACGTCTCAAATTATACAAAGTATTTGCATTTCTAAAACATCCTTTTCAAGGCCACTGGATCGACTACAGTCCACCAGATAGGCCCCTGAAATAAATGGTAAAAAAAAAGTAGTGGCACTGACTAGCAAACATCAGTGCCCACAATAAGTTCTATTCAAATTTTTTTTTTAAAAAATAAGTTTTTAATTTTTTTATTATTTTAATGTACTATATCTAAAATATTTTTAATATATATATATTATTTTAATATATTTAAAAATAAAAAACACTATCATAGTTACTCAATGCCATCTCAATTTCTATAAAATTATTTTTTTTCTTAATTTATTCAAAAATAGAGATTTTTTCTTTTCAACATAAATAGATTATGTGCTCATAGTAATAAAAGAGACCTTCTTGTGACGGAGGTTCGTAGCCTTTTCTTGGTGGTAATTTTTTATTTTTATGATTTAAATTCAATTTTTATGTATATATCTATTATTTTTATAGTATTTTAACTATTTATTGACCTTATAAAGTATTTAATAAATTTAGAGATTAATCATGATGCATATTATAAATTTTTTTTAAAAAAAAACACTAAATATAATAATAACTAACTATTGATCTTTGGAATGTAACTTCATTGACAACAAAGAATCATACACAAATTTTACAATATTTATTTATTTGTACAAAATTATTCTTTTTGTTCATCATTTTTAAGGGGAAAAAAATACTGTTTTAGAAAAAAAATCAACTTGAATCTCAATTAAGTTTCAATTTAATCGGATTTAAATAGCATTAGTTTTTTAAAGGGGACAAAAAGTTTTGCACTTTTAATATTAAGTTTGTAATCTGTAAAAAGCACTGGGTTATTCCCAGCTTCTTTTTTATACAATTGCCCCTAGAAACCATTAATTTTACAACAACGCCATTGTCCTAATCATTCAAGATGATATCCTTCGCTATACTGATTAACGAAAAAAACTTTTTTAAAAAACACTAAATATAATAATAACTAACCATTGATCTTTAGAATGTAACTTCATTGACAACAAAGAATCATACACAAATTTTACAATATTTATTTATTTGTACAAAATTATTCTTTTTGTTCATCATTTTTAAGGGGAAAAAAATACTGTTTTAGAAAAAAAATCAACTTGAATCTCAATTAAGTTTCAATTTAATCGGATTTAAATAGCATTAGTTTTTTAAAGGGGACAAAAAGTTTTGCACTTTTAATATTAAGTTTGTAATCTGTAAAAAGCACTGGGTTATTCCCAGCTTCTTTTTTATACAATTGCCCCTAGAAACCATTAATTTTACAACAACGCCATTGTCCTAATCATTCAAGATGATATCCTTCGCTATACTGATTAACGGCCGGATCGAATCAGGAGAAAATTTCCTCGCAAACAGGAACGGGTCATTTCGTTTCATCACTGACAAAATCAGAAGAAAATTTCCTCGCAAACAAGAACGGGTCATTTCGTTTCATCACTGACAAATCAGAGCCGTTTATTCCCTCGTAACCATACCTGCGCCTTTTGTTTCTCAAGCTCATTATCAAATCTGGGCCCACCTCAGACGCCTTATACTTACGTGGGTGACCACCAGCACTACCATTCCAGTCAACGCTTGTCAGTGTGGCAGAAACTGACCCGCGCGGGTCCTGCATATGGATAAGGGTAGGGAAGTAACTCTCTTCAGGATAACACGTGTCCTCCCTCAAGCAAGTTCGGCTAAATTTGGGCCAAATTCTCATGTCCCTCACTACCATCCTTGCATGCTTACGTGTCAATACCCAAAAACTGGGACCCGATACGAAAATCTTTAAACCCCACCTCCGGGAGCATCGACTCTTCACCACGCGCGGCCCATCTATCATAAGCGCCGCCCTCATTGTCAAGTATCTCAATAAAACTCTTCCCCGAGTTAGTCAAGATTCTGTATGTGAAGTTGAACGAATGTAGAGGAATACAAGAAGGGGATAAAAGGGCAAACATGGAATTGGAAGGGTCATGAAGAAGCGCATGGGATAGTAACCGACGCGCCGCCGATATGAGAGTGGGGGTTGATCTTTTGGCTGGTTTTGAGTGGATAACTTTGTCTGTGAAAACCCCCGTGAACGGCGGGTCGTACTTGTAAGTTGGGTCTGCATGGATATAAATGTTTACGAGTGTACTCCTACTTTGGTTAAAGTAGAGTTTCCACAGTGGTGCAAAGGGAAGAGGTGTTGTCGTCAAAAACAAGAAAGCTAGTTTCTTTGGTGATTTAGGTCTTGGATTGACTTGGGAAGCAAGGTGTAGAAGTGGGTCATCATCTTGAGGTGGCGGTGGGGATGGAGGATGACGTGGTGGTTGTGGTGAAATGGGGGTTTGATTTCGATTTCAGGGAGGTTTTTTGTTAAAAAGATTGTAACTTTGTTTTCTTGGCAATCACTGATGTTGATGGTGGTGGATGTGGGCGTGATGATGGTGAAGACAATGGCCAAGGGTAAGCACAAGATCAAAGCACAGAAAAGAGAGAGTGGGGTTGGAGGAAGCATTTCTTTTAATTTTTTGCACAATTCAAGATGATTGAATTTCTGGATTTGGTGAGAAAGAGGGGTTTAAGGTTTTATGGGTTGAATTGTAAGATGCTAAATTGACAGCGAGTGTAATTAACTAATCATTTAAACAGAGATGCTAAAAACAGAAGAAAAAATATCATTTTTTAAATAAAAATAGGACAATATATATATATATATATATATATATATCAACACCTTAAAATATTAGCTAAATAGAGTAGTGTTCGCATCGTTTGGTTGTGTTACTTTTCATGTGGCTTGTTGGGAACTTGAATCACAGCCCTAGAATGCGTTTACTGGGATCATAAATCTAGAGATAAACGGTGATGATGTCTTCGTGTTTTTCATGTGAGAGTTTCCTTTTTTGGCAAGTGGAAAAAAGAATTTTGTTGGATATCAAGAAGGATGAACACGTGGCTAACATGCAATTTTTTGTGGGCCTTATCGCGAGGGCGTAATGCGTGGGCCGTGGGGGCCTCACATGTATATTCCATAGCCATGCCTTATAGTGTGTGCCCTCATTAAGATCTTGTCCTCCTCGCCAGCGCCGTTGAGTCCTCACGCCGTTAAAAGATTAAAAATAAAGTAGCAAATCCTTTTATTGACTCATCATCCCATTGATTTAGTTAAATAAATTTTTATTGGGCTTGCACTATAGCATAAATATATTTTGCAACATTTCAAGTATAATTTTAAATGACAAAAATTCTAAATTTAACTTTTTTTTAAAATAAACCCGAGTTTTATAGTGTTAACTCATATTACTCGGGTGTTCAGGTCATCGGGTGTTTTTTAATCAGACCGATTGGTCTATTCCAGATTTAATAACATCAATTAGCTAATTGCTAATGATTTATGGCGCTTTGTTTACAAATGTTTAAATAAATTGAGCGGTGTTGGGTTGAATCTTAGCATGATAATGAGAAACACTACACCAGTCTCAGTCATCATGCATCCAAATCAAGCAAAAAGCTGCAGAAAAGAAAAGAGCTGTGGCCTTGTTTTTATTCCCTGTCCTGTAAAATAACCCATCCATCTTCATCATGGTATCAGAAATCAGGATTCCAGCATGTTTGTCTGGGCACATCTAATTATCGAAACAGTGATGGCGCCTGACACCACTGCAGCGGAAGCACTTAGCACTGACACACACACATGCATGCATGCAGCCCGCTCAGCAAAATCCTGTCAAGGAGGGGATCCAGGATGCATCATGTGTGCATGGCTGCTGTAGGCTTGGGCTAGCGAGGGAGTACTTGATCTTCTTCCTTCCTGGTTCATCCGTCCTTTTCTTCTTCCTTTTTCAAGTACTGGTCAGACAATGGAGGCAGTAACTAGCTGGCATCTTTCCTTGTACGAACATGCATGCAAAACATGTAGGAAATCCATCACAAGTTGAAGAGAAGATCCATCGTAATGAACCCTTCGTATTTATTCCCCGTAAATAAATAAATGTGTCCTCTTTCCTACTGTTTTAATAACAGTGATGGTATTTGCAGACTTTTTCTTTTTCCCTGTCAAATCTTAAATAAATCATATACATAAACTGAACTGATGTATCTAATCTTAGTAATATCTCATTTATAAGATAGTTTCAAAATTCAAAAAAGCAACTTAACATTTAAGTACCAGTCAACTTTTTAATTGGTAAGATTTATTATTTATTATTTTAATAAATTTTAAAAATAAAATATTAATAAAATATTTTTTAATTTATTTTTTATAACATAATTAATCACTAGAAAATATTTTTCAACTTATTTTTTATTAAATTATCAAACATCAAAAAAATAATTTATTTTTTTAGAATTTAATCTTTTTTAAAAAATTATTTTTTAGCAAACAAATAAAATATAGTTAGAGAAAATAAATAAGCACATTCTCCCTGTATTGCTGTTTTAAAATATAAATATTTATTTTAAAAATAAATTTATTTTTTATATTTATATTTATATTTATATTTCTTTAACAAAACATATTTTTATTTTACTTTGTTTTTTTATGATACAGGACAATAACTCAGAACTACCTAATATCTAGGATTTATGACTTTCAGTCCTTTCCATTAGATAAATGTCACCTTGATTTGCACCTAAATCTATATTTAATTAATGATAATTAAGATTTGTTTAAAAAATGCATGTTTTTATCCAATAATTGTGTACTCGTTGACTTTTCTAAGTAAACTAAGTTCTTTCGCCCAGTAATTGCTTTGTTTTTCCCTTCACTATTATGCAACACATAAAGGGAGAGATTTATTTTTAGGGTTTAGGTTTAAAAGAAAAGCATATGTGCTGGACCGAGAGTAACTCAGTTAAAAAGGTTCATCTTCTTCTTTGATTATATGGATTCGAGTCTTAAATCCAATATTTAAAAAAATTCTTTTAAATGATCTTTAATTGTGAAATAATAATAATAATAATAATTACAATTATCATGATGTTGGATATGTCCATGCCGTCAATTGTAAATCGCAGTGCTTGAATTTTGCCTTGTAAAACAATTACACTGTCCTTAATCAAAGGCAATGGTTTCCCTGATACCATCAACCATGGATTTATGAACAGAACATGGTACTCTGTAAATGCAATCATAAGCAATCACAGCAAGAGATTGCTGGAGAAGAGGAGACATCAATGAAAAGGCAGAAATTCTTAGGAAAATATTGGTCCGCGCGCCTTCATGCCATTTTACACAAACTAGTCAACAGTTTTTTTTTTTTAATTAAACTATGAATTTTCTTTTTGATGTTCTCAAGAATAGAATCAAGTTCTCATGTAAATAAATAATATTTTCCCATCAACTGATTAGGTGTCCACAATCATACATGAATGATCCCTTTTTTTTTTGTTTAAAAATATTTAATTTGATAAAAAAAAAGAAGAAGAAATAAATCCACGTCTATATATAGATAAAAACATTAGTCTCAAAGAAAAAGCTCTGTCTTCCACTCGTAAATCTTCACTCCTGGACATGGTGATTATGGAGAAATGCATGATCAAAGCTAATTTCCTGGGGATTAACGTAGGAAAATTTCAGTCCTTTGCTGGTTTATCTTGACACATTTGACACAAAAAAGAGACTTTTATTTTCTAGTAATTGAAATGGGGCACACTTACCAGATAATTCAGCAAGAAGCTTGCTTACATGGTAAGAACATGAGGCCACCCTTCCTCACACCAGTGACCATCCATGTTGTGGTGGGGGAGAGGAGAACGGATAATATTGTCGCTGTCGGTGGTATCCATGCAACCCCAGCCCCAGCATCTACTAGTACTGTAAAAGGTTCACAAGACACTGGCAGGAAAATATTTAAAGAGCGGGATAAAGTTGAATGGCGAGAAGGAAAGAGAAAAGGCCAAAACCAATGGGCAATGGGGGGAAAATAGAGAGGGGGACTCTTGGGATTAGGGGAAGCAGGCATGTGGACGAGTGGGGGACACACCAAAACTCAACCCTCTTGAAATAATTGAGTTTGTGACAGAAAAGAGAGAAAAAGTAAGGCAGAGCCCTTATAAAAAAATACACTAAAATCTGAAAAGCCTTTGCTTCTCTCACCACTTCTTGCATTTTGGGACTCCTCTACTGTGTTGTTGTTGTTCTGTTCAGTGTTTGTGTGTGATTTTAAAGACTTGATAAAGTCACTAGCAAGAGTAAAAAAACAGGAAACCAAAAACTGATGCTACCCTTTACTTCTTAGTCACAGCTTAATTTGTCATCTTCTTGGTCCTTCTTTCTTTTTCTCTTTCTTCCTCTCAAGGAATTAGTGCTAGTGAAGGTGAAGAAGAAGATGCCTAGACCAGGACCAAGACCTTATGAATGTGTTAGGAGAGCCTGGCACAGTGATAGACACCAACCCATCAGAGGTTCTCTGATTCAAGAAATTTTCCGGTGCCCCGCTCCCTCTGTCTTTGTTTCTGTGCATGTTCATATGTGATATAAATTCTGTCTTTTTCACTGATTTTGTCCATGTATTTTGTTTAAGACTTGTTAACGAGGCTCATAGCTCAACAACTAAGAAGAACAAGGAATGGCAAGAGAAGCTCCCAGTTGTTGTCCTGAAAGCAGAAGAAATTATGTACTCGAAAGCCAATTCTGAGGTTAAAGCCTTCTCCTTTTTGATCCTCTCACTGTCAATTGAAATCTGCACACCTCTACCCTTTGTGTATTGTTAATTGAAAGCAGAGTTTAAGTGTCGACGAACTAAGATTTTTTAGAGAAGTTTTGAGCTTGAGTTCATACTGCTTGGGTGCTGAGAATTCATGAATTAAGGATTGAAAATTAATAACATTTATTATGCTTTGTATGTTTTCTCAGCATAGTCCATAGTTTTTTCTGGTTTAGTAGATTTCGATCCTGTCTTTTTATAGAGCTTCCTTTTGGATTCTAATTCTTGCATAGGCTGAATACATGGAGCTTAAGACACTTTGGGACAGAACAAATGATGCCATTAATACCATAATTCGGCGTGACGAGAGCATGGAAACTGGAGAGCTTCTTCAACCTTGCATTGAAGGTACCGTTTTCGATTTCTGCATGTCTCGAATAAAGATTTTGTTGCTTTGGAGTTTAGAATGGCTTTGGTCCAATTTTCAGTGCTTGAAGTCAATTACAATGAGTGCTACTTTGAAATTTAGATTTAGTGTTTGTGCCTGTCATCGTACTTGATTCAACCATTATAATTATTTCTCATATGGTGCCATTTTTACTGTAAGTCCTATATTGTGTGATTCTCCACTTTGTTTGAAACGTTGTACGGACAATATTCTGCATGTAAATGCTATGTGTAATCTTTCTCACTCAATTTCATTACTGTTCAGCTGCCCTTAATTTGGGCTGCACACCGAGAAGAGCCTCAAGGAGCCAACGGAATTGCAATCCGAGCTTTTACCTTAGTCCTAGCACTCAGGAACCAAACACTTTGTCCTCTGGTTCTGTGCACAGTGCCATTCAGGCTAATCGTACATCTACCTCGCATGTCCTACCTAATTATTCAAGCATGGTAAAACCCATAATCATGAATTCCATCCCTCCAGGCTCTGAATCACAAGACTTTGTTGGCCAAAGCAATGGCACTTCTAACAGATTTCTTTTTATAGATGATAACATTCCTCTATCTAACGTTAACCAATGTTTACCCTTGGGAAATTACCGAATACCAAGCTTGTGCTCGGTTTACCCTTTATACTATGGTAGTTGCCTAGAATCACAGCGAGGTTGTGGAGCTCTTCCTGAGACTTATCCTGGCACCATGGAGCCTGTCAAGGTGGCTGTTATGCAGAACTTCTTCCCTTGTAACGAGGACACTCCTGTTAAAACCTGCCATGCTGATCACAAGGACAGTCCTTTGCAACCACAAGAAATTGGGTGCGATCTATCATTGAGGTTGGGTTCTCTCCCAGCTCCAATGCTGAGTGTGAAGACCAAGCAACTCAAAGATGCCAAAGACGGTGGTCATGATTGTTCTCAAGAGGGGGGTAAGGTTGATGATTGGATGCCCCAAGCGGACAAGGAGTTACCTTTCTTCACTAGGGTCAATGTGGCTGACCCGTTAGTTTCACATTCAAGCAAATCGAGGGAACATGTAAATATAGATGAGAGAAAGAAAAAACGCAAGGCGGTATTGGATCACCATGTTGAGGATCAATTTTGCTGGCAGCCAAAGCTTCATTGTAATCAGTTAACTTGCAGAATGAAAAGTGCCGGTTCGTAGGTTGACTGTCACCTGGTACGTTGCTTGAAACTCATGATATGCCTTTGTAAGAAAATCTTGCTGGGGCTCTTTTTGATAATGTAGTGTTTGTTATTTTTGTTTGACAATGATGAGTTGCTAGCTGCAGTGATGTAAGAATGTTAGATGTAAATATTGATCCAGTTTACATTAGAACTAACAGCAGAGGCTCGTGGTTTAAATTCACAAAAAAAAAAATATGGTTGATGTAACATGGTGTTGCTTTAGGAAACTAGACCAGTACTTGCATATCATCATATCCCTTTATCTGGTTGAAGGAATTTGATTTTAAGAAAAAGACTTGGTGTAAAAGAGAGGAGGCTGGGAGTAGTTTTAAAGGGTAATCTATGCATAGAGCTGGTAGGATAATCTATGCCACTGTATGTCCATCAGCTGAAATTTGGAAATCACAGATCCAAAAGGAATTCCCTAGTCGCACTTGGATGTATTATAGATTATGGTATCAAGGTGGAAAGGTGGGGGCAAGGACGTGTCTCTTCAACAAACCTTAAACTCAGCCATCAGAAAAGTAATCCTGATCATTAGATCTGAGGTCACTGGCCCCCATTCTGATAGTTTTGGCTAAAAAGTGGGCAAGAAATGATTAATGAATAACTGGGTAGGGCTTTTTGTTTGTGTTAGTGGGGAACAAGAAGGTCTATCTTGCCATAGCTGACTAGTTACTTCTATTATCATGAGTCAATATGCTCTCTGGCTGTTCCCTTGTGTATTTGTTGGCCCAGTTAGGAAGAGGATAAGACCTTTTGCTTGCATGAATGATGATTAATATATGTAGGGAATGGGTGGTTATCAGCCATCTCTAGGGTCAGAGTCTAATTCTGAATGACTTTAATATTCATCAAAGGTCATCATAGTGGAGAAAGTGGGCCATATGTTTTTGATAATCTTGATATATAGGAGGAGGTGAAAAGGGTGGATCGAGGGAGGGTCACCAGGTACTAAAAAATGGCTTGTATTTTGAGGCGGGGGCTCCGGTAACTAGACTTGAGGTACCGGTTGCCTGTAGGGAAAGATCTCTAGATGCGTAATATCACAAACTTCATTTTCCCAGAAATTTCAAAAGCCAATGATTTTGTCTTGGCAAATGATAAAATCTGCTTCTCATCAGAATTACCGACATTGTGTCGATGAAGAATTTCCTGTGGTCCATCATGCCATTACGCTCCAGGGCAAGTTCTCTCATCATTTCAATAGCAACTAAAAATTCTGCCGATAGCTCTTACCATCCACTTCTTTCGGATAGATCTTGAATTATGAGGTTTTAACTTTTGAAAATGAAACCGATGTGACCCTTATATGGGGCTCTTCTACGGGTTTTGCCGACACATCAATATATATTAGTTTGATTACACGCGCTATGCTACGGGGGTAAAAACATATATAAATATGGTTAACCGTTAATTTATGTTTGCTTTGTAGAAGTAATTAGTAGAAGTTTTAAAAATTTTAAAATTATTAAAAGTTTATATAGTTATTAATTTTAGTATTGGTAAGATTAGTCAATGTATATATATATATAATATAAGCTGATTCATATAACCATATTAATAAATAAAAAAAGCATATATAAATATTACACATGTATTTAATAAAATAAATCAATAATTATACATATTAATAAATTAT
Organism: Populus euphratica; assembly: GCF_000495115.2. Taxonomy (NCBI): domain Eukaryota; kingdom Viridiplantae; phylum Streptophyta; class Magnoliopsida; order Malpighiales; family Salicaceae; genus Populus; species Populus euphratica. The sequence goes on from NW_011499932.1 coordinate 683,937, forward strand.
TATAAATATTTTTATTTCAAATATTAACTCCAAAAGCTAATATAAAAACATTGTTTCTTATAAAAAAATTAAATATTTGTTCCAGTTTAAAATTAGATTTTTACAATTTTGTTAGTTTTAATTTAAAAAAAAAATTATTTTAATAACCATACAATTTAGAGTTTCAATTCTACCACTTTCATTTTAAGTATTTGTTTAATATTGTGATGTATGATGTTGTTTACTGAAAAATATATTAAAATAATATTTTTATTTTATTTTTAATACTAACAAATCAAAATCATTAAAAAATATAAAAAACATTAATTTAATAATTTTTTCAAGAGAAACACATTTTAAAAAGTATTTAAATATACTTCTAAACAGGCACTTATTGTGTTAATAAAAATTAAATAAAAGACATAAAATCCTGTACACAAAACACTCAGCCAAAAAACTGTGTCAAGGAATAATATAAAATCAAAGTCTTATCCAATAACTTAATCTTAATCTTGTCGGTTAAAACACTCTTACACGGTTAATTTGTGTAGTTGTCTGGAAAAATGGCGCCGGCGTCAGTCTTCTCAATAAGTGGCTCTGCTCTCCTCCAAGTCCTGGACAAACTGAAGCACACACCCTCACCCCTCATGCTAGTTCCAAGGTTTGGGTCGCCCCCACCCCCCCAGTCGCTGGAGAGTACTAATATATATTGTAAAGAGCAGCAGGGGTTTGAATAGCAGTCGATGTCCCATGGTATCTGTCTTTTAGGACCAAGAAGGAAAGATCAATTAGGGCACAGTACTAATTGGGCCGTTTTGGGTTGTGGATTGGGCCGTGCCTAGCTTACAAATGTAATAGGGCTCAATTTCACTTCTTCTAATTAATTTGAGGAAATTCAGATGCATGCAAAAAAACTCGAAACTTTGAAAGGATCTCCAGTTGCCAATTTCAATGCCTTTATTAATTTATTTTAGAGGGATGCTTAGTCTATTGATATTATCTCTTTCAGAGAAAATGGCATGGGGAGGGACTATAGAAATAGAAAAAAAAAACAAAAAAAAAATCTTAATCTAAGCTAGCTATATATACTTCTTAAAAAATAAAATTTTTTGTTAAAAACAATATTGATTAAATAAATATTATTTGTGGATGGAATCCTAGAATAAAATCAAATGAAGGAGCTGGTTTTGGAAAGGAAAAGTTGAAGGGGATTGATTTTATAATTCCCAGTTCAAGGATTAATTCTATTTTAAGTAATAAATCAAGGGAGTGAACACCTTCTAGCAAAAAATAAAAGAATCAACTTTTTGTTGAAGTATTAATTCACTTCCTCTTTCTCGAGGACAATGATTTAGCTAGCTCTTAGAAATTAACTAGAAAAAGAAAAAACAGGCATTCATTGACATAAAACCAATGTATTATAAATTATTTTTGGATGAACATCTCATGTTTTTTTTTTTAATTAACATGGGTGTCCGGACCAGCTTGCGCGCACCACGATTAATCCCACGAACCCTGAAGTTAATGACCATGTAAGCCTCTAGTGGCCATCATATAAAATAACCAAGGATTTGAACATGAGTCCACAAAGAAAACAAACCTCTTAGTCCTAAGTTTTTATCAATTGATCACCACCTGAATGATTAACATCTCATGTTCTTGATTCCAGGTATATATGAGAGAGAGATTCCTAGACAATAATTTCAACATCTCATGTTCTTGATTCCAGATATGTGAGAGAGAGATTCCTAGACAATAATTTCAGATCTCTTATAATTTTATATATCTCACACGACAATAGAAAACTATTCCTTGAGGATCTTTTTCCAAGTTTTCCCATTGCTTCAAAACCAGCAACGTTGAGCTTTCCTTGTTGAAAATCACAAGCTCTTGAAGGCAACCCAATGCATTTTGTTTATGAAGGAGTTGATCATTTAATTGGTTTCCTGTTTGAATGAGTAAAAATATTTCTTAATTTCCCAAAAACCGAGGACTTTAGTCAAACATAAATTAGTGCTTTATATAACTAAATATATACTACTGGAAGTTTTCTCTTATTTTTTTCGTGGTAGATCGAGGGGTTTTGAAGATTTTCAAGCCAAAAATTCTTTTAAAAAATATTCCTATTATAATATTAAACATATACTAAATACAATTTTGTTGAACGAGACTTGATTCTATTTGAATTTCATATTAAATTGGTGAAAGTTATTTCAATCTACTAATATTATAGTCGATTTAGTTAAAATTTAATTTGACTTTTTTAAAACTATCTTATTTTAGTTTTCTTTTTTAAAACAAATCTTGAATTAATATTATTTTAAATTAATTAAAATTAATTCAGAACTTGCTAGGTTTAATGACACCGGAGGAAAATACAACTTTATAAGAAAAAAGTTGTGATCGTTGGAGCAGAAAGACATCAATTTATTTATAGGTTGCTTATTTAAAATATAGAATGAGAAGTCTTGACAGTGAATAAAACCTGAATCGAAGATAGACTCTAAACCTCAACCAAAACAAATAAATTGTAACAATTAATTAATGTGTACATGTGTTCGTACAATGCTGTAATACCATTTAGCTAGTCTTGTGAAATATAATGCTTCCATGCTTACTCGATTTCATACAGTCCATTTTGAAGAAACAATTTACTTTTGTCTCTATGCATGCTGCCTTGATTCGATATTCCATTTGATCCACCCAACAACTTTTTTTTAATAGCATCTCCATGTTAATTTAATACATTTTTGTACTCAATATAAGAAATATTACTGTTAGATTTAATTATAATTAATCCATCACATGTTAGCATCCGCAATTTCGAAAACATTGATCTCAATGAGCATGGAAAGCTTTTAGCAAAGATCATGGAACAAGATAAGATCTATATTTATTTTCATGATAATCATCTTACATGGTACAGTATTGATGCAGACTTTATTTCGATTGAATATTTAATGTATTTGATTCAGAGATATTTTCAACCACTTGAATATTATAACAAGAACTCGTTACTAAATTTGAAATTAGATTAATTTACTCACCTTGCTCAAACCTAGTTTTTCTTTTTTATATATAAGAAAATTATTGATTTTTCTTTTTATGTATGGATAATGAACACCTAAATAAAAATCTTATATGAGTATTTGAGATTGAATGGTAATGACTTCAGATCAGGTTTTAGTGGTTGAATACTTGAAGATATGGACTCAATTGATTGTAGTGATAATTCTTTAATTTTGAGTCTTCAACTATTTACCTTTGCTTCTTCCTGAAAATAAACTATTTATAAATCGTTAGATTCATCAATTTCAGTTTTACTGGGGCTTATTTAAAATATATAATGAGAAGTCTTGACAGTGAATAAAACTTGAATCGAAGATAGACTCTAAACCTTAACCAAAACAAACAAATTGTAATAATTAATTAATGTGTACATGTGTTCGTACAATGCTGTAATACCATTTAGCTAGTCTTGTGAAATATAATGCTTCCATGCTTACTCGATTTCATACAGTCCATTTTGAAGAAACAATTTACTTTTGTCTCTATGCATGCTGCCTTGATTCGATATTCCATTTGATCCACCCAACAACTTTTTTTTAATAGCATCTCCATGTTAATTTAATACATTTTTGTACTCCATATAAGAAATATTACTGTTAGATTTAATTATAATTAATCCATCACATGTTAGCATCCGCAATTTCGAAAACATTGATCTCAATGAGCATGGAAAGCTTTTAGCAAAGATCATGGAACAAGATAAGATCTATATTTATTTTCACTGATAATCATCTTACATGGTACAGTATTGATGCAGACTTTATTTCGATTGAATATTTAATGTATTTGATTCAGAGATATTTTCAACCACTTGAATATTATAACAAGAACTCGTTACTAAATTTGAAATTAGATTAATTTACTCACCTTGCTCAAACCTAGTTTTTCTTTTTTATATATAAAAAAATTATTGATTTTTTTTTATGTATGGATAATGACCACCTAAATAAAAATCTTATATGAATATTTGAGATTGAATAGTATAACTTCACATCAGGTTTTAGTGGTTGAATACTTGAAGGTATGAACTCAATTGATTGTAGTGATAATTCTTTAATTTTGAGTCTCCAACTATTTACCTTTGCTTCTTCCTGAAAATAAACTATTTGTAAATCCGTTAGATTCATCAATTTCAGTTTTACTGGAAGTGGTTTAAAATTAATCATCAATTAATTTTTCAATAATGTCCACTTTCTGTAAATCATTATTATCTCCAAGTTGTTTGCAAATATTGAAAATATTCATCTTCAATGTCATATTTTTAAAAGATAGTTTCATCGGTCTATTTCTACAATTAATTAATGCATTAGAAGTTGCAAGAAACCAATGTCCTAAAATAACAGAAAATGAATTACATACTTCAACAAGTTATGTATCCAAGATAGTAAAATTCATAGGATAAATGAATTTATCGACTTGTACTAACACATTTTCAATTATTCCTCTAGGTACCTTTACAGATCTATTAGCAAGTAAGAGAGTTATAGAAGTTAATTTTAACTCATCTAGATTGAGACTCTGAAAAATTTTAACTCACATAGATTGAGACTCTGAAAAACTTAATATGAAAGTAAATTCACACTAGCTCTAATATTAAGTAAAGCTATTTCAATTTTATGTTCTCCAATAAAGCAAGAAATTATAGGACAACTAGGGTCTTTATATTTTAAAGTATTATTATTCTAAAAAATGACACTTACTTGTGGCTAAAAAAACTTTATTTTTCACATTCAGTTTTCTCTTTACAGTGCACAAATCTTTTAAAAATTTAGTATAAGAAAGTACCTATTTAATAGCATTCAACAAAGGTATATTGATCCTTATCTGTTTAAAAGTTTCAAAAATTTCAGAGTTGTGATTGACTTTTTTTTTGTTGATTATGACATGAGTAAATGAAAATGTTGGCAGGGAATCAATCTTTTCTTTGCAATATTTAAATTTAACCCATTCTTTACCCTTATAGAATGTGTTTTTCAATAACCTTACCACTGCGAAGAGTGATGACTGATTTGACTTGATCCATGTGTTGGCTTCCAAAACTACTTGCATTTTCATTGTATTGCCCCTTGAGACTTTACTATGGTTGAGATGGAAACTTATCTTTCTATTAAAAATTAAAAGTAGATATAAATTTTGCAAGAGTATCTTTAAAATCTGTCATACTTTGAGCAAGTTTAGTGTTGATTGTCTCTTGCTTTTCAATGAATGCATGCAATGTTTCCTCAAGATTTCTTTTAGAAGGGGGAAGGTGTATATCCATGAGAATTTTAGAAATTATGGTATGCTTAAAACGATGATTATGAAGTTTGTGCATTATTTTTATCTCTTCCAACTGAAATTTAGGTGATTTCTTTGACCAAAATTATATGTTTGTGAGTATGGGTTATGATTTGGCCTTTGAAAACTGTTTAAAGTATGAGCTTGTTCATTAAGACATTCATTAAAAGAAAGTAAAGTTGGACAATTATTGGTTGAGTGTTCATTGGTTTCACAGATTTGACACATAATATCTTGAACAGATTTTAATTGACCACTCTTTTTTAATTGTACTGCTTTGACTTTTCTAGCTAAAGATACAAACTTGGCTTAAAGGTCATAATTTTTTCTAAAATTATACATTCCTCCACTAGATGTTTAAGATTAAATTTTACTTGGTGCCTCATAAGTGTCTATAGTGTCCTAATTTTGAGCATTGTCAACTAGCAAATCTAGGTGTTCCATTGCTTCACCAGGATCTGTATCTTTAAAAGTTTCATTACACATCAATTCAACTACTTGTCTATTTATAGGTGTTAACCTTTTATAAAAATATAAAATTAATCTCTATATTTCAAAACCATGATGAGGTCAAGTATTAAGAAATCTCGATACCTATCCCAATATTGGTAAGATATTTCTCCTTGTTTTTTAGTGAATTTAGTGATTTGTCTTTTGAAAGAGTTTGCTTTCTGAGAATAGAAAAACTTCTTTAGAAACTGTTGTTGCATTTCATCCCAAGTACTAATAGATCCTTATCTTAAATTTTATAGCCATGTTTTAACTTTATCTTTTAATGAAAAAGAAAAAAGCTTTAATCTAATTCTGTTTATGTTACAATTTAAGTCATTATAGATGTTATAGACCTCCTCAAATTTTTTTAAATGCAAGTATGGATTTTCTAAATCTAAACAATAAAAAAAAGGTAAAAGTTTAATAATAATTGGCTTAAAATTGAAGGGAGATGCATCAAAAAGAAAAACTATGCATGATTGTTCACTTGTTCTTATAGGATTCACGTGGTCTTTAAATGTTCTAATATAGTTATTCATATTATTCTCATTATAAAGTGACTAGTTATCTTCTTCAGCTATATTTTCTGGAAAAAAAAAGGATGCCATACAAAATCTACCACTTAATGTATGTGATCAAACTCTTATACACATGTAGGAAGAGAATAAAAGGAAGAAGAAAACAAAAGAAAAGGAAATAAAACAAATGAAATAAAAGTTAGATACAAGAAAAGTGAAAAGAGAAAATAAAATAAATATTGTAATTTATATAAGAATTTACCTCCTCGGTAACGACGGCAAAAACTTGACATGACCAAAGAGTTGATGTCTTTTCCCAAGTGTAGGAGTGTCGAAGTAATAAATAACCCGGTAAGATCAAAATCAAATCATAAAGAGGTTAACTGTATAATAATAATAATAATGGTGGGGGGGGGGGGGGGGTTAAAGGGGCCTTTGGGCATA
>NW_011499932.1:690955-709076 GCF_000495115.2 Populus euphratica
CAAATGCCTCCTTTTATAGGCCAAAAATTAAAAATATTAATTTGATGATTAATTGTTGAGTAGGTGACTATATCTTGACTTGGTGACAATCCTTATCTTCTTGTCTGAACAAAATGTCATTGTTAACATCAGAATTTGAACAAATAGTCTTCATGAAAGTTCTAGGAAATTATCTCAGTTTTTCAATTAAAAAAAATCAGTATATTTGAACTTCTAAAACTTGAGATATGGGTTAAACACTTAATAGTGTTTGGGCTGCTGCACAGATTTGATCTTCTCTTTTGATGCTAAGATTTGGACTTCTAAATGTCAGAATTGAGTATTGGACTCTCATGAATATTTCAGGTATATATCTTAGCTTTATAGTCATATAAATCAAACTAAAATCTAAGATTACAACTTCAGTAACTAAATATTGTTCTAGTTTGGACTGAACTAACATCTCATATTTAAACTTAGCTCTCTTTTTGTCTTCTCAATTTCAGTAGTTAAACTCACCAATCAATATTTTCATTTATATGATAGGACTGCATTTAATTTATCATAAATTAAAAATATCTTATATTTATTAGATATGTTATTATAAAATATATTCTAGTTAAATAATTATTGATATTTTAAATACAAAATGATAATATAAAATCTTGATAAAAATATATTTTTAAGTATTAATCAACTTTCAATTTATGTTGTTTTAACTTAAATTTCAATTTATTTTTTATTTTTATCATTTCATATATGTTTTTTTGTTTTTTTTTTTAATAAAATAGAAGTGAAAAATTGGATGACGATACTTATACATATAAATACACGAGCCCTTCATTTTCTTGGAATTATAAAAGTATAACATGATAGAAGGATCTTGTCTCCATCCATTTATGTCTCATCATGTTTAATAGAAACTAATAGATTACATGTATCATTACCATTAGCTTAAGGCTCTATTTCTAGAATCAGTCTAGAAGATTAGGGTTAATATTCTCACGAGTACGGCTTAGCTGTATTTAAGGTTCATGGCTGCTGTAGCTGCATGTGTTTGTCGATGTGTCCAAATCTCCCTGTAAATATTTATTCATATATATATACGCACATCCTTTTAGGTCACATTGGCCTTCCAATTTCTGGAACTCTGTGTAACAAAGAAAGGGAAGCATCGGTCACACAGACCTGAATGTCCGAACAATTCAAAGTTTAGATAGTTGGCTGTGCAGGTTGTTTAGATTAATCCGTGGATTAACAAATCAATTCAATTTTATTAGTTAAAATAATATTATTTTAATGAAAAATCTAATTTAAAATGAATCAACAAATCCCCTCTAATTTTTAAAAATAAAAAAATATATATTATTTTTTTATACATTTCTAAATAAAAAATTTTGAAAATCAATATTTATCATAAAAATAAAAAAATAAAAATCATAAAAAATATATTAATATAATACTTTATTATAATAAAAAAAATTTTAAAAAGCATTCAGAAAGAAAACACTCCCAATCAGGGGCGGAGCTGGTTTCATTTTACAGGGGAGGTTAAAATTAATATAATAATGTATATATTATTAAAAATATTTATTTATTTAAATTAAAAATATTAAATTTTTTTGCAGGGGCCCGGGCCCCTGCTTGCCGCCCCCTGGCTCCGCCCCTGCTCCCAATAAATTGGTGGCAAGATGATCGTTGAAATGAACAGCCTGATCCTGTGGAGCATGAGTTGGTGGCAGGTACCTTTACTCTCTCTCCACCTTCTTCAAACTTTGCATTAAATTATCCCACAACAGTCATTAATGTTGAAGACCCCATCCTCATGCAGACTTTAATTCGATTGAATATTTAATGTATTTGATTCAGAGATGCTTTCAACCAATTGAAGATTATAAAAAGAACTCGTTACTAAATTTGAAATTAGATTAATTTACTCACCTTGCTCTAACCTATTTTTTTTTTCTTATATAAGAAAATTATTGATTTTTTTAATGTATGGATAATGACCACCTAAATATAAATAATTTACGTGCAAATATTTTCCTTTTCTACTCGTTATAAAATTTATTGCTCACTACTTTATTTATATTGCAATGCACTAATTAAATCATATATATATATGCAATGTGACCAAGCCATGGGATGATCCTGTCTCTTCGCCATTTGGATCAACACCAAATTCATGCATGTCCCTCGTCTTGGTAAATGGTGATGCAAATAAATACTGCTGGCCTGTTGGGTTTAAATTATCCAAGTAGCCATGTTAGATAGAAAGAAGAAGAAGAAGAATGAATGAATGAATCTTCCTGTTAAATATTTATTGATTCTTTAACGAAGAGAAATCAGGAGAGGAAATACAAGAGAGGACTCAATCGATTTGTAGATAGCAAGTTTCTGATCTGAGCATCCTTTGGAATTCTTTGTGCTTGGAGATTCAATTAAATCTTTACATGGGTTGTAAAGTTTATAATATTGTTATCTTGTTTTTCAAACCATGTCTTTCAAGTCTGAATCTATGCAAAGGTATATTAATTATTAGCCGCTCACTAAAAACTAAAAATGTAAGTGATAAGAAAAACAAACATAAAAAGATATAAAAAAAATACTAAAATGGAGTGATTGCAACTTATTTCCCATCTATATCAATCTAGACAATCATAGTAAAGAGAATCAATCGATTCATCTTTATTTAAAAAATATATATATTATTTTAATAAAAAAAATTTCCTTTATTTAAAAAAAATTAAAATAATATTATTTTAATAAAAAAATTTAAAAACATCAAGAGGTTAAAAAATAAATTTTGATTGAGACAAATCCAAATTGATTAGGTTAACTAGAATTATTTTTTTATTATTAAACTCACCAAGGTTTTTGGGGTTTTACATTAATTGTGCTTACATGTACCACAAAAACTATAAAAGATTTTGGTTATTTTATTAAACAAGAAAAAATTAGTAACGAAACCAACATCAACAGTAAGAAATAGGACAGGCTGGGGAATGGGATTTTCAATAATATCTTAGTTTTAATGAGATTAATAGAAAGATTATCATGAACTCTTCAATATTTACGTTAATTTCAGAGTAAATTAATTATACAATATCCTTATTGTTATATTAATGATTTATAAATCAAATTATTTATAAAAGAACTATCTGGCTGGGGAAATCAAAATCTTAAAACCTTGCTTGTTGAATCCATGGCATAAATCAGTGCTGCTCGGAGCAAATATATATATATATATATATATATATAGAGAGAGACAGAGAGAGAGAGATTGACATCATCAGAATTCATCAGCCGTTTGATTTTTTGAATCAACATATATATATATATATATATATATATACACATATATGAGCCCTTCATTTTCTTGGAATTATAAAAATATCACATGATAGAAGGATCTTGTCTCCACCTATTGATGTCTCATCATGTTTAGCAGATGCTAAGAGATTACATATATCATTACCATTAGCTTAAGGCTCTATTTCTAGAATCAGTCTAGAAGATTAGGGTTAATATTCTCACGAGTACGGCTTAGCTGTATTTAAGGTTCATGGCTGCTGCAGCTGCATGTGTTTGTTGATTTTGTCCAAATCTCCCTGTAGATATATATATATATATACACGCACGTCCTTTTAGGTCTCATATGGCCTTCCAATTTCTGGAACTCCGTGTTACAAAGAAAGGGAAGCATAGGTCACATAGACCTGAATATCCAAATAATTCAAAGTTTAGATGGTTGTGCAGGTTGTTTAGATTAATCCGTGGATTAACAAATCAATTCCATTTTATAAGTTAAAATAATATTATTTGAATGAAAAATCTGATTTAAAATGAATCAACAAATCACCTCTAAGTTTTAAAAATAAAAATATATTATTATTTTGATACATTTTTAAATAAAATATTTTGAAAATCAATATTTATCATAAAAATATAAAAAATACATTAAAATCATAAAAATATATTAAGTTAATACTTTATTATAATAAAAACAATTTTAAAAGACATTCAAAAACAAAACACTCCCGATAAAAAAAAAAAAAAAAAAGGAAGAAAAGAAGAAGAAGAAGAAGAAGCAAGATGATCGTGGAAATGAACAACCTGATCCTGTGGGGCATGAGTTGGTGGCAGGTAGCTTTGCTCTTTCTCTCCACTTTCTTCAATCTTTGCATTAAATTATCCCACAACAGTCATTAATGTTGAAGACCCCATCCTCATGCCTAATCGGTCAAGACAATTAAATACGATATTAAATTAAATAATTAAAAAAAAAAGGATCATACCCTAGCACTAGACCATTGCAGCAACTTGGGTAAATAAAAAATTGGAAAAAAATGAGTGTGGAGAAGCATGGCCGTGAACTGATCACAGGACTTTCCTTTGTTATTTTAAGTTATGAGTCATCAGATTATTAGGTCAACTTCCATTAATTTTAAATAAAGCTTCTTTCGCACCTTAATCAATACTTGGAGAAAGAAACATGCGTCGAATGGACATGATTTATTCAAGGATTATTTTTATGCATTTTCTGATTATTTTTATTGAATTAGAACCAGATTATCCTTGATGGCGAATTGAAAGATCTGGATGAATTGTTTTTTGGGTTAAATAACAACTTTTGGTGCATTCTTTGTTTCTTTCTGATTATTTTTATTAAATTAGAACCAGATTTATTCAAATTAATTTAATCTTTAAAAACATGATGAATCGAACGAGTTTGATGCTTGATCATTAATGATTCAACATTTTGATTGGTAATACATTTTACAATTGTAATTAAGTGATTTTTTTAGAAAAATAGATATTTTTAATTTTTTTAAAAAATATTTTTCCTAATTTATTTTTTGTTCAATGTTATTAAAATTATATACATGTGTGACAAATTAAAGAAATTATGAATTTTAATCCCCAATTAACTTAATATTGAAGAAATCAATTAAAAAAACAACATGAATCAATTCATCAAACTCATGACATGAATTATTAAACTAAAATGACCTTAAAGAAAAAAAATAACATGGTTTAACTCGTAAAATTTGCTACTTTGATTTTAAAACTGAGATAACTACATAGAAAAAAATCACATAAATTATAAAGTTTGATTTTCAATTGTCTTTGTCGAATCTAATACTGAATGAAAAAATTTATAAAAATATTAATTGAAAATGATATAAAAAATAAGTCAATTCAACCCAAGTCATCTGTTAAACACTATTCTCGAGTCATGAGACTAAAATAATCTAATGAAAAATAAACTTAAAAAAATTATAAAATATAATTTCCAATTAAGTATAATATTAATTGATGAAATTAAAAAAAAATTAAAAAATAAGTCAATTGAGTTAACCTAATAAACATATAACCTCTTAGAAAAAAAAGACATGATTTAATTAATGTTAAAATACCAAAACCTATGAACTTAATTGTGAGACCAAGATATTCTCATAAAAAAAAATTAAAATAGATTATAAAACTCAATTCCCAACTAATCTAATGTTAAATAATAAAATTAAAAAAAATAAAAAATAAAAAAATCGAGTTAATTCGAGTTAATTTATTAAGTATTATTCTTGGCGAGTTAACTCGAGTTAATTTATTAAGTATTATTCTTGGATCATGAGACCAAAATAACCTAATGAAAAGTAAAAAAAGTTATAACATTTAATCCTCAATCAAATTAATATCAAAGGATGAGATTAAAAAAATAAGTTAATTAGGTTAATTCATCAAATATAAAATATATATTTTAAAAATATAATAAGTAAATAAAAAAATAAAATTAAAAAAAATTAATAGAAAAAAACACTATTTAATTTGTCAGAATAGGTGCAGTAAAACACCTCTCTTTCAGTTTATAGTTAATTCATAATTAATCTTGACTTAAACCGGCATTAAACAGTAACCCTGCAGGAAATAGGGTTGGTAGAACATGTTTTCAAAATTTTAACCGGATCGAATAATCAAATTGAAAATTATATCGATTTTCATTTTTAAAAAAATCTCATTTGACTCGTCAAACCTTCTTCGACAACAAAAATCACTCGATGGCCATACCACGTAAAAAACATAGGAGTCCTTCTCCTTGGAGATGTCAAACCACGTAAAACCGTACAAAGGTTTTGACAGTTCGGAACTTAGAAAATATAACCCTCGCCTCAGATCTCTCCAAGACTCTTCGATGACACAAGCAGAGCTATAAACAAGCATAGCAGTTTGTTTATAGAAATTAGCCAAAGAGGAAGACCCATGTTTGCATATCCACTTATTTCTGCTACAACAACGACAAAAAATAAGGTGAGAGCTTCACCTACAAGACAAACTTGTCGGTCTCTATATCACTTAACTTCCTCTTCCTCTCCTTCCTTCTTGCTTTCATTTATTGCACAGCCAAAACGCTCAGCTTTCTTTGAATCTGCCTCTTTTTGCATACATATCACAGCCTGTTTCTAGAACAAGTTGGTCAAAATTTATATATGGTCTGCATGAAGAGTACCCATCAATTCAAATTGATGGTTCTCTTCTTCCTTTTCTAGTATTTGTCATTAGCGAAAGGTACCCATCAATAAGCTGTCATTCTTGATTATGAATTTGCTGTTTATTAGGAGTGGTTTCGGGGTTTGAAGTTGTTTATCTACCGTATTCTTGAGGTACATGCATGACTCTGTCTATTGGTTTGCTTCCTTGACTCACCATTTTGGTTTCTCTTTAGTTTTGTCCAAATTTTGGTGTCTCAATTGAAGGGAAGAAAGATTAAAACAGGGGTCCTTTTTTCTTCCACGTTTATTCATGGTCAATTGTTTATACTTTATTAGTCTATGCTTTGGAATTCGATAGCCTGTTATCCTTTTCTTCTCTCTTACCTGGAATTTTCCTGAATCTGGGAATTGTTAGCTTTAGATGTATAGCAACCTGCTTTAATAGTTTAACTTGTGAGTACTGATTCAAGAGTGATCGTGTAATGTGGAGTTTGTCATTGGTTTGTTCATATAAACTGTCCATCAAAGCCCTTTTCTTCGTTTCCTGGATTTTGTAGCAGAATCTCGTTCTTTTGTTTATTTTGTTTGTCCTCCTCTTCTTGAGTGTTCATGGACCGATGGGGTTTGATTCGCTTTATGGGTTCCATTTCATTGTTTGTCCTCCTCCTTCCTGAAGCCTGTAAGGCTGGTCTCCAATATGTAGGAACGATCTATCCTGGGTTTCAAGGGTCTCAAATGACTTGGATCAATCTTAATGGGTTGTTTCTTATATCTAACAACTCGAATTTCGCATTTGGCTTCTCAACTACTCAAGATGTTACACAATTTCTGTTAGTCGTTGTCCACATGGGTAGCTCGAAGGTCATTTGGTCTGCAAATAGAGGGTCCCCAGTTTCAAATTCTGATAAATTTATCTTCGGTGGAGATGGGAAGGTTTCTTTGCAAAAAGGGGAAGCTGTGGTTTGGACAGCTGATACCGGTGGCAAGAGGGTTTCTGCGATAGAAATGCGGGATTCAGGAAATTTGGTTTTGCTCGGGAATGGTGGTAGTGTACTTTGGCAGAGTTTTAGCCATCCTACCGATACACTTATATCGAACCAGGATTTTGTTGATGGAATGAAACTTGTAAGTGATCCTAACTCCAACAAGCTGACCCATATCCTTGAAATCAAGTCCGGAGACATAATGCTTTCTGCAGGTTTCCAAACTCCCCAGCCTTATTGGTCCATCCAAAAGGAGAGGCGGATGACCATCGATAAAGGTGGTGGGAAAGTTGCTGTGGCATCTCTCAGTGGAAATTCATGGAAATTCTATGATGGAAACAAAGTGTTCCTGTCACAATTTATTTTCTCAGATAGTACTGATGCAAATGGCACTTCGATTGCAGTTCTAGGAAATGATGGTTTTATATCTTTCTACAATCTTGATGATGGAGGCAGTGATTCACAAACAAAAATACCAAGTGATCCATGCAGCAGACCAGAGGCTTGCGATGCACATTATGTTTGTTCTGGTAACAATGTATGTCAGTGCCCTTCTGGTCTTAGTAATCGCCTGAATTGCCAGACGGAGGCTGTCTCTTCCTGTGATCGTTCAAATGGTTCTACAGAGCTTGTGAGTGCTGGGGATCGGCTCAATTATTTTGCTCTGGGGTTTGTTCCACCCTCTTCAAGAACCGATTTGGAAGGTTGCAAATCCGCTTGCCGTGGTAATTGCTCATGCCTTGCGTTTTTCTTCCATAACAGTTCTGGAAACTGCTTCCTGTTCAGCGACATAGGAAGTTTCCAGAACTCTAATGCAGGCTCTAGCTTTGTTGCATACATTAAAGTTCCAAGAGATGGAGGCAGTGGTTCCAATGCTGGAGGGGATGGGAGCGGCTTCAAAAGCTTTCCAATTGTTGTGATAATAGTCATTGGAACGTTGATTGCCATCTGTGGTCTATTTTATATGGCGTTTCGCTATCACAGGAAAAAGAAGAAGATGCTAGAATCTCCCCACAACACCTCAGAAGATGAGAACTTCCTAGAGACTTTATCTGGGATGCCAATCCGTTTTAGTTACAGAGATCTTCAGACAGCTACTAATAACTTCTCGGTGAAGCTTGGACAAGGAGGATTTGGCTCAGTTTATCAAGGAGCTCTCCCAGATGGAACCCAACTAGCTGTGAAGAAGTTGGAAGGCATGGGTCAGGGAAAGAAAGAATTTCGAGCTGAAGTTAGCATAATTGGCAGTATCCATCATCACCACTTGGTCAGGATAAAAGGCTTCTGTGCTGAAGGAACTCATCGCCTTCTTGCTTATGAGTTCATGGCAAATGGCTCTTTGGATAAATGGATCTTCAAGAGAAACAAAGAAGAATTCCTGCTGGATTGGGAAACAAGATTCAATATTGCTGTAGGAACAGCAAAAGGACTAGCTTACCTCCATGAAGACTGTGATGTTAAGATCATTCATTGTGACATAAAACCAGAAAACGTGCTTCTTGATGGTCAATTCCTTGCTAAAGTCTCAGATTTCGGCTTGGCCAAGTTAATGAATCGAGAGCAAAGCCATGTTTTCACAACATTAAGAGGCACCAGAGGGTACCTTGCACCAGAATGGATCACAAATTATGCTATATCAGAGAAAAGTGATGTTTATAGCTATGGCATGTTGTTGCTTGAGATCATTGGTGGAAGAAAAAACTTCGATCCAACTGAATCTTCGGAGAAGTCCCATTTCCCTTCTTATGCATTCAAGATGATGGAAGAAGGGAGACTGAAGGAAATCCTTGATTCGAAGCTGAGGTTAGACAATGACGACGATAGGGTTTCCACGTCTATTAAAGTTGCATTATGGTGTATACAGGAAGATATGAATCTCAGGCCATCAATGAACAAAGTAGTCCAAATGCTTGAAGGTCTCTCCCCAGTTCCACTGCCACCAACTTCATCACCATTGGGTTGCCGGTTTTATTCAAGTTTCTTCAAATCAACAAGTGAGGAGGGCACTTCCTCAGGACCATCGGACTGCAATAGTGATGCCTACCTCTCTGCAGTGCGACTTTCCGGCCCTAGATAACATTTGCTGAGGGGAATCCTTATTTCTAGATGTAGATTTGAGCCATTTCTGCATATGTTTCCCATATTGTTCCTGTATATTTGTTATATTACTTTATAGTTTTGCCGCACTAGCCATTAGTTAATGCTTGATCGCTTTTGTACTCACTGATTTGAGATGTAAATTAAGAGTGTCGACTGTGACAAAGTGATAAAGCATAGAGAATTTCCACAAAATCGCGTCTTATTTTCGACTAGATTCCAAGATTTAAAAAAAGGACTAGCTGTAAATGATTAAGTTATGGTATAAGTATTGCCTAAATCCTTGCTGGAAATACACAGCCATAAAATCATCCTTCTTGTTGGCATGAATACTCTGTTTCCACCAGAATTTTTCTTCTATTTTGGTCAAGTAGCTCTTTGTATTCCCTTATTTCCTAAAGTTCTAAATGCTCGTCCCTATTTCAAACCAGGAGGCAATAAAAAACAGAAGCCCTCCACTTGTTGAAGAAACTAGCCAATAGGATAGGATCTTTTGGTTCCACTACTCCGTGACTCAACTTCGTCCAATCACTACCTCTCCAGCTTAAAAAAACCTCCCTACCCTCCATAGAGCAAAAACGAAAGCACTATCTTAACACAATCCATTAAAAGAAAGAGTGACAGGCGTGCATAGTAAAGTTCGAATCCAAGTGCGGAGGAAAGGGACAAGCCCCTCCCACCGCTAGGCCACAACCTCACTTGCTAGGATAGGATCTTTTGGTTCCACTACTCCGTAACTCAACTTCGTCCAATCACTACCTCTCCAGCTTAAAAAAACCTCCCTACCCTCCATAGAGCAAAAACGAAAGCACTATCTTAACACAATCCATTAAAAGATGTCTTCTTTAACTATCCTCAGCACCACCCAACCCTCCTCTCTTCTCTCCTCCACTTCTCCTCAAGAATTCAATTTTCCCGCCAAATCAAAACGACCCTTATCCTCAACTGTCAAATTTCGGGCCCTGCCCTTCAAAGCCTGCGCTTTCCCCCCTAACAACAATGATAACGGTTCTGATAATCGTAGCTTAATTATCCTTTTTTTTGCATAAGCAAATTCTCTTCTTGGTGTTGTTATATTGTTTTCAATTGTTTCTTAGTGGATTAATGAATTCAAAATAGAATCTTGATTGAGTTTTATTCTTTTACAGGAGAAAAAGATGATTGCTTTTCAACTAGAAGGAGTTTACTTGTCTGGATATCAACATTGCCTTTTCTATTTGGTTTGCATGAATTTCTGGAGGATCTTAGCGCTAAAGCATTGCAGTAAGTTAAATAAACATACCCAGTTGTTGCTTTGGTTTTGGATTTGCATATTCTTTTGTGAATTCTGGATTATTTAGGTATATAACTCTTGTGGCTTCACTAGGTTCCATCATTAGAGGTTGCTTGACGTTGCTACTTAAGTTTGCTAGGTGGGAATTATTGGGTTTTTGACCAGTGTGAGCACTATCTTCATAGATGATCCTTTAATTTGTCAATGCCACCTGCCTATGGATACTTTTACATCAGAAAAAAATGGGTTGGATTATGTAGTGTGTTTTTATGTTAATTAGTGCGTGTCTTTAGATGCTGTACCTGTTGGTTTTTGGTTTTTATACGCTTATTCTTTTCGTTGACGCTAAAGGTCGGATACAAACACGTATATACTCATAAAGGAAGAAGTGAGGAAGGTAGTATCCAAAGGCAAGGCTGCTGGTGTACTTCGTCTTGTTTTTCATGATGCAGGAACCTTTGAAATGGATGGGAATTCAGGTGTTTATTTTGACTAAATGATATTAGTTAAAAGCTACCAACTTCTGATTCCTTTCTTATTTGTATACCATTAAAATTAATGCAGGCGGGATGAATGGATCAATAGTTTATGAACTTGAAAGGCCTGAAAATGCTGGTTTAAAGAAATCACTGAAGGCATGCACTCAGTCTCCCTTGCTTTTCTTGTTATAAACAGAAATTTGAACTTTTTTATCTGCAATTATGTTTGCAGATACTTGTTCTATATTAGATTTTTTGCTTTGGCTAAATTTCCTTTTATCTAAATCCAGCCTGGTCAATCTTAATACGATCTCCTGCCAGCTAACTCCAGAGTGGGTGCATTGTTGTTTAGATTCTTGACAAAGCAAAGGGTGAAGTGGATGCAATACAACAAGGTGGTTATCTGAAATGTCACTATTTAATGGCTTCAAGAATAATGGACAGTGTGGTGCCTGGCTCATATGTTTTAGATTTTTCCACTATTAGTATCCTGGGCAGACATGATAGCTGTGGCGGGAGCTGAAGCAGTTTCAGTTTGTGGAGGTCCAACAATACCTGTTCAGCTAGGCAGACTAGATTCACTGTAAGAGGCTGGCCTTTAACCTTACTATTTAGCAAATAATAAGACTTGACTTGAAGTGAACTGGATCATCTTATAGTTCATGAAAATATTTTCTACTAGCCTTGTATTTGAGTTTGAAATTCATAGGAAAAATACTTTTCAATTTAATGTAGAATTTTGTAAGTGGAAATTTGAGTGTTATCTACTTACAATTCTTGGCCCACATTATTACAACTGTTTTATCTTTGTAGGGAGCCCGATGCTGAAGGCAAACTTCCTCGAGAATCTTTGGATGCACCTGGTTTGAAGCAGAACTTTAAAAGAAAAGGCTTATCGTGGGTTCTTATCCTTTTCCCATAGACTCAATTGTTGTCATATTCTTCCTGGGCTAAGTCAATTTGTAGTGAGGAATGTTAGGAAGATATTTTCAGCATATTTATCATGCTCAAGTTTCATTTTTACTATCTTGTCTGTGGAAAATATAACTTTCCTTTTATGGCAGAACACAGGAACTTGTCGTGTTATCTGGAGCGCATACTCTTGGAAGTAAAGGATTTGGAAGTCCATTTGTTTTTGACAATTCTTACTATAAAATTCTTCTAGAAAAGCCATGGAAATCTTCAGGTAAAAAAAAGCTAACATGAATATCATTTTTTTACAACTTTTCTTAAGACTAGCTGCACAGCATAATCACTGCACAATCTCATATTACCTAGTAATGTCGTTTGACATCTCAGTGCACTGTTGGTTTAAGCCACATGCTTGAGTTGAGTCTATACTATTCCGAAATGATAATGTACATGAGGAATTATAAGAAGTTAATAAAACTTAATCCAAAACCATGGAAGATTACTTTTTTCTCACCCAATAATTTTTCAAGCCAAACTTTCTGCTAGATAAATCAAAATTGAGACAGAAGTATGAACATCTATTAATCTAATTTGTCCCTTTTTTGCTTCAAAATTTTCTGTTTTCATATAGGCATTTGCGAAACTGATATTTTGATCTGATGTACTTTACATGATCTGCTTTATCATTTCTGTTTTTTGAATGTAGGTGGTATGTCAAGCATGGTTGGTCTTCCTTCAGATCATGCTCTTGTTGAGGATGATGAATGTTTAAGGTTTGCCATTTTCAAAGATCTCTCGATCAAAGCATGTTATCTCTGAAGTCTTGTCTGCGTTGTCTCCTTACTTTGCAAAGCAGTTCTAAGCTGTACCCTCTATGAGTGAAGCATATAGCCTAGCCAGGGATAATGAGTAGTTTGGAATTCAATAACAAGGAACCTAGCAGATGATAGCCATAATAGTTGTGAAAATTCAGACATAATAACACATGCCTGTGAAAATGCATTTTCCACCTGCTGAAAGACACAAACATAATCAAGACTAAAAAATTTAAAGTATTTTACTGAACTACAATTTGACAGTACATCGGAGTTTTTGCAGTCATTTTACAAACGCTCAACTATGAACACATGCCATGTAATTCTTATCATGTAATGAGTGTTTAGTTTGTCATCCAATGCATGTGTTTCGGTTTTTTGTGGGACATATATATCTTGTCTTAAAGACATCCAAAGAGACGTGGACATGGATTCTATTTCCTAAACTGGTCACAGCTAACTCTTCAAATCGTTTCTTGCCTTATCTTATATGTGCTTAACCTGAACTAAACTTGTTTAACTTTGATACATTGTAGTATAGATTTGAATTTTGATTACCTTTTCCTTTCATTGGTTAAACCTGTGTTCTGTGCAGATGGATCAAAAAGTATGCTGACAATCAGAACATGTTCTTCAACGATTTTAAGAACGCATACATCAAACTTGTCAATTCTGGTGCGAGATGGAAAAGCTTGTAATTGGATCAAGATTTTTACTTTTGTTTACTTATATTCATAACTGAGCCCTTGTAGCATCCACCAAGAAAGAACACGCACGATACATACACGAAACGGCTGCTTCAATGGTTCAGTGCTCTTGGATGTGGTGTAGTGGGGTTTATTATGCTTGAAATTTAGTAACTTTTAATTAGAGCAAGAGACATATGGGAGATCTAACAGCTAGGTTGTCCAAAAAGCTCGAAAAAACGAGTAATTAATATATATAACATGCATGGTAGCCAGGTTGTTGAGAACATCCTTTTTGTAGCCTGTTATGCAGGGTCTTAACAGGGCTTGTACTTGGAGGTTAAAACCTTAAATTATGGCTGTAATATTTATGCAAGATGGATTGATAAATGATAATCACACAGGCTCAGCCCTTGTTACATGGCCAGTCCCTTGTTGATGCAAGGGTGAGTGCTATACTTTCATGAAAATGGAAAGCTAGCCAGTAGATGCTTGTGAATAATGCAATCCGTAATGGAACGAAAAGGAAAACTCAGTCAAGTGGTTAGCAACTCCTTGTCATAGGACACTGATGCGTTTGTCGTTCATCGTTATTCTTGTAGAAAGAGAAGTGAGGTGCTGAGTTCAATTTCCATTATATATTAACTCACTCAGAAAATGGCGAAATATAGGAAAATATGAATTTTCTAGCTCGAAGACTGCAGCTTTAAAATATATCGAGAAAATTTTGAATAGTTTTTTTAATAATCAATCTTATTTTTTAAAAAAACACTAGGAAAGGAATAAAAAAAGGAAAAAAATAATAGATTAATTCACTATAAAATCAGGATTGTAGAATATGATGGTTAAATTTCAGTATGGATTAAAAATTATCTATGTTGATATGAATTCAAGGTGTGATTGTAATTTTTAATTTATTATGACCCGATAAAAAATAATAGATCAAAATATCTTAAAAAATGTTTTCATCATTACACTTTACAACAAAAGCAAAATGGGTGAAATAACTATCAGGAATGTAAAATAGGTAGGTTGGTGTTCTTGGTATTGTCATCCTAAATAAAATTATTTTTTATTTAAAAATATATTAAAATAATTTTTTAATATTAGCATGTTAGAATTATTAAAAAATACTAAAAAAATCAATTTAAAATTTTTAAAAACAAATATATTTTTAAAAAGCACTTAAAAAAACAAAATTCACCGCACCTATAGACATGTTCAAATCATTGCGTTGATTGATTTCTTTTTGCATGCTGTGTTGTTGCTGTCCCTGCATGATCTTTATCAAGCCATGAACAGTTAGGAATGAAAGGGCATACATTAACACCATAAGATCATAGATTCGCAAGGGCAGTATAGCAAGATGGATTGATAATGATAATCACCCATGGTCAACCCTTATTACATGGACAATCTCTTGTGTGGCATTTAGTTATTATTCTATGATAGAAATGATGAAGATTCTAGAGTTAAAAATTTACTTAGTTTAGGAGATAAAGATAAAGATATAAAAAGAAATTTGTTTTTAGAAAATTTTTGAAATGAATTTATTGATTTAAAAAAAAATAAAAAGATAAAATCTGATTTAAGAGTTGATTTGAGTAAGACTCAATCACAATGAAGTTAATTATCGGAAGTTAATTATCGACTCGAGCCAATACATAAATAAAAATAATTATTATTATATTTTAAAAGTTAATTATCGACTCGAGTCAATATATAAATAAAAATAATTATTATTATATTTTAAAACCCAACGTAAAAGTTTATCGAGAGAAAATTTAAATTATGAAATGGGAAGGTTAACCTAACTAATCTAATTTTTTTAAAAAATAATTAAAATAACTTTATTTTAAGAAAAAAAATATTTAAAAATCAATGAACTTTTAACTTGTATTTTATTGAGAGTTAATTTAGGTTTTCAACTAAGTCAGGTCAAGTAAATTCTTCTTATATAATTTTTAAAATCTAAACCCTTCAAGTCAATTCTAATTTTATAATTAAAATTATTTAAATATTATTAATTTTAATGCTCAATGTAAACTAAAAAAAAATCTAATATTTTTTAAAATATATAATTTTGATAAAGATATATATTAAAAATAAAATAAATTTTTATATTTTATTATATTTTATCTATTATAACTAAATATAATAAAAAAATTATCAATTTTATATTTCACTATCAAACACAATTTATTTATTTTTTTTATCTATCTGGTCTCCGGAAAACAAACTTGTTTGTTGACAAGGGGAGCGCTATAGCTAGCTAGCTAGCTGGTCGATGTTTGTGGACACTTTGATACGTAATGGTTAGTAATTCCTGGACACAGGACACTGGTGCGTTTGCCGTCCAACGTTATTCTCGTGGAAAGAGAAGTTCTATTTATATATTTCACGCGAAAATGTCTCTCAGACTGTAGCTTTATAATAGAGAGAAAATTCTGAATTCAAAATTTTTTTCGAATAATCATTCTTAACTTTTTTTAAAAAAAACTACAACTTGTTTAACCAGTGATTAAACTGGCTTTAGTAGTTAAAACCAAATTAAATTAAAGCAAAGAAACCTAATTAGGAAAAAAAACTTGAATATCAATATATAGGTCTAAAGTTAATAGGATAAAAACAATCTAAAGTTAATAGGATGATTAAATTTCATCTTGATTTAGTATTTAAATTAAAAATTATATATATATTTAGTTAATAAAATAAAAACGATCTAAAGTTAATAGGATGATTAAATTTCATTTTGACTTAGTATTTAAATTAAAAATTATATTTTTTTTTTCAGAAAACTTGTTTCATGCATATCAAATTTGATATGAATTTAAGGTAAAAAAAGGTGGCATGATAGTAATTTTTATAGTTTTTAAATTTAATTTAGTGATTGACCCGATCTAAAACTCGAGTCACAGAATTTTAATCTGATCAATCCTATTTGTTTTATAAATCAAAATGATATTATTTTTATTAAAAAAATAGTTAATAGATTGCAACCAGATTTTTTTATTAGATCTTGTCAGGTTAACTAGCTAGATTACTCGAGTTTTTTACTTTTATAATTTTTTAAACTCAACTCGGTTTCAATCTTAAATTAGCAGGGTCCAGATCAACCTGTCAAGTTAGACTAAATTTTAAAACTATGGTAATTTTTAATGTATTAAAACCCAATAAAAAAAATAGATTAAAGTCTCCATATAATATAAAAAATATATGCTATTACTACGCTTAACAATAAAAATAAAACGTGTGAAATGTAAGATAATTGTTCGTGCCCATGTTTGTATAATATTTTTTAAAAAATATTTTTTATTTAAATACATTAAAGTTACTAAAAAATATTAATTTAATAGTTTTTAAAATAAATATATTTTAAAAAAATATGACATACAAAAGTTACAACACTCCCAAATAGAGATTTGAATCATTGCTTTGATTGATTGCTTTTTGCATGCTGTGTTCTTGCTGGTCCTGCATGATCTTCAGCATGCCATAAACAATTAGGAATAAAAAAAAAGGGGGGGGGCATACATTAACACAATTAAATCATATATTCGCGAGGGCAGTCGAGCTAAAAAATCCTCATGGAGTTACTGGACAACAATGCATGTCCAAAGATATATGCTTGTGGGTCAACCCTTAAAGTTCAATCTTCTGTCCTAATCTATCACTTTATTCCATACTTATCTGGCCAAAAATTAAACAAATAATAATTAAATAAAAGGAGAACTAAAAAACTGTAACCAAAAGGTTCACTATTCCATTTCATTGCTAATTAATAAGGAAATTTTAACCAGTTATCCTCTCAATTGTCCCCGTAATGCTCATCACCAACCAAATAGATATTTTGCTCATGGGAATCATAATAATGTGGCAAATTAAGTGAATAATTAAAAAGAATGGGTGTGACAAAATAATATTATTTTCTATGTGTATTATTGCCAATGGATTATTTTCTTCCCATAAAGAAACAGTCAAGGGGGCTGTCAACTTGTATCTCTAACAATAGTGACTAACTCTCTGGGACTCGTATGGTTCAATTTACCCTTTAGATGATAAGACGAGCTAATGAGTCCCTTATCCATTCATGTATTTATTTATTTATTTTTGTTTTACAAATGAATTAAAATTATCAATTTTAATGGAATGGGAACATGATGGGATGAATGAAAAAATTATTTATATTAAAAAATTATTCATAAAATAACTGTTGGGCTGCGTCATTGGAGACTATTTGTTTTTTTAATAATTTTTTATATTAAATTAATTTTTTTATTTTTTTATATTATATATATTAATATCAAAACTAATTTTTTAAAAATAATTTTTTTTAATATATTTCAAAATAAAACAATCAACATCAAATTTTCAAACACCTTCAGAAAGCTATGCCTAGTCGTGTA
>NW_011499932.1:709782-870091 GCF_000495115.2 Populus euphratica
TATGGTGGTTATTAATTATCATTAATATTTTCTTTTATTTGAATATTATTATATTTAAAAAAAAAATTAAGTTCCATTCAAGATTTATAACTACCCTTCCCAACAAGTATGTTTCTTGAGAATCAAACTTATATTCTCATTTAATCAACTTGATTAATTTGATATAATTATATTAAAGATTTGTTTTTTAAAAAAATATTTAAAATAATATCATTCTAATAAAAAATCAATTTTTTTTTATCAAATTAATAAACCATCAAGTTAATTAACATTGATGGAGGCTTTTCAAATCAAAATTAAATTTCTTGCTAATCTGTACCCTGCATATATGATAACAAACTCCCTCAGATTAAATATCATAAAAAAAATTTCGAATCATTTGCAGTCTTACAATAATAATATGCAAGGTCCTTGGGAACTGCTTAAGATTTAAAATCATGAAATACCCTTCAAGTGGTAACAACCAGTGGAGAATTTAACTAATCATCTCAATTAAGGTATTTATAACTAGGATCAAAGCACCGGACTTGGTGTAGCGGTGACAGGAGTTTCGCTCCTTCCGCTGTCATGGATTTGAGTCCTGGAGTTGCACGCCTGTCAGTCTCGCGCTACCTTACCTGCTTGCTGTTTTTGCAGGGTATTCAGTGGGCCATGAGGATTAATCGTGATGCGCGCAAGCTGGCCCAAACACCCCACGTAAATAAAAAAAAAAAGCACTCTAAATAAACTAATTAACACTATTCAATTTGTTTATTTTTTCTCCAGGCATGTGTATTCTCTAGCAATACATGAGGAGCTGAGGTTAATATCAGAGTATTTGGAGGTGGTAGGGTGTAAAAAAAAAATAGTAATATTTTGGTCAGGTAACCACCCACCACGAGCAACCTGAAATCTGTTATTTGTAACTACCATCGGTAAGTGAGAAAATATTCTGAAGAAGATCGAAACCACGATGACAACATAGTACTCATCATTGAGTAAAAATATAATGTCCAAGGTTGACAAAACCATCATTGTTAGCACACACTCTTATCTTGTCCTACCAAACTTGGCTTGAAAGTATTTTGTGTCTTGTCATTAAGGTGATGCAAAACGCACTCCATTAAGCAACCCATGATTTCTTTAAATTTGACCGTCAACATTTTATCTTTTTTTTTTTAAATAATATTATATATATAATGATCTATGCGACTGTGATGAGAGGGCGCTGAAAGTCAAGATTCAAGCAAGCAAGCAGGCACCTAGATCCCCGATGGAGGAGAGACACCACCAATATTATCATTAATTATCTCTCAACTCTTTTAATCCAGTGATTTGGGATTAAATTTATTTAAACTGCTATATATTGGTTCCAATTTATTTGCCTAACCGGCCCCTTTTCTTTCTCTAAATCCTCTACCATCCCATTGAAGTTCAAGTTCAAACTAGCATTCTAACATGGCATGTGTGGTCCTTCTCCTTTTTTTCACTATGGACACCGCAATTAATAAGTTTGTATTTGGAAGGTGGTGTGGAGTATTTTTAAAAGTATTTTTTAATAGAAATTGCATTAAGATTATATTTTTAAGATTTTTTTTAATATCAATGTATTTAAACTATTAAAAATATAAAAATTTAATATTTTTTAAAATAATTTAAAAACACTTTAAACAAGGGGTCGAATATTTGGATCACGAAACTACAATTTCTCTTTTAAAAAATATTTAAAATAATATCATTCTAATAAAAAATCAATTTTTTTATCAAATCAATAAACCATCAAGTTAATTAACATTGATGGAGGCTTTTCAAATCAAAATTAAATTTCTTGCTAATCTGTACCCTGCATATATGATAACAAACTCCCTCAGATTAAATATCATAAAAAAAAAAAAATTCGAATCATTTGCGGTCTTACAATAATAATATGCAAGATCCTTGGGAACTGCTTAAGATTTAAAATCATGAAATACCCTTCAAGTGGTAACAACCAGTGGAGAATTTAACTAATCATCTCAATTAAGGTATTTATAACTAGGATCAAAGCACCGGACTTGGTGTAGCGGTGACAGGAGTTTCGCTCCTTCCGCTGTCATGGATTTGAGTCCTGGAGTTGCACGCCTGTCAGTCTCGCGCTACCTTACCTGCTTGCTGTTTTTGCAGGGTATTCAGTGGGCCATGAGGATTTTCGAATCATTTGCAGTCTTACAATAATAATATGCAAGGTCCTTGGGAACTGCTTAAGATTTAAAATCATGAAAACCCCTACAAGTGGTAACAACCAGTGGAGAATTTAACTAATCATCTCAATTAAGGTATTCATAACTAGGATCAAAGCACTCTAAATAAACTAATTAACACTATTCAATTTGTTTATTTTTTCTCCAGGCATGTGTATTCTCTAGCAATACATGAGGAGCTGAGGTTAATATAAGAGTATTTGGAGGTGGTAGGGTGTAAAAAAAAAAATAGTAATATTTTGGTCAGGTAACCACCCACCACGAGCAACCTGAAATCTGTTATTTGTAACTACCATCGGTAAGTGAGAAAATATTCTGAAGAAGATTGAAACCACGATGACAACATAGTACTCATCATTAAGTAAAAATATAATGTCCAAGGTTGACAAAACCATCATTGTTAGCACACACTCTTATCTTGTCCTACCAAACTTGGCTTGAAAGTATTTTGTGTCTTGTCATTAAGGTGATGCAAAACGCACTCCATTAAGCAACCCATGATTTCTTTAAATTTGACCGTCAACATTTTATCTTTTTGTTTAAAAAATAATATTATATATATAATGATCTATGCGGCTGTGATGAGAGGGCGCTGAAAGTCAAGATTCAAGCAAGCAAGCAGGCACCTAGATCCCCGATGGAGGAGAGACACCACCAATATTATCATTAATTATCTCTCAACTCTTTTAATCCAGTGATCTGGGATTAAATTTATTTAAACTGCTATATATTGGTTCCAATTTATTTGCCTAACCGGCCCCTTTTCTTTCTCTAAATCCTCAACCATCCCATTGAAGTTCAAGTTCAAACTAGCATTCTAACATGGCATGTGTGGTCCTTCTCCTTTTTTTCACTATGGACACCGCAATTAATAAGTTTGTATTTGGAAGGTGGTGTGGAGTATTTTTAAAAGTATTTTTTAATAGAAATTGCATTAAGATTATATTTTTAAGATTTTTTTTAATATCAATGTATCAAAACTATTTAAAATATTTAAAATATAAAAATTTAATATTTTTTTTTAAATAATTTAAAAACACTTTAAACAAGGGGTTCAACCACATTAATTAGATGGGTGTTTGGTAGTGCAAGATTTATGTTCTTGAAGGTGTTTTTATAAGTATGCTTCACTTAGAAAACGTCTAATTAATGCATTTTCTAGTGCCTTTTCATATATTGACATAGAAAAAAAAATTAAAGAAAAAAATACTTTTTAAAAATACTATGCACTACAGTAACAATCCCACTTAGTTACTCTAATTGTAATTATATCTACACAAAATAGCATAGAGTATAATTGCTTAAGTTGATATAAATGCATACGAGTATTTGGAATGAAAGAATTCTCACTTAATTTGAGATTGATAACCAAAAAAAAATTAAAATATATCAGGATGCTCAATTTGGATACATACACAGGACAAAGGAAATGAGGATTAAATGCAAAAAAAAGAAAAAAAGAAGAAGAAGAAAAAAAAGAAGAAGACCTGTCTATCTTATTTCACATAAATACAAAAAACTTGTGCAGCTAAAGTTATTATATTCATATTTTCTTCCTGAATGTCGTTCATTCTGTTTAATATTTAATTTTTTAAAATAAAAAAATTAAATTTTTATTTATAAGTTTACACATAAAAAAGGTCCACTGAATTTGTGGCTTGAACTTATTTTAGGATTTTAGTAAACCTCGCCTCACAGAAAATTGTGTTCGGATATAGCCGTGGAACGCTTGGGGCATGCATGCATACAAGACCCACAAACATGTTGGTTTTGTAACGGTTGAGGAAGAGGCTGGCCGCAAAAAATGGTTGCCTGTCGCCGCACACTGTCACTACCCGACAACTTTGCCTAACTGGTCGGTCTGTCATCCCCTCCGTTTCCTCCGTCTGCCTTCTCAGCTAGTTACTAATTAGGTCCTCGTCCAAGGATGGCAATAGATGTCTATACACCTCACCTTCTTGTAAAAGATTCTTCTTCCATGTATGTTTTTATTGTGCGGACATGGTTACAACACATGGTTTGGGTCTAATTCAAAAATGGGTTCGGATCACTATATCAATTTATCAGTTTTGAATTAATTATTTTTTTATTAAAATAATATTATTTTTTTAAATTATTATTATCACTAGTAGGTGCGATAAGATTGATTGTGACATGGATCAACCTACAATTCAATTCAAACAAGAAAAAATGAGTTTGGTAAATACAAAACAATGTTTATTTATTCTACATATAATTTCATTCTCTAAACTACTTGTGCTTGATAACTTTAATTTATCTAACTATGGTAATTTTTGCCACTAATCATGAATTTGTTTTGCCACTAAACAATTAGCTCGATGGGAATCCATATCCTCTCAAGCTAAAAAGGTTCTTGGTGAGGTTTCTCGTAAATTAAAAAAATCAAGCATTTCAGGGGGATCAAGTCGGTAGTGGCCTTTCTTATGAAATTTTAGCCGTTCGGACAAACTGATTTTTGTTTGCACAGGGTAATTAATTAGCTAACCTAGCTCGAAGATAAACCATCGATTCACTTTAATTGATCTTTGCATCATTAACCCAGATGATTTGACTCTACATGTCAATCTTAACTCACCATTTGGTCTCTGCAAGGAGGGACAAGTGAAAAGAGGACTCGAAGATAGGTTACCCGGTATCTGCCCTCCCCTCTTGTCCTCATTGGTGGGTGTATGGTCCAAACTAGCGTTTCTTCCAATAATTGTTAATGTCCGTTTATAAGGGCACTTTTGTAGGTTATGTGTAGATAATTTTTATAAATTTTAATTTTAAATTTAATTTATATGAAAAGTTGGATTAAAATATTTTTTATTAATTTTATTACCTTGATATTTGGTGATTAAAAATTCCAGCACCATCTATAATTACAAAACTTGATTTGACTAGATAAATTTACGTAATAAACCTTAACTTAACTTAGTTGTATTTTATATTGAGCTAGATTTTTTTAATAATAATAAAATTATTTTGATTTTTAAAAATAAAAACTTCATCGTTTTAACAAAATAAAAGGTTGACTCTATATTTAATGAGTCCAGATTTAAATTGGATTTTATAATTATATCACCTTCCCTTCTCTTAAAAGGTGAATTTCATAGAAAAACAATAAAAAAATTATTCATCGGACCGAGTTTGAAAACGTATGTATTGGCAAATAATGGGACAAAAATACAATCATTCATCACTCCCCACATAATTCCCCATATTTCTTTCCTATCCTCTAGAAAAAAAAAAAACCAATCACAAACAAGAGTAAAAAAAAAAAAAAGTGGCTAATAATAAATCTTATTTTATTCCAAGAACGAGGACTATTTAGCAAAACTAGACAATCACTTGTCTATTAATGATCCAGTTACTTAAAATAACCGCACCAGAACCGCCCTATTTTCCTTTACTAAAAAGAAAGAAATAACAGTATATTTTATTCTATATCTGTCTATCAGTTACTAAAAATAACCGTATCTCTCTCCTACTCGTATAATTATACGTACTCCATACCCCACTCTCTCTTATAGACAGACAGCGAGTGACCTGGAAATAAAATGGATTTGAAAGCCTCCGTTTTTTAAATAGCCTTTTAGAGCCTTACAAAACAGAAAAAAACAATAATATAATTTTCATTTTATTTAGAGAATAATCCGAGGAGAGATCGATCTTACTGTTTCCGGTCGGATCCCCCGGTTCACGTAGCCCGGTCTTGTTGTCTCAGATCCTTCGTGGCCTTTGATAAATCTGTTAATACTGTTTTGTAGTGGCTTGATTGATGGAGTTTTGATTTTTTTGCTCGCATCTCGAGGTAAGGGAGTTGTTGAAGTTTTGCTGTTTCTGTTTGGTTGCTGAGAAAACTTTTTCAGCTTCTTTCTCTCATTGTGGAGTTAGATTTGAGTAGTTAGTGAACTTGTTGGGTACTGAACGGAGTGTTGATTTTTGCTGTTAGGATTTTTTTTTTTTTGCTGTGAGCAGATCAGTGTTGAAGGAGCGATATGACACTTGGAAATGTAGAGATTCTTTTGATTAGCTACGAAATATTCGTTTGGAAGATTTTGTACTGATTTGATTTTTTTTTTTTAGGATTAGAGATTCATTTAGCGGAATCTGTTTTTGTACAGGTTTTGCTTGGTTTCCAGAAAGTGGAGGGAAAAAATGGTAGAAATTAATCCAATTATGAATTGAATTGATTAGGTTTTTGTTTTTTGTTCACCTAGTCACTGTAAATTTGGTGACGAACCGAAGAAGTCTCGCGGTTTGTCAGGCATTTTGTGTACTATTAATGAAAATTGTGTGTTAAGTGAGTGCCTTTTATGGTTTTGGAGTATAACGTAATGGGTGCAGGGCGTGGTTATGTTTTGGAGAACGAAGAAGTATGAATATGGGGACTGGTGTGCATAATTAGGAACTGAGTTGAAATGTTTTCAATGTTAAATAGCATTAGTTTCTAAATATAACTCCATTATCATATGAAAATAGAGAATTGGTTTTGGCGGTTTGAATCTCACTGCCAAGTGTATGGTTTCATGTTTCGTCAAATCATTGTTAGTTGCAAATCTTACATTTGTTCTGTTTATTTATTCTTATTTGCAGAGTGATGGATTCTGATAATCATCTTTTGCCTGATGGTGGGCTTGAGGCTGCCCATCAAAATGGTGGTCATCAGCAAAGTCCAGCTGCTGGAGAAGATGGTGTTGTTTCAAATAATTTAAATGGGAGTGTGGGGAACACTTTTAAGCTTGAGGATGGCACTACTGATAATTTATCTACCGGGGAAGTAGAGGATGAATTAAAGGCATACGTGGGAAGCAATGGATTGCCTGTTTTTAAGGTAAGGAGATGTTCCAGTGTGTGCATTTAGTTCAATGAGTAAAACTAAGCCTGATTTTAAACTTGATGTTTCTATCGTAAAGGAAGGAGAAGTAAAAGTGAAAGATGCTGATAATTCAGAAAATTCTAAATCTCAGAAAGGTCCGGGAAAGAGGGGTACTGCAAAGCCCTCACACCTGAAAAATGCCTCAGCCACTCAGGTGAAGAAAGGTAAGGATGGAAGAGATGCTGAGGTGAAACTCGCTGTTTCAAATGGTTCTGTTGCTGTAAACTCACAATTAAAACAGCATTTGAAAAGTAAAGCTTTCAACGAGAGGCAGGGTCAATCATCCAAGGTAGAAATTGACATTGCTTTTTGCTTTTGTTCCAACGACCACCTTTGCATTTGCTTATCATTTTTCTGCTCGTATTCTTCCAACAGCAATCTGGGAAGTCTGATGCAGCACCACCTGAAGGCATTGTGTATGTATTGCTTGCATTGTTTGTGTGTTGCCTTTTCTTTTTTCTTAATGTCATGGAGCTGCATGCCTTTGTTAATTTCACCTCTTCTGTGTAGTGGACTTACTGGTTAATTTGTTAAACTTGATCCAGAATGTCTGATTATTTGAAGTAGCTGTTAGAATTTTTAATTCACATTGTATTTACTATTGCTTTGTCCTCTCGCCATTTGTTAATGGTGGTTTTGCTTTATACAGGGAGAAGACGAAACTGAAACCTTTGAAAAAAGGGCCTGTTGATAAAGCTGAAGCAGATACAGACTCTACTTCGTATCCTTTTTTCTTTGAATGTGTTATCGTTTCTTATTCTATGAGCAGGGGGCAATCTTCAGCTTATTACTATTTTACCTTTTTCTGTGGCATACATAAGGTTTTTCCTTAATTGCACTGTAGAAGTCCCACTGTGGAAGATGCCAAACCTCGCAAGGTGGGTGCACTTCCAAATTATGGTTTCAGCTTTAAGTGTGATGAACGAGCTGAGAAAAGGAAGGAGGTTAGTTCCGTGCTCAAAGCTTCTTGATTCTCCATGTAAACTCCCTAGCAGTAATTATGGTGTTGGTGTAATATCTATAATGCTATGCTGTTCAGTTCTATTCAAAGCTCGAGGAAAAGATTCATGCTAAGGAAGTGGAAAAGACTACTTTGCAAGCTAAGTCCAAGGTATGGAAATGTAATGATTTCTATGGGCTTTGATTTCTGTTTGAATTCGTTTCTTGTCCTGGCAATCATTTGATTCTCTCACAGGAAACCCAAGAAGCCGAGATTAAGTTGCTTAGGAAGAGTTTGGGTTTTAAAGCAACACCTATGCCCAGCTTTTATCAGGAGCCTGCACCACCTAAGGTGGAGCTAAAGAAGGTAAAATTGTATTTTTTTATCACTAAAGTCATGCTTGTTGTCTCTTGCACTCTTGCTTTCATAGAAGACTTGTTGCCCCCCCACCCCTACACACTCAAAAAAAAGAAAAAAGAAAAATGAGTGGCGCATTTGCTGCCTGTCTAGCTGCTGAACCATTATGTTTTTAGGAATGCAAAATAGATTAGATTATGTTATGTTATTCATAGCTTTCGGAACATTTCTTGAATAAATTTCTGCACTCAACCAATCCCTCCATTGCATCCAGTTGTCAATATTGGGTTATGTTGTTTTTTGTTGTTCTGTTCTCAGTGCTTCATCTATCTTGGATTCATTTATTTGGCATTTTTATACCAAGTTACTGTCCCTGACCATAATTTTCATATCACGTGCTTTTGTCTTTGCATGTTGTGTTACATCCATCTAATAACATGATTATTTTGCTGTGATTAGCATCTTTGCTCAGTGAGATTCATCCCTTTCACTGCCTATGCTTGTATCATGAGACCTTTTGCTGCGGTGAATGATAGTATTAGTGTTGTACCAATGATTCATTGCTCACTTCTGATTACCTGCACTCTGCAGGTTTTTACCATGCCAGTTGTTCAAATTTGGCAACAAACCTTACCTTATGAAATAAACTACTATGGTCCTTTTCCATTTAGATACACCAATGATGACACTAAAAGCTACATCATGACAATCTTTAATGTTCTTTTGTACCAAAACTTTCAGTTAGGATGTTATACGTGGAAAAGTTTTTGGAGAAACCCTCTAATGCTACCAAGATCCCTTGATTAACATGTGACTATTATCAACCCAATTAATTCTACAGGCATGGCTTTGTGCTTATGAGTCCTGTTGAAGTTTGCCTTTGTGTTTTGCAATGGGTGCACTGCCATGGGATTTGGATGATCTGATCCTATTTGACAATTTGTCTTTGTGGCTGCATTGATCTCTTGGTTAACTTGTTCTTGATGTATCTGGCAGGACTGTTCATCAATTGAAATTATGTTGGTCTTGATGTTGTTACTTTGATGCAGATACCCACAACAAGAGCCAAATCTCCCAAGCTAGGTAGAAGGAAGAGCTCATCCCCTGCAGATACTGAAGGAAACAATAGCCAGAGCTATCGACCAGGTCGGCTAAGTTTGGATGAGAAAGTATCTTCAAACATTCCCATCAAAGGACTTTCCCCCGCCCATCCAAAGAAGCCACTGAGGAAGTCCCTTCCCAAACTGCCTTCTGAAAAGACCAAGTTATCCATTGCAAATGACGAAAAAACTAGATTGCCTAAAGCATCAAATGAGGAAAATCCCACCTTATCTAATCAATCAAATGAGGGTTCATCTCCCACCCAAGAGCAGGAAGCTGTTTCAAAGAATGAGGAGAGTGAATTTCTCCCTGGAAAAGATGAGACAGCGGTTAAAGAGGAAGCTCAGGCCACGTTGGCGAAAGATCCAGTAGCATTGGTGGTTTGACCTCAAAAACAAAACAAGAATTGAACGGTGTATGCAAAGGCCTCAAATCCATGTGCGTAAATAAAAAGGTGAAAGACCTGAATTAATTGGACAATGAAGGCGTAAAGGATTTTGCATTTTGCATGATAGATTGTGATGGCTGTATCTGTCCTTAGTCAACAGAATTGATTGTTTTGTGTGCATGATTTCAGGTTGCTGGTCTTTTCACTAGGGCTCTACATTCTTGCAGTAATGTATGTTATCACTTGCAAAAGTTATTCTAATTTACATGTTATTTCTTATTTGCCTGCTGTATTGAAAATATTTAGTAAAATTTTGGAGAAGTCTGCTGTTAGATAGGCCATGCCATTCTGTAAACCTGTTATATTTGGACAATTGGATATTGTTGGTTAAGGTGACTTTGGTGGCGTGAACTGCGAATCCTGTCTCTTGAGTTGTGGTTTTTTTTTTACTACCGATCTCTCATATTCCATTGTAAACTAGGTACTTTGGTGGTGTGAACTGCGAATCCTTTGTCTCTTGAGTTGTGGTTTTTTTTTTTACTTCCGATCTCTCATATTCCATTGTAAACTAGGCATTGTATTGGGAGAGATAAGATAGAGGTAATTTTTTAAAATAGTCTGTAATTCTATGATATAATCTTTATTTGTATTCTGCTCCCTAATTTATTGCTGAACAAAAATCCTCTTTGTGGGGTGATAAATTAATGGGCATAAGAGGGCGTCTCCTGCGTGCTACCAATATATTACAATCTCATTTACCATTCGTACGTACATTTTGAATCTCACAAGCCAGCTTTGATCTCAATTCTCTGCCCATGAGAAATGAAATGAGTTCGAAGGAAGAGTTCATCCCCTGCATTCTGCAGGCTCCGAATGAGAAGTACATCTCACCGGCAATAATCCAGAAGGAAGTGCCTACCTAAACTGCCATTGGGCCAATTTAACCAGAACTCAGAATGGACAGACCTGGTTGAACGTACTGGGTTTTTAGTGATTGGAGACCTGGTCTCAACCAGGTTAGGTTAAAAAAACAACTATTTTAATCAAAATAGCTGGCCTAGTAACTCATGTATCAATCTAACACCCTTTTTCGGATCATTTCGGTTGTGACAGCTATGGGAAAGAATTCATTTCCTGGAGCAATAAATGAGGAAAATGCCACTGTATTAAAATAAATAAAGGCACGTCTCCTACCCAAGAGCAGGAAGCGGTTCAAAAAGATAGCAAGTAGCGATTGGAGAGGAAGCTCAAGCTACCTTGTTGGTTTGAGCACAAAAACAGTGAAAGATTCTGCATGATGAGTTCTGATTTTTAGTTAATCTTGTCCAGAGTTAGCAGCACTGGATGTTGTCGTTTGCAAAGATATTCTAATTCACATGTTATTTGCTTGCTGTGTTCGACATATTTTGCAAAAATATGGAGAAGTCTCCTGTTATTAGATAGGCCAACTCATCAGAATTGCCCTTTGTTTTCACGTCCCCTTTTTGTCTTCTGTGCCTCAAATTTAACCATTTTGGCAATAAAACTCAGAAGACAGCCAAGGAGAAGAAGAGAGCACGTGAGTCCTATATTGGACATTAAAGCCCACATAGGAAGTTAAGAATATCTTGAGCAAGACGAGGAAGGCCGAAAGATACTAAAAGCACAGAAATATTTTAACAAGAAGACGAGGTTAGCAACATAAATCCACGAATAACACGACAAGAATAGTACCAAAAGAAACTCTTATCCCTTTCTTTCATTGATGATTGAACATGGTATATTATTGATTCTATCTTCTGCTAGATACTTCCAGTAACTTCAACCATAGAGCAACATCATCATCATCCATCTCGACTTGGCATCAGAAATATCTCTGTTTGGTTCCATGTGCAAAAGTGAAGGTATAAGAAGAAGATTTACACCAACGACAGGTTGTATCAGCGTTAAGAAGCAGCAGCCAAAGGAGGGAATCCTTGAGGAAGATTATATATCTGTTTATAAGTTGGCAAACTATCACATTGAACTTCATTCTGCCTGGTCTCTTCTTCTTCATCACCATCTTCTTCACCAGCATCCCAGAGAAAGTGAGCATAAGAAGCAAGCACATAACTGCATCAACAAAAATATGTAACATCAAACTTGATTAGCTAAACAGAATATATCACCTAACCATCTCTAAATAAGTCAAACATGTTTATATTTTTCTTTACCAGTCATCGGGAGAGGACTTGACAGCTTGATCAAAGTAAGCCTGAGCACGATTACTGTCCTTGTGGTTATTCCATATTAGATCTCCGTACATTGACAAAACATTCCCATCATCTCTTCCATTTGCCAGAATTGCTTTCTCACAGAACTCCTCTGCCTTCACAACATCACCTCGTACCTAAAAACACATCTCTTATGATTCATAGCAACATCCCATTTTTCTTAAAAGGAAATCAAGAAACAACAAATACGAACACAGGCACATATTGTTTTACGCTTACCTCTTTCAAGAATTTAGCGTAGTTTGCAAGAAGAAGAGCATCACCAGGATAGGCCTTGATCATGTTCTGGTAGTAAAGATTCATGCTCTCGTGATCACTTTCATAAGGCTGATGACCTGAGTCCCAGCTCCCACCACCGCCACCGCCACAAATACCACCAACACCAACACCACCACCGCCACCACCACAGACCATCTCCTCCTCCTCGACTGTTTCTGTGCAAACGCTCATTTCTTCTTTTTCCTTGAGGACTGGTGACATGAAAGAACGTTTAGAGAACATTCTCTCTCTGGTCAAGTAGGGTGGCTTAATCTCAGTCTCTGATGCTGTTCTTTGAAGGCACATGGACACTGGCCGGCTTGTTGAGGACTGGCAGACAAGTGTCCTTAAAACCGGTGTAGAAGTACTTCTAAGAAGCATTTTTTTCCTCTCGTTTCTGTTGAAACCCAAAATGCTGTCTCAAAGATGGACAAAAAAGAAGGAAAAGAAGGCAGCATATATATATATATATATATAGATGGATGGGAGGAGAGGATTTTTAGCTTTTTGACTGAGAGCATGTGGTAATTAAACCCATGCTAATTACTGGAGGTAGAGAAGGTAAAGGCACAGAGGTAGCTAGCTAGGGACGTGAATATGACGAGTCTTCGAGGAGTTACGTCAAGCTGACCTAGGAGTTTTGGTTTTGTTTTTCGGCCACGAGGTTGCCTATTTCTTGTGCTCTCGTCATTGGAGGGCACTAGCTAGGGAGGTAGCTGATGATATTTTGGTTCAATAATACTTAGTTTATCTTCTAATATGGATTAGAGTTTTGAATTCAATTTTCCTCTTGATGTTTGCTAGCAGCTTGGTGGAGCTAGCTCGACTACAAACTTGTTTTTAGCACATGGTTTTTATTTTTCCTGATGAAGTTGCGATGGTATCCGTGATTTTCTTATCAAATCTCACATCCATATGGTGCAAATCATGTAAGTTTTTTTTCTTTCTTCTTATTTGGTGAGTGTTTGTATATTTTTTTTAATAAATTTTATATTAACATATCAAAATATCAAAAAAATATTAAATTAATACTTCTTTCAATAAAATATATTCTTAGAACACTTCTAAAAACAAAAACACTGCATTTCCAATCAATCATACGCAGGAAAAAGTTAAAACTCAATCACTAGACGTGTTGGCTGCTGGGTTTTGCTTTTTGCTGCGACTTTAACAATTGAAAAATGAATAAAATGACAAGTTGTTCCTTTTCTTTTTCCTTGATGAACAACTGGATATGGGGATAAGCCAAGTGAAAGCTACTACCATGGCCAAAACCCCTGCCTGAAAAGGAACAGAACCTGTCGACATCAGCCCATCAAGATATAATTATCCTTCTTGGACCCACTGTAAGCAAGCACACCATGCTTGCTCACAGCAACTTCTTGCAACTGTTGTGGCCGAAATCCAGCATATATGGTCTGAACTTTAATTCCATTATTTCGATGTGCACTCAAGATAGAAGATATAATGGTGTGAAATGAGACTTTGGTTCATCTTTTTGCTGGCCTTTCGTCTTCTTTTTCTGCATAAAAAAAAAAAATCATCATTCTTTATTCATTATCTCACTATTAAAAAGAAAACCCGATTGGGATAATTAATGACTTCACTGCACACCTTGATTGCATAATGTGAAAGGAAACAATATAATTACACCCTTACTAAAAAAAACTATTAAGCTAGTTGTTGAGGGCGATATTATAATTTAACAAGGATCAAAAGGTCATTATCATAGTAATCAACAACAATACAGTTTTTTTATTTTTTTTTAACACAGTATAATGATTAGAATACCCTTAAATTCAAAATAAATCTAGTTGATATTCTTTTGCCTTTTCGCTTTTCAATACACAATAAATTAAATCATAAAATTTTTAACTTGCAATCAACGGTTACTTCATCTTTTCATTGTGATTTTTTTTTTTTTGTAATAAATTGGTTTACACAGGTCAAGAGCAATTTAATATTTCAACGAGTTTAAAAATTATTAAAAAATAAAATATAGTTTGTGTGTATATTTACATGGGTTAACATATCAAGCCACTTTACACGCTTCTAACAACAAGTGTAATAGAGAAAATTGGTCATTCATAAAGGTTTTAGAATCCTCACAGCATTCCTTTCATGATGAAATGGTGTATGCGATGCTTGGTACGATGATTGGGATCTGACCATCCTTTTTTCTTTTTTCTTTTTCTTTTTCTCACTTTTCTACTTGAAAAACAAGCTGCCCAATCAAAAAATCTATGCTGTCCTTTTATTTTTTTTAGATTTCAGATTTAGTATTTTGCTTTTGATTGAATGATTTTTATCTTGATTCCTTCTGTAAACTTTAAATTTATTTTTTTCTTTTATTTAAATATTATTTTTCCTTTTGTTTTGTTTTTGTTTCAGATTTAATTCTATTTATTATTTTGATAACTTTTGTAAAATGTATGATTCTATTTTCAATTCCACACTTAAATTAAATAATATTATTTTTTCTCTTGTTTTGTTTTTGTTTGACATCTAGTTTTTTTTTTAGATTGCTAATATTTTTAGTTTTTTATTAAATTTAATTTTTTTAAAAATTTTATTATTCAATTTAATCGAAACTAAGGTCGTGACTTTTTCTAATTGAGTTATACCAGTCTCATAACTCATTTTATATTTATTTAAAATGTTAATCCATGTAATATCAATTTGATCGAAACTAAGGGTCGTGGCTTTTTCTAATTGAGTTATATCAGTCTCATAACTCACTTTACATTTATTTAAAATGTTAATCCATGTAATATTAATATTATATATATATATATATATATTAAAAATTATAATGACCTCATGAATAGGTTGAGGTACTTGCTAGTATACATAGATTAATTTAAATATTTTTTTTTTCTTTCTACACCAATCGATTAGAATGAAATGCACCGTTGTCATTTTTTTCCTTCCAATGACCACTATTTTTTATCATCATGACGCCATTTTTTTTAGTTAGATCCATTTGATCCTTTTGATGTCATTATTTGTTGTTGTCATCTTATCGGGTAAGATAGGTTTATTTGACCCAGCTAGATTTTAACCTGAATTGTAATTTTATTTAAAAAAACTTTTTTGAAATCAACTTGTGCTCTCTTGACATTGTTTTTTGATTATAATAATATATTTTCCCAGCCCGTGTCATAGGACGGGACAGATCATCTAAAAGGTTATGTGAACTTAGTGATTATCAATTGGTGACCACTGCAGATTTTTAGATGGATTTTTTTTAAGGTGTTTTATTTATATTGACTTTCTATAAACAATTAAATTATCTTATTAACTGTATTAAATCACTTTTCTTATCATTCAATAACTTAATTAGTTATCTCATACTTTAATTATTTTCTGATATTATTATAGAATTATGACTCAAAAAATATATTATTACTTTCAAAGGAATGATGTATATTATTTTCCTTGTAACAACTAAGTGATTATGAATTGTTAAACTGAATGAATCATAAGAAAAATATCTTATATTTTTTTAATTTAGTTAATTATTTTTTAATTATGATGGTTACAGCCAATTTAATTATAAATTCAGAGAAAATAGTTTCTGTTATCGTAAAAAAGAAAAGAAAACAAAATATCATTTGAATTGTAAAGAAATTATTTTTAAGTAATTACAAACTAGTAAGTATTTACATGTGTTGCGTCTTAAACCGAAAAACATTAAAATTATAATATTTTGAAATAACTATAGCAAGCATCGATATTTCAATATAAAACATAATAATCAATTAATTAATATTTCTAGAAAATATTAATTATGGCTCTTGAACATGGAAGATAAGTTGAATTTGGAGGTATAACAGTGAATGAATTCTGTTTCTTTTAATTGTGGTTTTTTAGCAACCATTTTATTTGATTTTTCAAACTCCATTATGAACTGCGAGTTTCAAAAGTATGAAGATTTTCTTTTTATGTTATAACTTGTTTTTTAAAGTATCTTTTAATTTTTTTTAAATATATTAAATTGATATTTTTAAATATTTTGGATGATTTGAATACATTATTATTAAAAATAAAAATATTAATATATTTCTAATTAAAAAATATTTTTTAAAAAATATTATATATCATAATACCATATAAATACTTGAGTTTACGACATCCTTCACCTTCACGGAGAAGAGATTAGATTGGATCATAAGGCTTGGGCTTTTTACTTTCGATGATAAAGCTAGTGCCCTTTGGACTTGGGCTTTTATTAACCCAAATAGGCCTTTCATATCTACAAGCCCATTACATGCTTGAGAATATACTTATTCCAAAATTATTATTATATTAAGAAAATAAAATAAAAGTTGAAAATTTACTCATTCAATCTAAGAAAAATATGTTAGGTTATGAATAAAAATACAAAAATCTTGTAAGCGGACAATGTTTATTACATGTTACAAAAACCCATAACCCTTTAAATTATTTTAGCATCTAAAATAAATAGCTTAACACATGCAAATTAAATATCAATAATAAAATCAATAAATTTAATTCAATTAAAAAATAAAATTCCCTTTAAAGATATTAAATTTAACAAAAACTCAAGCCATTCCTTATTATTTAAAAAAAAAAGATAAATCCCATAAAAAAATAAAAAAGAATGTTAGAGGATGAAATCTGAAAAAAAAATATAAAAAATAATCAAGTGAACCTAGTAAACTCGAGTTAAACTCGTAAACCTAAAATCCGTTAAATTCTCAACTCAAGCTCAGTTCAAGAGCTCAATATTTTAAAAAATAAATGTTAAAGAATAAAATCACTTAATTTAATTTATTTTAAAAAAACATTCCTTTTAAAAAACTAAATTTAACAAAAAAAAAAACAAGGTAGCCTATGTTATTTTCAAAAAGACTTAAAAATACAAGAGAAACTGAATTAAAAAATAACAAAATGCAAGCTGATGGAAAAAAATCTTGAAAATAGTAAAAAAACTAAGGAAATCCGCGTCAACTTTGTAAATTAGGTTTAATCTTTTAAATTTATAAACTGTTAAATTTTAAACTCTAACTCAACAAAAAAACTAAACATTCTGGCTAATGAAATATTAGAAGATGAAATAAAAAAAAAATCAATCTAAAAAAATATTACAAGGTCAAAAAAATACAATAATAAAAAAAAGATTAGATTTGACATGAAAAAAAACTAAAAAATAATGAAATTGCAAAAAACAAATTACAAAAACCATCTAAAAATAAAAAAAATAGAAATCAAAAAAATATGAATCAAATATAATAGATAAAAATATCTATTGGGGATGAAATTAAAAAATTATTAATTTAATAAATTATTCTAAATAAAAATTTTCAATAAATAGAACAATGACAAAATTTTAAAAAACCTGAATTTCTTAAATTATTCTAGAATTTAAAAATTATAATAAATAGAATAGAGATAAAATATTAAGTAGACCAAACCTTAGGGGTTGATTTAATTTTTTTAAGGCTAGCATGAAAATTAAGTAGAAAAAAAAAAAACCAAAACCCACATGCGACACCTTGGTCATAATTAGGTTACATGAGCCATTTATTTGCGGAGGGGATACCAAAATGCTTTGGTTGTCACCTTAGACACATGATTTTAGCCACTGAATAATATTGCATGCGTAGTTTGAAAGCAACGAACACAATTCATATATTTTTTATATTTTTAAATTTTTTTATTTATCAAATTACTTTACTATTCCCAATAACTACCAAATCATCACATCTAAATTACAAAAAAAAAAAACGATGTTAAATATTATTATTTTTTAATTTATAGAGACGATAAAGTAACGTACTTCTTTAAAAATTAAGTCAAAGGCTACAAAGCTCCCGAACCAAATTATTTTTTTTTTTAATCTTTCAAGGAAAATTAAGTAATTACACTGTGCATAGAAAATATAAAACTACCATCAAACCCTTCCATTTCTAGTAAAGACCAATATCTCTCATGAAAAACACTCTCCTACCCCTAAGCCCAA
This sequence comes from Populus euphratica, assembly GCF_000495115.2. Classification (NCBI taxonomy): domain Eukaryota; kingdom Viridiplantae; phylum Streptophyta; class Magnoliopsida; order Malpighiales; family Salicaceae; genus Populus; species Populus euphratica. The sequence goes on from NW_011499932.1 coordinate 728,166, forward strand.
GCCTTATTAGTTTGCAGTTTGCCCACCAAGGGGTAAATTAGTATTTTATTGTGCAAATTTATAGTAAAATGTCAATCTCTTTAAGTATAAGGTATAACATAACATGTAGGCATATATTTTCTCTACTTTGTCTTTATCTCTTATATCTCAAGGAATCAACCAAATACCATTTTAATATATATAGCTTTTCTTAAAAAGAAAAGGGAAAAATGGTTGATAAATAATTCATTATGATTATCTTATCTCAATCTTTTTTTCCCCTTCGTGCTCCTTTTAAACAAGAAGCAACATCAATTAAAAGATAATTAACCTTGTTGTTCTCTTAATATATCATTTGAGAAACTAAGTGGTTGTTTGAGAGTCCAATAACTTATATTTTTTATATATTTCAAAGATACATTTTACATGAAAAAATATTAAATTGATATATTTTTTTACTATTTTTTAATAATTTTGATATATTTATGTAAAAAATTAAAAAAATCCAAAAAAAATCTAAATATATTTTATATTTTCAAACAATATATATATATATATATATATATATATATATATATATATATAACAGTACTCCATTTCAATATTATACACCCTTTAATTTGAATGCATGTATAGCAACATGTCCAGCCACATAAACACGGAAACCATCATTAGTTAACACGAGTGAGATTAACTTACAATACCCCCTGCTTTCAGAACCAAGATCGAAGGAAAATCAAAGTGGGCAATATGAACAAGAGGACCGTCTCATGCCATTTTAGATCATCCAAAAGGGCCTCAAATCAAAGCTTTATCCAACTGATATCTTGCTATACAGCCAAAGATTCACATAGCATAATGCCAGGCAACATCAGCTTAAAAGATGATTAACCATTATATTTACATTAACCGTAGGACTAATTTTCCTAGTTTGGGTAGACAGATATCTTGCCAACAAGCTCAGCAATACCTTATCCAACTGAGCAGTCCTATAGCCGAATGCCAAGTCAGCTACCTGTATCTAAGTGTATCCATTTCTAACGTTCTGAAGCCACAAGAGCAATTTGTGGCTATGATCTTTTAGATCCCAAATTGTACTATAAATAAATTTAAAAAAAGAATTATAAAATAAGGGAAGAGAGTGGTTTTCCTGGGTCAATTTTTTTCATTCAAAGAAGCAAAAAATGGCAGCCACTACCATTACGACTGCTACTGCTCTCCCACAATTCAGTGGCCTGAGACCCTCAGCTGCCCCTGTAAAATCCCTGGTTAGTGATATATACTAACAAGAGCTAGGGTAATTAAGGTTATCTTCTCTTGAACATATATAGAGAATATTGATCGAAGTTGAAATTTCTTATACTCCATGCAGGCAGCTGTTCAGCCTACAAGGCGAAAGGGAAATGGAGCCCTGGGTGCTCGTATGGATTTCATCGGTTCACCCACAAATCTGGTAATGATTTTTACTGCTTTATCTATTTGTTATCTTGCAAGAGAATTGAACGTCTTTCTTACAAGGATTAAATAGGGACTGAAACAGTTAATGCTTTCTAAATTGTCAGATAATGGTGACTAGCACAAGCCTCATGCTATTTGCTGGGAGATTTGGGTTAGCCCCATCGGCAAACAGGAAGGCAACTGCAGGATTGAAGCTTGAAGTGAGGGACTCGGGCTTACAAACTGGCGATCCAGCTGGTTTCACTCTTGCTGATACCTTGGCATGTGGGACTGTTGGTCACATAATTGGCGTTGGAGTTGTTCTTGGTCTTAAGAACATTGGTGCATTGTAAAGATCTTTATAAGCATCTTGATTGAAGTACTTTGCTTTTAATTCTGTCTGTGCCGTTTTCCTCCATGTAAATGCTTCTTTGTCTGATATTTTGAGGAACAGCTTGTCGTCAACTATCAAATTTTGTTCAACATCATGTTAAGAGCACATACTAGATGGCTAGAGAGTGAAGACAAGAAAAAAACTGAGAAAAAATGAAGGTGCAAATAGCCTAAAAACTGTTAAAATATAGCTTGTGTATTAGTATATTAGGTAGTTAAATAGGCTATTTTTATACAAATGCCCTGGTGGTTCATATACCGTTTATGAAAATACTTTTGGTATTATCATCAATTTATAATTTATATACAAATCAAATCAAATAATGTTAAGATAACTTTTATGTGAATTAGATGAGCCGGTTTATATAGAATAATTAGAGGGTTTTGCTCTATCCAGAAATAAGTATAAAATCTGTAAATTGATTAAATTTTTATATGAATTGAAAAAATCACTTAATCAATGGCACAATAAAATTAATTCTGTAATTTTAGAATATGGTTTCAAACATATTAGTGCTGATAAATATATTTATTCTAAATTTACATATAATTTTAGTGTAATAATATGTTTTTATATGGATAACATATTTATTGTTAGTGCTAATATGAATGATACAAAGAAATATAAAACCTTAAAATTTAAAATGAAAAAATTAAATGAATTAGATATAATTTTGGGTATCAAAGTAAAAAAATATAGTGGGAGGTTTTATTCTTTGTCAATCTTATTATATTAATAAAGTCTTAAATAAATTTAATCATTTAAATATGAAAGAAGCAAATACTTCTGATGTTTCCTTTAAGTTGACAGAAAATACTAGTAGATTAATTACTTAAATTGAATATACTAGTGCAATTAATAAATTAATGTATATCATACATTGTATTATACCAAATATTATTCTTACAGTATGTAAATTGTCTTGATACATAAGTAATATTAGTAATGATTATTAGAAAGCAACTACAAGAATACTTGGTTACTTGAAAACGATTATGAATTTTGAATTATTTTATAATAATTTTTCAATTATACTTTAAAGTTATAATGATGCTAATTAGATAACTAATACAAGTGATAATAAATCAATCTCTGAATGAATATTTATTTTAGAAAACAATGCTGTTTTTTGGATTTCAAAGAAACAAATATGCATAACTCATTCTATAATATAATCTGAATTTATAATTCTAGTAGTCACATGTAAAGAGATAAAATAATTGAAAAATATATTATTGAATATTAAATTGTTACCATAGCCGCTGTCATTTATCACTTTACACTGTAATAATCAAGTAATTATGTCTAAGATAATTAGTAAAATTTACAACAAAAAATCTAGACATGAGTTTGAGATATGAATATATAAGGTAATTAATTTTTGATGACATAATTATCATTGTGTATACCAGATCATGCAATAATCTAGTAAATCTTTTCACTAAAATTCTCTCAGAAAATTTAGTTAGAAACACTTCTGCTCGTATGGAATTAAAATCATTTAATTAAACTTACCAATAACACAAACCCAACTTTTACTAGTATCTTTACTAGTTAGGAGTTTCACAGGTAATGACAAATTATTAGCAAGACTAGTGTATACTAATTTATATATGAAGTCAAGATTTAAAAAATTAGTATTCTAAATAAATAAGAGGATGAGTGATTAACATTGTTAATGAAATCTCAATGTAAAATATAAATTTTATCTATACAAACATATGAAATGATATTGCTTTAACAAAAGTTTGGAAAACTTTGTAAATATTCATGCATTCAAGAAGTAGCACAAAATCATATTAGTGCTAAAATAATGGTAAATTTATGTTTTAGATTAATTGGATCATGTGTAGTATTTTTAATTTTATTTAATAAAATTCTAATTTTATCCTTTTGCCATCATGATATTATTAGAGTTTTGAAATGCTTACCCTAATGAGATGTTTGAATCTAAAGATATTTTTTATATATATGAAACATGGTGCCAACTAATATTACAAACTAAGCGAAGTATTGTTGTTAAAATATAACTTGTATATTAGGTAATTAAAGAGAATTTAATCCCACGTTGAAAATATAAGAGATTTTTTGTTATATATTATAATGTGAAGGATACCTAATCAATAGATTTTAACATTGAAGGGAAGGTTTGATGGGAAGGCCAACATTATATATATATAAAATCTAATAATTATGCATGACATCTCCTGTCAAGTTATTCAAATAATTTGAATGAAAAAATATCTTTTAAACTTGATTTGAAAAAATATTTTTTTTTATAAGTACTAGTTTGATATTAACAAAAATTAATTAGAAACAATTTTTTTTTCTTCCTGATTTTTCCCTACAAAATCTCTATTTATGTTTATCATAAACAAAACATAACTTTTTAATTCACTTATAGAAGTTATTATTTATAAGTTTAAGGTTTTGTTATATTCTAAATATATATTACTTTAATTTTGCAATAAAAATAAATACAATGGAGACAATAAATACCTTTAAAATAATGATTTTCACGCCTCATATCTTGTTTGTTATAGCCATCAACATTATAAAACCAGGGTCCAATAAGCAATTTAAAAAAAAAATGATATTTAAAGAATACTAAAAGAAGTTTTTATGATTCCTTGTGCTCTTTCTTATAAAACTTGGTAGAGCTACTTGATTATATTTTGGTTTAATTTGGTTTTGAATTGGGTAATAAATTAATCTAGTTAAACTTGAATGATTTGATAAGTCAATCTATTATTTGATTTAATCAAACTTGAGTGAATTTTAATTAAATTAAATTTGATAATTTTTATTTTAATTTAAAATGATATCTTTTTATCTTTTTGTCAAGATTTTTTTCATTTAAAAATAATCAAAATTATATCATGTCATTTTAAATTAAATTCAAAGGCTGACTTATTGATTTCATATTGACCCAACCAAAACACCACCTTGGCATTTGAGCTGGGTTACATCCTAACTTGGATGCTCCTTGGCATTTGAGCTGCGTTACATCCTAAATTGGATGCTATAACTATGGTTTGGACACCATTAAGTGTTATTTCTTGTATAACCACAACTTTAAACATTAAATACAATGTCCAAAATCAATATTTTTCTCATTTTAAACCTAATTAAGTCTCTGAATCTTTCGTTTTTTAATCCATAATTTGTAGTGAATGCATTAATTAAAGCTATAAATATCCCACTTAAGACTTCACTAAAAAGAAATATGATCTTGATACACATAAAGTCTCGAAAACACATCTCAACTGTTGGGAGGGGAAAAAAAAGTCTACACAAACAGGCAAGAACTATCAGATTAGCCCTCATTAAGCAGCCCTTGGAAGTTTCAACTAAATTTGTCAAACTTGGAAGGCCCAGTTCCAAGCTCCTTCTCTCATGTGACAAGATTTGTCAAATCCATGGTGGGATTTGTAAATTGCCCATTTCACAGGGGGACATGAGATATCTTGTTTGTGATGATGAGATCTTTTGAATATAGCACTGCTTAATTTATTTTTAATGGATTTTTGTGATTGATTTGGGAACTCCAATCGTTAACCAAGCACAAAAATGAGATTCCCAAGTCAAAAGTTCAGTAATGAGATGGTGAAAGAAAGCTGGCAAAAAGATGGGTTTCCACTGAAGTTGGATTCTTATGCTAACCACTACAGATTTTTCCATGTCAGCTTCTTGAATTATGCTGCCCTTGCACATCTCGCCATGATCATCTGAGAGATTATGTAGCTAACCACTAGATTTTTCAGATCCATTCTTGATTATGTGACATGCTTCAACATAATCATCAATATAGAACTAAAACTTTTTTTTTGGATAAGGATAACTTGCTTGTCCAAGTGATCAACCACGTTTTAAACTGCAATTGGCACGATGCTTTTTACGGTGAACCGCAGTTTAAGTGCCTGTCTACTCGGTGGGAGGAAAGGTTTCTACTCGCTGAGTGTGAACCTTCCTTTTTCATGTGTACTGTTGAATATATATATATATATATATATATATATATATATATCATATTAGTTATCAGCTTAGGTAGCCATCTTGTCAACAGTTTCAGCTCAAAACTTCCATTTCCTAAAACTTTCCCAGACATTGTACCAAGGACAAAGACAGCTATGAAGCTTCCTATAAAAGTCTAGACGCCAGAGAAGAAAAATAAGTAGCTAATTCAATTCACCTGCTGGATGCATTGAACCCAACTCAGCATGAAGTCACACCTAACAAATCGAAACCATATTTCAAGTCAAGCAACATGTGACCCCACATGAACCACCATGTCTCCCGTAAATTCATGTGTCACAAACAAGCCTTCATCAACTATGGCTTGCTTGACCCCCCAAAGATACCAGAAGCAAAGGATACTGTTTTGAGATAGGATTTTTTGAGAAGGGTTCCACTGTAATTCTTCCTGTTATCATCAGAAGAAAAAATATGATAGATTGATGCAGAAGCTTTTATTTCTAATCATTCCCATTAAGATAAAAACATACATCACAAAAAGGGTGGATATTTATTTCATTACATGATAAAAAAGGTTGCAAGATACAGTTCATGAAGAAATGGAGCCTGTAAAAAACTAGGGCTTGGATAAAAAAGCAACCCCTCTTTCATGAGGGGTTGTCATGGCAGACTGTATAACTTGCTGCCACGGCCAAAACCCTAGACGACGAGGCACCGAAAAGTGAAACTGCCAAAAGCAACCAGAAAGACAGACCAGTAGTGGTAACCCACCCTTCGAGGAAAACAGCGACCCAATCATCACGTTCAGAAACATGATTACAAAAACAAAGGAACTGAAAGCCTGATATGGACAGACTTGACACTGGTACTACACGAAAAAGCTCCAGCCAAACATGGTAGTCATGAGGCTGAACTAAAACACCGAGTGATAACACCCTGAAACATTAAGGGGAAAAAAAAAAAAAAAAACAGAAACCTGGAACCAGAGCTTGGCTACTGTATTCTCAGGGAACGGTGGCCACGAAGAAACTAGCACTTCTAACAGATTCCCAGTGAACGGAAACCTGAGAAAAAAAGAGGGTAAACAGCCACATTCCCGGGAAAAGGGAACCCAAGTACTGATGGTAGTGGAAAGACCCATAGCTGATGGGCCCAAAAACTAAACAAAGCTGCAGCGGGCGCTGCTGCTCATAAAAGCTGAATATTATCTGAGGCTTCCTGCTTGCTCTGAACCCCCGACCTTTACATTGCAACCTTAATCTTGGATTAAGTTTTTAACCTTTCCCCAATTAGGAAAGAATATCGCACCTCCATAACCTCTCCACAAGCACATCAACAGTGCTGCTGCTAATAGCATTGCAGTGCTGGAGATTCAACCCCAAGAGGGTCCCACCCAGTTTTATGAGGGCAGGTAAGCTCTTATCTGATACCATAGAGCAACCTGACATAGAGAGGACCTGCAGATTGAGCTGGTTTGAGCGAGCCATGGCTGCAATGCCAGAATCAGTGGCTGCACACTTCGAGACATCAAGGTCAGATAGCAAGAAACAATTTTCTGCTATTGCCACCAAACTTGCATCGGTTATCCTCCTGCATCCATCAAGATTTAGCACTTCAAGGGTCCAACCATGCTGCTCCGTCATCACTGACACCACTTTGTCGGACAAATTGACACAACCACTGAGGTTAACCTTCACCAAGCCAGCCTCACAGTTCTCAAGCACTGGGAGAAACCCAGCATCAGTTACTCCCTGAAGCCCACTCAACTCCACATTCTGCAGTTGCGGGCACAACTTACCCAACAAAGCAAGACTACCATCACCAAAACCAGGGCAGTTGCGGATGGACACTGATCGCAGGGAATTGCGAGGAGAAAGGTCAGGCAAGTCTAGCTTTACGTCCTTCATCCCAAAGCAGTTCACGAGAGAAGCAGCCTTCAGATTTGCACCACAGTTTAAAAGGGAACCAAAAAACCCAAATTGGGTGATCCTGTGGCACTCCTCTAAGAGCAGGCTCTCGAGTGACACCGCAGATTTTGCAAATGAGACGAGTCCATTGTCAGATAAGAAGGAACACTTGTGGAGGTAGAACTGTTTCAAATTTGGGCAACCCTTTCCCACAGCTTCAAGTCCAGTATCTGTCAATCCCACACAGGATGCAACTGTCATGGACTTCAACTTCTGCAACCCTTGGCCATTACCCATGACCCAAAAACCCCTCTCGCTAACATTTGAGAGGTTTGTCAGAAAAAGATCAGTTACTGCCTTGCCATAGTGTCCAACAACAGCCAGGGACACATCAGTGATGTTCAAAGCTTGGAGCTTCACCTTTGTCAAAACATTTGTGGCGGAAGATACTAGGGCAGCAATTCCTTGATCCCCAATAGCTGGGCAGTTTTTAATTGAAATGGACTGTAGATTGGTGCAATGTTGACCAACAGCTTGCAGACCTTCATTACCAATGTTTGTGCAAGATTCTATCACTAGATCAGTCAGATTGGGGCAGCTCTTTGCGATTGCAAGCAAACCCTTGTCAGTAATTGCAGGGCATTGGGAAAGATCTAGCTTCTCTAGCTTGTGACAGCCATTTGCAATCTCTGATACACCTTCATCCCCAACAGACGGCAAATTCCACAGGGAAAGAACCTTCAGAGAAGGGCATCCACGGGCAATTGCTCTGAGGCCAACCTTTGTCACTCCTCGACTAGAATTGCTTCCACGGATAAAAAGCTTGCCCAATCCTCCACTATTAGCAGTTCCAACAACAATAGCAGCAAGTCTAATATCTGTGGCCTTTTTCCCCTCCAGGCTTCTGGACAGATATCCATCACCCTCGACTTCCTCATCTTCAACCTCACTTTTCACTTGAGTGATCTTTTTAGCTGATTCATTCTGGCAGCAAAGCTCATCCTTGCAGATATTGCTTAGAAGGCTAAGCCAATGCTTTGAAACACATGCACAGGCGCCTCTCTCATTGCCTCCAGGCAAACGTCTGAAGATTTCAAAGAGGCATTCATCTGGCAAAACTTCAATAGAAGCTTGCTTTTTCTGCTCAAATCTCTCTTCAGTGAAGACAAATGGAGCACTGATGCGAGACCTCTTGCGTGAAGGAAAGTACACGTCCACAGGACGGCCGATAGACAAAAAGAGGTTCTGCTCCTTATGGTTTGTGTAAATTGGCCCCCCAGGGCAAAAATCATTTTCACCTAAAAAACCAAAACCAATACCCTCCATTAATAAAGTAAATCCAGCTAGCACTTATCAAACAAATACAATAAATTTATTGCAATCAGTATCCTCCAAAATCCAAAAGCACAAATGTTTTAAGTTGATAATTAATTCCTTTAACAACTACAAAACAGGTTCTTTATGAGTTTCAAGACTAAAGATACTACAAGTGACTAATAAACTTACAAGAAATGCAAGTTAAAACAGATTACTACCAATAATTATCAAAATGATTATTGGTCAAACAACAACATGCACATATCCCAAACGAAACTTTCCAATCTTGATCTTATGTGCAAATTCCGATCAACAATTATTCATTGATTAAGATCTGAAAGGCTTCATCTTTTTCCACCATTAAATTGTTTATACAAGTCAACAAGCCGTAGCGAATTCGAATCTGAATAATAAGATTACAGATTTCATCTGCTTATTATGTGCCCAAAACAACAACATACAGTTTAAGCAATATCTGGTTTTCTTAGACAATATCAAACCCCCTAGATCCATAAACAGACAGCATCATCAAATCTCAAAGAACAATTTCTCTCACAACAAATCCTCAGGTCAATCCTAACATACCTGATTCACAGCTATAGACCAAAAACCAACACAAACCCCAATAAATATATTTGAAGGCAAACAACAAGCCTTCATCTTCAAGATCTATCTTCAAACGTAGCACCTATCCTATAAACCGAGTCTAAATCATCGATAACTTTCAAAAAACTCCAAAATAAGCTCTAAAGATAACTCTCCAATAACAAAATTCATTAAAACCCATACGGTCAACAAAAAAAATCCCAAAAAAGAAACCCTTATGTATCAGGCATCAATAATTCCATAGAATCAAAAGCAAAGATTATATCAAAGCTAACTAGACATAATTCAGCAGAGAAAAAAAACAAAAAAAAACATGGAATTTAAGAACATGGAAGAAAAATTCAGAGTCTTTACCAGCAAATCCAAAGACCTTAGACATGGAAACAGCTCAAAAAACCCTGAGAGACAAACTCCAACCAAAAACCCTCCACAGAGAGAAAAAAAGAGAGCGCCCGAGAAGATAAACACCAGAAAAAAACTGTATATATCAGAAAAACAAGAATTCATGAGAGATGTTTGAGCTACAAGGACATGGGAACCCTATTAGATAGGGGAAAAAGGGGAGATAAATGAATGAAGAATGTGTGTTTTAGCTAAGGAGAGGCTTTTATTACAGAAAGTGAACGGGGGTGTTCTGGTACATGACAATACACACCAGTACACCCCACATGCAATGAATTTGCACTTGAGATGAGGTGGGGTTGCTTTGTAATGTTTAATATTCTCTTGCCACTTTTTGATTCATTGAATATAGATAGTGGTTTTGCTTTTTCCTTTTTATTTTAAATTTGAGGTTTTCCGAAATAAAAATTAAAAAACAATATTTGAGAATGGTTATGTCTGCGAGGGTGTCTAGTTTGGGTAATTAGTTGTAAAACCTAACTTATAGCTCAATCCAGCCTAAGTTTCAGTCATGGTGGAGAGTTAATCCCAAATTGATAAAGATTAATTTTATTTTTATTTTTTAAATAATAAAATAATGTTATTTGAATAAAAATACCTGTTTTTTTATAAAGAAGATAAGGATTATTCTTCAGTATCATTATGGATTGTGAAGATGAATTTATACGATAAAAATATTTTATTAATAAAAAATTGTTTTGTTTTGGTTGAAAAAGTTTTGCACACGGAAACAATTATATGAAAAAAATTGCAAGTAGATTCATTAAGATTTTATTTATTTTTGTATTTTAAAAATATTTTTAAAAAAATTTAAAAAATTTTTATTTATGTTTTTAGAGTTTTTAAATAATTTTAATATATTGATGTTAAAAATAATTTTTAAAAATAAAAAATATTATTAGTATATATTTTGACATGAAAAATTATTTAAAAAATAATTATAACTATATTCTTAAATAAGCTCTAAATAACATGCAGTGATATTATGTACTATGATGTAAATTTTTAGAATTTTTCATGAATAAGTAATTATTTAAATTTCCAAGCCTTAGTATTTCACCAATTATATATAAATTCAGTATGAAAAATGTATTCATAAATTATTTTCATAGATCTTATCACATCCCTGTGTTAATTGCCATCGGGATTCTTCTGTGATTTTTTCACAGCATCTGGAATTATCTAAAATCATGAATAAGGATGAGATTAAGAAATAGATCTTGGTTTAATTCAAAAGGGAAAGAAAATCATGAAACTTTGAACGTGTGTGAGTTAATAAATTGCTACTTGTGCTGCAAGTACTGCAGACAAAATTAAGAAGTGTTGTTCTATAAAATACAAAATAAAAGGAAAGAAATACAAGTCCATGTACGTATTTTGAAACCCTACTTGTGCTACCATGCATTGTATTTGTGGATTTTATATATATATATATATATATATATATATATATGGCAAGATAAATTAATCCTCTTTACATGATTTTTGAAGAGGGTGGAATTATTAATTTTATGGCATATAAGATTTATTTTCATAGCTAATTTCTAGCAAATATGGGGAGTTTTTCGCACATAATTACTTCCCATTTATGGACAGGCAGAGAGCAATGGATTCTTTTAAAGATGGAAGGGAGAAAATCGACAGCCACCGTCGCATCTTGGCAACCCTACCACTGCAGTCTGTCACTGCCACCGAGCTTCGATATATAAATTATATAATTAGAAATTGTTTTTTAAAATACTTTTAATAATTAAATTATGAAAAAATATATATTTTCATGGAACGCGCGATTCAAAACGGCACCTTGAAGGCAAATTGAAAGGCATTCAACATCTCCATTAATTGCATGAAGCCTCCCTTGTCCACACAACTTGAATCGCAAAAGAAAGGCAGCCATCCCTTGTTGTTAGATTTTAATGGAATTGCTTTTGGTCGGTGCCCCATGTTCACAACTTTTAAAATCATTCAACCAAACAAACAAGTTTTAATTAAATTAAAAAAAAACCAAGAAAAGATTAGTTATCCAGTTATTGTTACTTTTTAAATAATTTTTTATATTAAAATATATATTAATAATTTTTTTATTTTTTAAAAATTATTTTTAATATCAGTACAATTTAAAAATACTAAAAACATATTAATTTAAAATTAATATAAAAATAAAAAATTAATTTTTATAAAAATATTTTTCATATATAAAAATAAATAGACTTGTTTGGACCGGCTTAATAAATCAACGTGAGATCTAAATTGGTTTGATAAAAAAAGAATTATTGTTAATCTGATAAAAGCTCAAGAAGATTTAATGAGTTGATCGAAACATGAATATCAATTTATGTAATTTTTTTTTTAATAATTCTTTTAATAAATAATAAAACGATCTAAATTAATTAATTCTCTTAATTGGGGAGTTAGCAAGCTTACAGAAGCTAAAATGGGAAAACACGTTAGGAAAATGCTTTCATTAAGATTGGGGTCCAGGAAGGCTCAATTTCAAACCACATTGAATGGAAAGATTAATTACCCGTTAAGACGTGACCAGTTCTGGTCTTAGGAACGCGTACTTGATTTTAAAGTGGATGTTGAATCTTCTTAAATCCTCTCTCCTTTTCCTTTTTTTTTTCTTTTTTGTTTTAAGAATGAGAGGGTGATCTAATTATAATAAGGTGATGTGATGTAGATTATTTCTTAATTAAAAACATATTAAAATAATATGTTTTTTAATTTTAATTTTTGATATCAATAAATTAAAATTATAAAAAATTAATTTGATATTTTTCCGTGTAAAAAATATTTTTAGAAAATAAAGCTGTTACAATCTTAAACACGTTTGCTTGTTCTCATTCAAGGTATGAATTGCAGTTATGTCACGTAATTTGAATCTTTTAAGAAAAAATAATGATGATAAGTTTCTCCTTATAAAAAAAATATAAAGATGAAATTAAAAAAAATTCAAATAATATTATTTTAAATAAAAATAAAATAAATTATTTAAGTTGGCCTGATCAAGTTTAATAATAATTTTTCAAGTTAATTTAATTAAAAAATAACTGTTAAATCATATATTTTAATAGAGTAAACTTTTAAAATAATTTGAAAAAAAAAAACTAAGTTTGAGCTGGCTTACAATTGATATATTGATCAGTCAAATTTAATATATATGAATCTAATAAATAAGTGTGTTTTTTTATTACCTATAAAATTAAAATTTATTTTGAAGATATATTTTTAAAATTTAATTTCGACGTATTAAAAGCTCCATACTTTATAAGCATTTTACTTTGGAAAAACATCCATACTTAGCATCTATATATCTACATTGGAGAAAACACACGAAGGGCTACTTGAAGGCTTTTTTATGCTCTATTTTGGCATTGTGGTTTAGTTATATTTAAAAAAATAGAATTTTTTAACTTTAATTTATTTACTTTTTTATATCTTGAGATTATTTTAATATATTAATATTAAATCTAGCTTCCAAATTGAAAAGGTTAAAATGCTGACAATGATGATAGCTATATTTTCTCAAAAAATAATATTTGCTACAATATCATTTGAAACCTGGTAGATACGTGTGATGAACGAGTGTTTTCAATTTGGAAGCTAGAAAACCAGTTAAGCAAAGGTTAAAATGCTGACAATGATGATAGCTTTGAAAAAAACGATCAATGTCAAAATCACTTGCTTTCTTTATGTTTAAACTTTGACTAATGACCATGAAAGGTTAAATTAAATACAGTAGATCGAAGAATATTAATCACTCGCAACAAATGGATGTTTACAAAGGAGAAAACAACAAACTTGTTACTATTTCTTCTTTGCTCTGAGGTCCAAAGTCTTGGATTGTACAATGGAGAATAGTTCTCCCTGTTCTCTTACACTTTTCTGGAATTAATTTTGAAACATTCAAGTTGTGGGAGTCCTAGTTATTCAAGTTCAAATAAGTCGTGTGATGATGAAGCTAGGTTAAAATAATATGCTATCTCAATTACAGTCTTAACATAATTTGATTAATTGATTTACATTATAGTTTTGCATGAGTTTTATTGAAAAATCTGTTTTAAAATCGTGGTTATAAAAAACCTATAATTTATAGTTCTTTTTTAAATTTAATTTTTAAATTAATTATCATAAAAGCTACTACAATATGTCTAATGCATATTTACAGTCAATAACAAAAATCTTTAACAAGGTAAAGAAAATAAGAACTACTAGTTACTTGGTAAGAATATAGAAATTGACTGTAAAATTATTAATGCATTTCTAACCGGATATGCTCTTGTCTTTTAATGTATATATCACTTGCATTATGAGATATTGTGTTTAAATAAAGTTTTTGTGTAGATAATAAAAACATAAATATATATAGTTGAAGAAAAAATAATATAATAAAATAAATAAGTTTTTAAAATAAATTTATGTATTCTTGAAACATAAAGTATAACAAAATATATCTATTTTTCTTTTTTTACTGTTTTTCTTTCTTCTATCCCAAAATACTAATCAAAATCTAACGAAACACACGCTCGCTATACACAGCAACAAGCTTTGAAAAGTAAAAAAAAAAGTTTTTTATTTATTTTAATAAAAAACACGGTGGAATATAAAGCTGTACCCTCTTGAAAGGATCTTGACTAATAGTTTGCAAATAAGCAATAATTGATGCATTGATGAGATGTTAGGACAGGTTCTAGGAATCTGGCTGCTGAGGCCCCCCATTTACTTGTCTTCATAAACAAGCCTAACACCTCGCTCTCTCTCTCTACCTCTTTTGCCAGAACTTCAAGTTGTTTAATTAAATATTTAGGTGCTGATTGTTTCCTGGTTGACGTATTGTATTGTGATTTTTTTAAAAAAATAATTTTATTATTAATTATTTTTTATATGTTTTTATATTATTTTAATGTAGCTAGAGCATGCATGTGAGCTTGTTCTGTTAGATTACGTTGCAGTACTTGATAATACAGAACAATATTGCTCTTGACAGAGTGTATTATTATACTGTATTTCACGGGTAGCAATCTATTTTCTGGGCTTATATTATTTTATTATACGTATGACTTGTTTAAGAAGAGGTCAAGGAGGTCTCTGATACGTGAAAGATTGGGCTTATATTATTTTATTATACGGATGACTTGTTTAAGAAGAGGTCAAGGAGGTCTCAGATACGTGAAACCTGGCTAGTGGATTCCCGACTTTTAAAAGGTTTTTAAGAATATATTATTATACACGTACATATATATATATTATTTTGGACACCATTGCCTCTCCATCGTCCTCTGTCTGATTTTAATACTAGGTCAATGGATTAAATTTTAATAGTTAATAAAAACTCCTCTTAGAAAATTTAAATTTGGCCTTCTGAATTACTTTTTTGTCCACAAATTCCAACAAAAATCAAATCTATTTTAAAAAATCAATGCAATTTCTTTTTTAGCTAGGTTGGGAATGGCTTATTAAAATCTATTTTAAAATAAATTCAATTTTTTCATAAATTCCAATCAAATCAAATCATATCTATTAACACATTCTACAATAAAGTAACATCAATTTAATTATATCTTTGTTTGTAAAGACATGTAGTTTATTTTAAATAGAAGTAATTATAATTTAATTATAAGAAATTGTCAATAAAAAAAATACAAAACTAAGAAAACGTTATGTGGTTTGATGAGGACCTCCATGGCCCCATTTATTAACATATTCTAGGAAAGCGGACACACAGAGATGATGATGATGGCATTAGCATGGATGCATTATCTGATCAGGAAGAGTTATTTATGTGCAGGTATGGCCATCTTGATGCTGATCTGAAATTCCAGCACCCAATGTTCTTGTACATGCATGTATAATTCTTTTATATATAAATACCCATTTGCAATTTCATACCATAAAGTAAGGGAGATTTCAGGAACATTACTTCATAAATTTAAAATAGTCGAGATGACAAGTTATGTTCTTCATTGTTCATGTGAACATGGAAGGAGGTGACTTTCTCTTTCTTTTTTTCTTTTTTTCTTTTTTGGCATTTTCTCTTTTTTTTCTCCTTTCATTTCCAACCTTATTTTTTTAATTTTAAATTTATTTTCATGAATCATTTCGATTTATTTTTTATAAAATAATCATAGTCTCAAATAAACATCTCAATATCTAGTTTTTGTTTAATTTTATAAATATTTATTTTTAGTATCGTATAATTAAATAAAAAATAGTTAGAAAATAACCTTATTGGAATCCATTATACAAATCACGGATTCGGTAAGTTAAGTTGCGAAGTTGGATCGATCAAATATATCATTATTTTATTTTATTTTAAAATCCAAATCATGTTTTTTATTCATTGTTCATGCTATCTCTAGACCTACCGAGCTGACTGGATTATATCAAAATAACTTATATATAATTTAATTTTAAATTTATACTATTTCTAAATAAAAAGTCGGATCAAGAGATTTTAAAATTAATTTATTAAATTAAATTAAATAATGATATCAAAAAATTCCTTATAATTTAAATCTTTTTTTTTTAATTTTTTTTTTAATTTAAGCCGCGGCATACCACAAACCTACAAGCTAGAATCTTTGAACATATCAGGGCCCCCTTAGAAACGTACTTCTCCAATCACTAACCCTAGCCCTTAAAATGTGAACACTGGAATATTTGGATTCATGACCAAGCCAAGATCGAAAGGGTCATCGATGTTGAGTTTAGCCAAGGCATTAGGGATTCTCTGTTATCCAGCTATCTTGACTAAAGCTAGGGGATCCATACATTCCCTTTCCTTTCTATAAAAGCAGTCACTTGCCTTTGTTTATGCTTTCTTTCCCATCTACTTGGTCTTCCCCTTCCTTAAATTAAGAATCCACTTGAAAATAATTTTTTTCTTTTATCATATGCAGTGCCCTGGAATCCACGAGCCCAATATTATAAAGGCATTTTTGCCCTCTCCTACACCCTCAAGATCATGAACTATTTGGTGTCACCAACTCATCAGATTTGTAAGTGCATGCACTTGCTCGATTTGACTATCTGGTTCCAATCCTCCATGGATATTTTATATTTTCTTTTCTTGGTTAAGTTAATTAAACATTGTTAACTTTTCTTTATTTACTTTTTTATGGGGTTAGATATTGATTAATAACTTGATTAAACCCCCCACTTGAACCATTTTTAGGTCATGGTTGCATATATAAATTCCCTTTAATTTGGTGCTACGGGAACTTATGTTTTTCAAATTAATTTTTATTTAAAAATATTAAATTGATGTTTTTTATAAATATATTTTGATGTGTTAATATTGAAAATAGTTTTTTATTAAAAAAATTATTTTAATATATTTTTTATTATAAAATAATTATAAAAAACATCATTATAAAACACTCACAAAATGGAGTGGATAAGCTAGGGTTTCAAGTGAAGAGGGGCTACGCGCGCAAGACCATAACTCCATCAATGGAGCGGATAAGCTAGGGTTTCAAGTGAAGAGGGGCAAAAGGTTAAGAACTTTTACTGATGCAAGAAATATACTAATTGTTTTTTATATCATGTTTAACCAAAAATATCCATAAAAGGAAGTTGAAATTGAAAGTAAGCTATTTTCTCGTTAAAGTAATTTAAAATTAAGTGTAACGATTTGACAAGGATAATTGAGAAAATACATTTTAAATTTATACTTTATAAAAAGTTTGTAGCGGTTGGATTAATCGGGAAAACATTTTTATAAATCATCATATATAAAAGACAGAAATTTAAGACACATATATTTAGCTCTCCTCATGTTTTTTCCAGTAGAAAATTTAGTCAATTTCTATATAACCTCAACTAGTCATAATTTATAAATAATTAAATAAATAAAATCTAAAATAGTAATTATAAATTAAAAAAATTATCATATCCCACATTAATGGGTGGGAGATTGGTAATTAGTCTTATTAAAAGTGCTAGTTGCTAACTTGTTATATGTATTTTAGGGTGTCGGACTCAAATGTGAATTCATGTCACTAGAAATAAAAATGTAAGGGCAGTAAGATTCAAAGTGGACAATATATAGCAATTTAGGTCGGGCTGTTATATTTGGTATCATAATCGACCTCATTAGTTGTCCGGTTGTGCTGACGGGGTTGTCGGGTTCTTTAAGGAGGGCGGATTGTCATATCACATATCGACGGGTGAGAAATTGGTAACTAGTCTTATTAAGAGTATTGGTTACTAACTTATTATACGCGTTTTGAGACGTCAGACTTAAATGTGAGCTCGGGTTACTATGAACAAAATCGTGAGGGCAGTAAGATCCGAAGCGTATAATATATGACAGGTTAGGTTGGATTGTTACATTTAATATCAGAGCCAACCTCATTAGTTATCAAGTTGAATTGTCATATCTCATATTTAGGAGTGAGGGATTGATAACTAACCTTATTAGGAGTGCTAGTTGCTAACTTGTTATGCATGTTTTGGAACGTTAGCCTTAAACGTGGGCTCGCGTCACTAGAAACAAAACCATGAAAATAGTAAGGCCCAAAGCAAATAATATATAGCAAGTTAGATCGGATTGTTACAAAAATAAAATCTTAAAGATATAAATTTAAAATTCTTGTAACATATATCGATGAAGTAATTTAAAATTATATAAATAATTTATTATTTAAAAATTAGCATTTGCCTTCATAGAAAATTAGCATTCTGGTCTCTTTTGTGTTGGTTTGGGGTTGAATCTCCTTGAAGTCTTAATAAAACCACAAAAGAGTACAATTAGAAGGGGCCAAATGGCATTTTCAAGAGGAGAAAAAAGTTCTTTGAGGACCTTTCATGTTAGGTCAAAAACATAAGGGGGGCAATCGCCCCCTTCCTTGACACGTGGCTTCATCACGTCACGTGTCTCTTCGGGTCATTACAGTATGCCACAAAATCTCATTTTGCCGAAGGAGTGCTTTCTCAAGGGATTTTTTCTTGTGCTTTAATATCCCTTTTCTTTTACTTAGAATGCTTAATTTAATTTCAGAGAATTAAAATATTGACAAGCATGATTTTTGCAACGGGGAACTTTGCATGTTTTGGTTCTTACTACAAAGGCAGCACTCGATATAATTGAGGATTTAAATTTCAGATTTGAAATAAAAATCAGAGATAATATTTAGTTACGGTTTAAAGTAAAAAATATAAAAATAGCTGAAAATAAAAAAAACATATCTTATTATATTATTTTTAAAAAAAATACAAGATTCTAAAATTATTATAAAAACAAATTTATTTTATATTTTTATTTATATATATATAATCTTGTTGTTATTATGTTTGTAGAGTTTGTTTGAGAATATAATTATGATTGTTTTTTAAAGTATTTTATAAAAATATATTAAAATAATAGATTTTTTTATTTTTTAAAATTAATTTTGATGTTAGCATATCAAAATAATTTAAAAATAATAAAAAATAAAAAAATTAATTTTTTTTAAAATTTAAAAATGATTTTTAAGGAAGAAGAATCAAAACTTGCCCACAAGAATTAATGGCGTCGACCCCATCTCGAGAGCGTGCTAGGCTCTTGGAAGAATGTTGTCGTGGACAAATGAAAATCACAAGCGTTCAAGCTTATTCATCCCTGTCCATACAAAGACATCCACATGAGTTTCATACGTGTCCAAAACGTGGTTCTCCCTCGACCTTTACCTTTTCGCTCAAGATTTAATGATGCCTGTCTGCTTGCACAAATTGAATCCTTCGATCCTGACTGCAAAATCAAAATTATTTTCCAAATGTCAGTTGCGGGGCCTCCCACGATGTCTGTGTATAAATTATTTTATAATTTAGTAAAAAATAATTAAAAAAAAAAAACAGATTTCACCATCCAAAATTATTAATTTAACAAGATAAACAGTGAAGAGACGGGTGCCTTCCATTCCATCAGAAAAGAAGATTAGATTAGAACAAGTGTGCTCCACCCCCACTTTCTCTGCTGGAGGACATGATTCAATGTCTGCATGTGCTTGAAGAGGGCGTTTGTTTTTGCCGAGTAGAAAAGCAGAGCGTTTCCACGCTCTCAATTATTAGGTCAGAGTTAGGTCACTTATTACCTGGGAAGAAACACATGCTCATAAAACCCTGAATAATCTTTGATAAAAAACCATTACAGAGAATTGTGAATCACATGGTTAATTAGAGCCATGAGACGAGGTCCATTCAGGAGGCTATGCTACATGCAAATGGGAGTCAATAGGCAACAAGATGTTTATCTCTGTTTTTTTGTTTGATTATCAACGATGCAACACTCCCATGCTTGAAGATCCAAACACTGGAGAATTTAGTTTTGTTGCTCGTTGTATGAGAATTGATTCTAGTTTAGATGTTCGAAAACGAGATTACCAGGTGATTATAAAATTTAAAAGATATCAGTTTAGAATTCATGCCTCTGTTCTTTATTTTGAATCATAGTTTCTACACTTGGAGAGATGATCCGGCGAACTTCGGGCTCGAAATTTGACCTGGACTTCATAAATCCTAGTTAAACTAATCCGGTTTGTAGTAGTTTAGTTAACATGATTGAATTCAATTCAAATTTAGTTGAGTCAACAAAGCAAAAAAAAAAAAAAAAAAAAACTTTATCATTTTGATAAAAAATATAAAATTGATCAAATGACTCGAGATGGATATAATAATGATGCATTACATAGCCAAGTAATTCATTACTTTGTGGTTCATGAATAAAAAGAGAATAGGCCTTAAATTACCTAGAACATCCATTCTTGAGCATGCCTGTCTGAGCTTTTCACCTACTTTTTGCACAAAAACAATGTTAAAAGGCTAAAATAAACACTTTGGTGTTTGTGTCTAAGCGTAATAATAGTTTTTTTTTAAAGTGTTTTTTTTATTAAAATAATTTAAAAATATAAAAAAATAATTTTAAACAATTTATTTTTGAATTTCAACCTACCTCTGCTTGCAGAACTTCCCATATTCCTTGAATTAGGATCTGAAGTTTCAAATTTCATCCCACGAAGGTGCTTGGTTGGTATAAAAGCTAGCACATTCGAGCATATATACACACTTCTTATCACACCAATAATGGAATGGTCTATACATTTCAGTCTACTAGGAGTGTACATTTTGCAGAAGATAAGCGATCATCAATTTTAAGAATTCTTGAAGAACACAGGGGAAGGCAGTTAAAAAACAGACCGGGAATTTAGTCCAGGGCTTCATTTTTTTACCACTTAAACTAGAATAAAATTTCTTATTTCCCTTTTTCTTCTTTATAATCAATGTCAGAATGTGTTAATTTTTAGAGAATACGGGGGGGAAAAGAAAAAACTTGGTGAGAAAACTTCACTTGGGGTTTCAATATAATGAATAGTCGCATTGAGATAATTGTAATTTTGAGGTTGATGTGGCCTTCAGCCCAGATCATTATGCCACACTTTGTAAACTTTTATCACTCCTACAGTGATATGGGACCAGGCACAATCCCTCTCCAAGAAGACACTCTTCAGAAAAAAAGGCAAGTCATGAACCTGGAACAAGACTGATCATCGAATATAGAATCAATAATACACTGATACTGGAACGAGAACAATGCAACTTTTTTCCAGTTGCAAGCAATTTATAATGTGGTTGTTCAAAAAAAATAAAAAGAAGCAATCCATAAATTAGATCAAAGTTTGCCACATGAATGCCGGCACAGAACAATGGTGATGCCTTGATAGGTTTCAGGAGAACTGTTACTAGTAAGTAATGGTGCTCTGGCAGAAGGCAGATGAGCTCGTTGAAAATACTAACAGTTATGCATTTTCTTTTCTGGGCAATCCAGAAGGTTTGAAAACAACAAAAGAACAAAAATAAGCACCTGTAAATATATTTGCACTGAAGAACTATATGGGAATCAAAAGAGGAACGGAAAAGGATCCGTACGACTGTCCAAGCTTATTCAGTCATACAAGCCTTCCTGTTCCCAGACATCAACAAGAAAATCCACCATTTCCTGGCATTTGAATCCAATGAGCAACGAGGAATGGTGAACTAGATTTCCAAATGATAAAGCTGAGACCTGGGCAGGAAGATTTTTGACTTACAGCAAGAGGGACAGGTCGAGAAAAAGGCCTGTTACTCCCAAGTAGACTCTCATAGGTGGCATTCCAACTGCAAAACATAGAGTCAAAGAACATGAGTTAATAAAAAGCAAAAATGAATGCCATAACATAAATGCAGACAACAAAGTGTTCTCAAAACATCAAAAACACTAATATTGCAGGGATGTTTGATAGGCAAATTCCACAAGGGTGTTGTTGCATTTGTGATAGATAAACCCCATGTGGACATTGTAATTTGCAGGAAAAAATCAGTTCTAAGCCCTAAGATGTGATTAACTAAAAACTTCAAAGTCAAGCAATTGTCCAAACTTGGAAATTTGTGTCCATATTTTGAAATTCAAATAGTTAACTTGGAGCATCGACTAAACAAACTAAGAAGACTTGCAAGAACATTTGGTATTTAAATGGCTCCACGCCAACCAAGTGCTTCACGTATTTAAAGTATCCAAAACAAGGGAAGATATTTCACCTTATCGTGGGCTCTCGAACTTGAGTCCTGTTCTGAGTTTTTTTATTTCCAAGCCATTGCTGCCTTGTTTGATTCCAGAGAAGAAGACCTACAACCAATACTGCTTCTGTTATTTGGATACTTCACCTGACATGCATCAGTAAAGAGAATGGCGAAATGAAACGAAAAAGGAGAAAGACCTGCAAAATTCTTATATTTTACCAAGAAGAAACTCCTGAACACATACACAACAGAAAAACTCATGCAAAGACTCTAACAGCCTGTAGCCTTGTTGCAATTAATCCAAGTTCCGAGTGGAAAAAGGCTAAAGTGGCATGTTAACTGAGGACTCCACAAAAGCAAACAGTTACACACAGAACAGGCAGCAGTCAGCTTAAGCAAAACATTTACTCAGTTAAAGACTTGAACTTGCCACGATTAACAAATTCAGGAGGGTTGCTAGTGCTTCCAGCATTACAGCAAGGATCAAGCAGCTGGTTTAATGTGCTAATTGATGAAAGGCTTCCCTGGGAATGAGCCATGCTATCCTCAATTTCACCAGCACTAGTGCTCCAGAAATCGTCTGATAAGCTAGATTTTCTTACTAATCGTTCTTGAACTCTCAGTCCCCTTGATGTTGCATCAGCCTCACTAATGGTGGGGGGTTTGGCACAGCATCCAAAACAACCTCTGCTCTGTTACAAATCAGGTTTCACCATAGATATGATTAGCACCAACTATCAACAATTTGATGCTCAAACATCTCAGCAGAGGTAAAAATCATTGAAGCACTGAAAATGGAAGATATGAGAGAGGATTATAAATGAACCATCCCCTCCCTAACAAGCACTATACAGAAGACAACCTTCAACAATTTTTTTAAGAAATCAGTTTCAGAGTTGCAAGTGTATCACCCAATAGGGGTCAATAATTCACTCAGAGTATAAGCAAAGCTTCATAGGATAAATAGCAATCAGAAAGGGAGGACTTGTCATGCTACAAAGGATAATGTGCAATTGCTGCAAATTGATTGGCAGAAAAGAGCAATGCCATCAAATTGTTTTAATTGTTCACCTGATGATGAGCACAAATACCAACCCAGGTAGAATTCTAAAAACAATAAAACTTGTATATTTGAAATGCACGACCATTGATCTTGCAAACCCAGTAACCGATATATTGCAATAAAATTGAATCAACACTACAAATTGCAGTAACATTCAGCATTTATAAAAACCTGCCAGGATAGAAAGCTCTCAACATCATAATTTCCTAATTCCTTTTCTGAAACAAAAAAAAAGAGAGAGAAAAAAAATCATGGATATAGAAATGTACTCAATTCCATTAAAACAAACATCCATTAATACAAACAGAGATCATTCATCAGAAAAGATGCAAATTTAACCACTCACATGCCCTTGATGCAATATCAGTTCATGCCATTCCTAAACATAGAATATGAGTGTACTGCTAATAATACAAGCTACCCGTTCTTCAAAATTAAATCATCAGTTCATTTCTTAGCTAATACCCAAACAAAACAAACAGATAAAAAAAACAATGAAAAAAATCTCCTCACACTGAAAACAAACTTGCAATTTCTCTTAAACGATTTCATCCCCAAAAGCAAAAGAGCCCGAAAACGAGCTCCGGAAAACAATACAAATGAACCAAAAGGTTTCTTCCCGAAGCTTCTCCCAGTTTGAGTCAAGAAAGAACACCTAGAATACATACCTCCTTCAAGGAAAAAAAAAATCCTATTCAAAAGAATATCCAATTAGCCATTACTTCAAGGAAAGAATGGCAAATCAGAAAAGCCAATACAGGATTCTCTTGTTCACTCCACATAAAGCTGGCTTACAAGACAAGCAAACACAACAACATGAGATTCCAAATCTTAGAAACAAGACAACTTAAACCACACAAAGAAACCTAAAAATCCTTCTATTCAACACAGTATTCAAAAAAAGCACCTACCCCATCAATCGTGTCAATTTTTTACAAAAAAATTCAGCTTTTACTAATAAACACGGTATTCAACAGTTTTTTTTTTTTCCATTTAATTTTCTTGAAAGTCTTCAAGAAAACTGAATTTCTCCAAGAGTAAACAAAATATGATGTAACGTGTAACAAAAAACCATATTTTTGCAAAAAGTGAAAAATAAATCACAAGTAAACAACAGGCCCTGTATTAAGGGAATCAAAAAGCTTACCCCATGCATGCAAAAAGATGAGAGATCCAGGGAGGAAGGAGTCCACACAAATGCATTTACAAGCGGGACAAGATATATTTTTGCAGAGAAAAACTAAATCCAGGAAGGAGAGGACTATCAATCCTGCATCAAAATTAAAAATAAAACCAAATCAATAATCATAACAAAAAAAAAACTGATCTGAACATGAACATGACATGAAAAAGGCGGGTGTTTTGCGATTACCTAAAAAATGACATGATTGAATTAGATAAGGGAAATTGATTGATGGGTTTTACTCTCCTTCCTGGAAAAAAACGACCACCCTCTGGTTAGTGATTCAACCAAAGGGCTCTCTGTCTATGCCTCTGTTTCTTCTTCTTCTTCTTCTTCTACTTTTCCCTCCCAGATAAAAACAATAATGAACGGATTATTATTTTTTATTTTTGTAAAAAGAGGGCTGGTTTTAACTTTTAAGCACCATTCAGATTTTGAGGATTTAAGGGGGTCCACAGTTGAGATGCTGGTAATCGGCTGCTACTGCATGCAGCAAGCAACTCTCCCCGTGCTGTATTGTTTATCGTTTAATTGTGTTTCTGAATTTTTTTTATATATATTTTTGAATTTTAATTATTTTTTCTCATATTTTTGGATTTTTAAAATATATTGATATAAAAAATAATTTTTTTAAAATAAAAAATATTTTTTAAAAAATAAATACTTTAAAAAATAATTTTAATCACTTTTTCAAATAAGTTTAGATATAATAATCGCCATATTTAACTAGGTAAGAAAATTATTGTTTCAAAATGAAAATAAAATAATTAAAAATTATTATTTTATTTTTAAATAAAATTATATTTTATTAAGTTTATAACTTAACTCATTATATAATTTAATTTAAAATCTAGTTTAAAATAGCTAAATTAATTATCACGCTACTAAAAATAAAGGACACTAATTCAGTAAAAATTGATTAATAATATTAAAAAAATTATAAAATAAATTTTAAAGGTTTGGATAGCATTGTTTCATGTAGTATAATAAGATTATTGATTGGAGATTGCAGCTAATTTATATGCTAAAAATAAAAATATTATTTTAAAGGTAAGTTTCCTATGTGATATAATTTTGATGATGTTAACTTTAGCACTAAGATTTTTAACAAATATTTATCGATTTGGTACCACTTGTGAATTTACATTGATATTTACTCTTAATATAATCAATTCAAATGTCACCCTCATCGCCATAGGCTTTCATTCTCACTGCATTCAATGGGCAATTCTATTATATTCTATTCTTTAACACAACAATGTTTTTTTTTTCCTTTTTTTCCCTAAAACTATAAATTTTATCAATTAGATCCTAATATTCCTTACACATCTCAATTGGATACTTTTATTAAATTTTTAAGATTTTAATTCTAATGTGCATATTTTAATAATTCACTTGAATGATCTCGATTCAAAGAAGATTCACATAGAGGTTTATAAGAATGAAAATTTTCATTTTATATGCATGTTTTATCACTAAAACGGTGTGGATTTGGAGAAAACTTGATGAGAAAATGATTGTATTTTTTTTGGGGGGAACTTTTGAGATTCAATAAATAAGATATATAAGTCTGGGAATTAATTAATTAAGAATGAATATATAGATTAAGAACTAAATTGAGTTTTTTTCCCTTCAAAATTTAAGTAATTATTTCACTGATATTCTTTGAAACTAATATCATTACCTTTGAATATACTTCAAGGCCAATTCCTAGTATTTAATTAAAATAGGATTGGTTTCCAATCTGTAAATGATTAAGTTAGCCCCTCATTTATAACATGATGGCTTGATCATATATATATATATATATATATATATTATCAAGCATATATTATTTTTTCACACCACTGTGGATAATTTTCAATTAATTAAGTTCTTACACTAAAACATTTTCACATTTTTGTCATCAAAATGATTCCTTAAAGAAATGGTACTACTCCACCATTAGAGATCTTCAATGACTGGCACCGTTTATTTTTTTTCCATAATCAGTTTAAATATTTTAAATATTTTTTTACACTATCAGTTTATATATTTTTTCCATAATCAGTTTCAATACACCACTCATTTGTCCACAATCAGTTTAAATATTTTATATATTTTTTTCATAATCAGTTTCAATACACCACTCATTTGTTCAATCTAATTAATTAATTAATTATATAATCCCTCATAATGCTATCAATTTCCATTGTCGATTAGATTTGAACATCCTGCTTTTCCATGTGGGGTTTACAATTAGTGGATTCATCATTCATTAATCACAAGTGGATACCTTTCTTTTCTCTTTTTCTCTTTTTTCTTTTTTCTTTTTTCTTTTTTCTTTTTTCTTTTTTCTTTTTTCTTTTTTCTTTTTTCTTTTTTCTTTTTTCTTTTTTCTTTTTTCTTTTTTCTTTTTTCTTTTTTCTTTTTTCTTTTTTCTTTTTTCTTTTTTCTTTTTTTGTTATTAATAAGATTTAATACGAGAAAGGTGATGCCCCACCAGATACTATAATCAAAAGTGATATATTATTTTTATTAATTATATTATAACCCAACAAGTTAATTAGAAAGAATTGACTCATTTAAACTTTATCCATCTAGTTAAAATTTAAACTGATTTTTTTTTAAATAACATTATTTTTATTGATTTATATTAATTTAATTTAACTTCCTTAATTCATAATCCGGCAACTAAACATGTTTGATTTTTATCACTTTATTGCAAAACATCATCAAAGAGAGCGATGAGATTAGCAAGAAACATAGAATTTGTAGTGAACAAAATTTCATCTCATTGAATATGGTAATACACCCTTTTAGTTTTGCCCTAGGTGATCAGGATTTTTTTTTTTTTCACTCATAACCTAGCCAGTGGAAAATTGTGGAAAAAGGATATTTTTTTCCCAAGGTGTTAAATGTACCTAGCCTGAATGAACTTGTGGCCCTAGCACTAGCAGGGACCTCATGGCTTCAGGGCTAAACCATGACCCTATCTATCATGACAGGACATTTTTCTCTGAAACCAAGCTGTATGAATGTGGCTTCTGGGCCAGTAAGATAGAATTTTCTGCACCGTCACATGCAATAATGGTTCAAGTACCAAGGTCCAGACAGTGCCAACATGAAGAGAGACCCAACAGGACAATAACAGTGCAGGAAGAATAATGTTACTACAGTGATGATGGAGGTGGTGCTGCTAGAAGTGGAAGAGGGAGGGCATGGCAAGCATCACTGTTCACTGGCATTATAAGTTGTAAACAGTTGCATTTGCCAAATTGAAGTCATGGAAAATAGCTGCTCGAGCAACCTATTCTCATTCAACAGAGAAGCAATGTAAAAGCATCTTGTAATCAATCTAAGAGAAGAATAATCATTAGCAAAGTTCATTAAGTTCAAATCTATAGGTTCTTTAATATGAACACACAATATAGGTCACGCATTTGACAGGGATTTTCCATTTTCAAGAATTTATGTTGAAGTTCTTGAATTTTTTGTTCTCTGTACAATATAAATCATAAACTGGAAGAAGTTACAGGCAGAAAAACAACAAATGATCCCCCCCCCCACCTTTTTTTTTGGCGTGTGTATACATTCCTGAGCAACAGAAATTATCACCAATATTCTGCAAGATGAAACATGGACAGATTCAGAACAAAGGAAATATTGCAATGCCACTGGGGAGATGTTATAACTATATGAAAATGTGATTGATTTTATAACGTACCCTAGGTGGTGAGGATTGGAGGTAAGTAGTCAGATTTGGTGCCCAGGACATTAGCCTTGGTGTCAGGGAAATGATTAACCGCCCCTGGTAAAGTTGTAACAATTCCATTGTTACCAACTTGAATGGGATACCTGAGCAGGTGAGACATCAGATCCTGTTCGAGAGTTTCACTGGTGTATTTCTCCCAGTTGTCATTAGCAACTTGATTCACTTTCTGGATACATTGAACGCTTTCAGGGTGTTCGAAGGAAGAGTCAAGCATTCCAAGGTGCTCATGCCATAATGCCATTCGAAAACCGTATATCTGACCCCTTGCTGGTTGGCTAGTTGCCAAATGACGTGGTTGGTATCCTCCCATTGCAATCTCAGAATCTCGAGACCCATCCATTGATCTCTGGTTGATGTTTGCCGATCCAATGATTATATACTCATCATCAACTGAAAAGGCAAAATGATTATGGAGGTTAAATCCTATTTCCATTTGTTGTCACTAAAGGAATTACATTTGCACAGATCCTTGCTAAATTTAACACAATGGAAGATGCAAGAATAAGTTCATAACTCATGACTTACCAATCATCATCTTTGCATGAACGTAGATCATGAAGCGACGGGCCTGCTGAGCTCTACTATAATCAGTATCAGGCTCTGGTGCCTCTGAAGGTTCATATTCTCCAGTTTTCTTAGTCTCTCGGTTTCCAAGGCAGAAAAATGCCAAATACTCCCTAGGATCTGTCTTAAGCCCCTTTTTCTCGAGTGCTTCAGCGATATCAGAATACATCATGTCCATTGTTCTTCTCTGCCAATCTAATATTGCTTGGACAGAGCCACTCTCAGGTATACCTTCTGGCCACATTGGGATCACAACATAGACAGTAAACCTTTCTCCTGCCTCAATCTTGCTGACTATCTTAAGTGATAGCTCCTTTGGTATAAGTTGCAACGCGGCGATATCCGGGACATTGGTATCTGTTGACTTCCAGCCAAATGAGCTTCCAAGGAAATACTGATTTTCGATGTAAATAAAATTCTTGGCCCTCCTAATGGCATTGATATAAGCATCTTGAATGCTTCGGTCAATGACGCTGTTCTTCCCACTAACAAGGCCTGATGCAGCTGCTTTGTCAGGTTTCTGGGGAAAGCCATCAACAGCTCCATCATCAATAGAACGGAATAGCTGAACATTCCATGTTTCAGTGTCATTTGATTGCAACACTGGCAATGGGCGAACTGTAACTGCTTCAAGCTGTTTTTGTGAGATTAGAAGTTTATCCCCAACTTGCTTCGTCCACCTTTGCTCGAAATTGTAAAGGACATCCCATGCCACAGGACCCTCTAATTTGCAATGAATATCATGCCAAGGTTCTCTTGGACCACCTTTCTTGATTGAGGAGCCTGTAAAGTTAGGCTGGTGGAAATCATCACGATGAACTGAGGCCAGAGTCTTGAATAAGGGATGGTCTTGTGTATCATACCTCCCATCACAAAGATCAATGCCTCCAATGAAACTCACAATCTCCCTCTTTCCAGTTACAGTATCAGGCATTTCGGAATCAACAACTACTGTCTTTTGGTGGTGAGTAAACATGGTGGAGACTTGAAAGCCCTGAATCATGCTTCTGCCAACATCGGGATTGCGAGGGCACAAAATGCAATGCACCTTGGAGCCCCTGAAGTACTTTTCAGTTTCTTCATCGTGGGTTGCCATGAGTCCATCCTTCTTAAAATCCAAAACAGAAGTTCGGTCATCCCAAACAAGCATAAGAACTGTCACACCTTCTTCAGCCTTCTTTTTAAGCAGCTCCCCGAGTTTAAGTTCACCTCCCGGTTTTCTTCTATTGGGATCCCTTATCAAGGTAATTTCAGTATACACAGACCATCCGGTTATGTAAATTAGGTGTTTTGCATCGCTTATGGCTTCAAAGATGTCCTCCCAGCATCTGTGAGCTTCATAATGCTTTCCTGCCAAACAAATCTTTGGGGAAAAACTGTCTGGAACATGAGCATCTTGATATAAAGTAACCCGGCAACCTTGTCGTTGATTGAAGAACACGTAGGGAACACCCTCGTATTGCGGACTTTTGATTCCCTGAGACCAATATCTGTCTTGGTTAACATCAAAGAATTGCAGCTTGATGTGGACTCTAGAACCTCCTGGTACAGGTTTACGATCTTCATCCACTATTTCAACCCATCGTTCGAGTATCTTCCCGTTAGGGATATCCTCAACTGGAAGATAAGCTCTTCCAATCAATGTTGCCCCAATTGCGTCGTCATCTTTGATTGTGAATACAACATGTGAGATTGAATGGGCACAGTATATGTGGAAAGACTCATTCCACCGGGGATTGTAAGGCTCCTTTCCTACCATTCTGGTCCTTGCAACTCTTGCCTTGTCCAAATCTACTGTTGCATAGAGTCTAGAACCAGCAACATTCTGTTTCAAATATTACAGCAACGCAGAAAACATAAGATTTAATGCATAGCAAAAGTCAACTAATAAGTCCCTGAAAAACTGAAGAAGTTTTGCTGCAAAACAAGAAAGGAATACCTCCGGTAGGCAAGACATTGATCTTTTTACATTGACTAGACATCGCTTCCCAAACTTCAGAAATCCCTCCGTCTCCAGATTTTAAGAACACAAAGCATAATGGTGGGAGGAGTTAGTGTCAAAAGCTACTAGGTACAATAAGTTATTAGCGAGTTCATGTTCTCAATCTATAATAATGTGATAACAAATTTCATCATCTATCCAATAATTGGCTAAGAAGTAAAATTTCTCATGCAAACATCCTGACTATATAACACTTGCAGATGTTTCAAAGGCTTTTTCATGTAAGAAACCTGAAATGAGAACAGATGCATGACTTCTGATGAACAAAATTATTTCTAGATTTTGTAATAAGCTATATTTATAATTAGGTTGAATGAGTACTGCAGCTTAAATTCATATAAATTTGGATAATTTTTTCTATATCCATCTACATCATTTAATCTTTTTTAGGGCTAATTCATTTATAATCCATACTCATTTATATTGGTAGGTAGATGGTTATTGATGGATAGAAATAAATTGGAGAAAGCTTTAGGCTTTCCTATGGGTTTAGACTAGGTTTTATCCCTTTAATTAGGCTTCGTCTCTCATCTACCTGGGCCAGTAGTCTGCTTCATTGGTTATTGATGTCTCCTAGGTCTATTAAGATTTAGCAATTCACTGGAATGGTGACCGCGCTCCACTCCGTATCTCTTTTTTTTTTTTCAGTAAAGTATTTAGTATTTAGATATTATAAATGCCTTTTTTTTTGAAAAAATCTAATAATTTGGGTTATTGTCCCAACTAATTAAATAAGTTAATTGAATTATATGAAATAAAAACAATAATAACAAATAATAAGAATACGCACGCATGAGAGAGAGAGAGCGAATAAAATAATCATAGAAGAAATTTTTATTTTATTTATCAAATTATGTTTAATGAATTTATTTATTAAAATAAATTTATAATAAAAATTGACATATATATAAAATTTATTAAAAAAATATTATGCAAGGCTATATATATTAAAAATATCATTAAAAAATAAATATTTAATCTTTATAAAATAAAAAAAATATTGATAAATCATACGAACCGTCTAAAAACATTAAACACCCCTAATATAATTAAAATATAATTAATATTTAAAAAAGTTAAATAAAAAAAGTCAAAGAAAAGATGCACTAATTAAAACATAAATTTTAAAATTATCTTAAAAAAATATATAAAATATATTAAAAAAAAAAACTAAGACCAGAAGATGTGAGCCTAGGAAACCAAACGGAATGCCTAGTCTATAAAACAAACGACACATCGTCTGTAATTTCCTAGATTTCAATTATTTTGGCAGCAAAAAAAATAATTAAAAAACCTATTTTCAAGCCAAATTTTAGTCAATTCATGGCTTCCAAAAACACAAAAAACTATCTCAAAATAAAAAAAAAATTCTAAATTCAAATCTATTTTTTTAAGCACATCCAATGATCCAAGATAAAGAATAAAAACCTAATTTTAATTCTTTTTATTATATAAAATTATTTAATATAAAAATTGATCGTTTAGTGGCTAAAATTATCTTGAAGAAAAACTTTTTCTCTCTCACTAGAATCTGATAATCCTCTTTCTCTTTCCTCCACTAAAAAAATAAAAAAAAAAGAGGAAAATAAAATTTGATATTGAAATTGAATTTTTAAAATTAAATGGAATAATTACCAAATAGCTAAAAAAATATATAAAACTAAAATAAACTTTTCAAATAAATTTTAAAATTAACATCAATTTTACCTATCCTTTTCACTCAATTCCTCTATCTTTCAATTCAATCATTCTTCTAAAATGGGTGCTAATTTATGCTAAAAAAGGTTGAACTATACAAAATAAAAGTCTAAAGATTAAATCAAATTTTTTTAAAAATGCATTATTAAAATCCATAATACTTACAATGCAACATCTTTTTTAGTTTATACTTTAATGCTCAAGTTCGAGACTCCCAACCTTCACGCTAGGACCTTGTCAACTCATCCTCAAACTAAATTGATGTTAATTAAGTAAAACTAGAGTTAACCTGATAGGTTAACTTATAGTCCAATTAAAATATGTTGTTTTTTTATAAAAATTTTAAAATAATATTATTTTAATTTTTTTTTTTTAAATTGACTTAAAATAACTCATTCAATCAAGCTTAAAGTTCAGTCAATTTTCAAAGCTAAGGTTACATCGAATTTTATTTTTACATTTTAAAAATATTTTTAAATACTTTTAAAAAAATTTAAATACTTTTTTATCTTTTCTTGAAATTATATTTTTTTTATATATAGATTATATATATATATATGTCAAAAATAATTTTTTTAAATTAAAAAATATTATTTAAATATATTTTTAAATAAAAATTATTTTAAAAAATAACTATTATCATATATTCAAATAACTTTCAAGCTAAAAGAATGACCTAGCCATTATCCCAACTTCCTTGCATCAGCCATGGCATCATTAGATTTTGATAAAAAAATTATTTTAATCCTGAAACTTTTAGTGTGTGTATATATATACTCTTGAATTTAAGATTTATTTAATAGAAAATATGCATTTTCCCCTCCAAACAATTATTTATTATCATTTAATCATAATTTATTCATTTTATTTTCAAATACATCCTAGCTGTAGCTGATTATACCTAAATCTATTTTTCACCCTTTTTACGTATATAAATATAATATCTTAATATAAAAGTTAAATATAACTTAATTCAGTAAATAAATAAATTGAATTTAGTTCAATGTTTTTAAATTTGACATAGAAAAATATTGTTGACAATTTATTTCATTCTAGTCCTAAATAATTAAAAACTTATTTAAAAAAAATGCATTTTACCCCTCCAAAGAATTATTTATTATTATCCAACTACCATCTGATTATTTTATTAACAAATAAATCCTAAAATGTTTTCTATGTATCCAAGATCCTATTTTTAGCCTCGCCCTCCTCCTCACATATGAATATAATCTCTTAAGATAACATCAAATATAAATTCATCAAATAAATCAAAAGACTTTAATCAAATGGTTTTAAATGTAACACAAAAAATCAATATTTATTTCATAAAGCTAATTAACAAGGAAAAACAAAAATGCTAGAAACTTCAAAAACCTTACAGCTTCAAATGGCATATATACTTACCTTCAACAAACTGAATCCACATCCATATTGCAGATTATCAACCCCATATACGGTTACATCAAGTGTCCCATGAAGCAATCGTGGCGCCATTTTCACCTTTTCCACTCTCAAGAATCACTCAAGCACAAGAACTTGTGTGCCTGCTAAACCAAGAACAAGAGCATGGTTAGGGTTAATCAGGCCAACCACTGCAAGAAACAAGTCTAGAGAAACAGAAATTTGTGATTACTGCAGTGTTAAAGACTAGGCAATTCAATGCTTGGAAATTTATTTTTGTAAGAAAAGCAGGCAATACCTGGAGATGGAATCTATCACAGCCCTTGAAGAAAAAACTGAAGAAAATGCTTATAACAGAAGGAAGGGTTTGGAAAATATATAGGGAGACAAGAAGCTTGGAATCTTATGCATTCCTAGGAGGCACTGGGAAGGAAGAGATATATGTATCTCAAATAGGCAATATGGATTTCAAGTTAGAATCAATGCCAGCCTTTGTCTGTTAATGAAGCAAGGCATTCTGCTGCAATACGGGTCCCTATCTTAGATTATTTTCTCGATGAAACTTCAGGCATATAGCTCGAAGATAGATGACAAGCTTTCACCGAACAAGAATCAATGAATATTCACATCAACAAAATGATTAAAAAAAATAGAAAGAAAGTTTCATGTAATTAATAAACCCGCACCATTGGTAAAGGGATATATATTAGAAAAGATTATTAATACTTCTTGGATTCTTTGGTAGCTAGGATTTTTTTGGGCGGTTAAGAGTTTACTATATATATATATACCATGCAAGTTTATTGTTCAACCATATTAAATCTTATGTTTTTTCTAGTTTCTCTCACATTGTAATATTTATTAATAATTGCTCCCGATTTTTTACAATGTATATTTATGAAATTTAATCTAGCGCAAAACTCAAGTCATAAATCAAAAAGATTTATTTTATTTTTTTAAAAAAGGATTTTTTACAATATATATTTATAAAATTTAATCTAGAGCAAAACTCAAGTCATAAATCAAAAGGATTTATTTATTTTTTTATAAAAATTTTAAATAATATTATTTTGATAAAAAAAAATCAACAAGTTGAGTATTATATTGATAAAAAAAATCAACAAGTTGAGTATTATATTTAAATTAAATCAAGTTTAAACTGGTCAAGTCAATTAATAACTTAGACTTTTGATTAAATTAGCTGATTTTTTTAAAAATTTTTCTTCACTTTAGACTAGCCTAGGCTCTAGAACAATCCATCAATTTAATCCAAATTTTACAATTATGATATAAAAATATTTTTTAGCTGGCTTTTGCATTTTAAGATGAAATATTATTTTGTTGGAATTTTAAACTTCTAATAAATATTTAGAATGATATATCATGATAAAAAACTTTTTCATCGGTCAAAACTAAATGTTTTTTTATATAAATAATATTAAAATTATATCTATTTCAATTTTGGTTCATTTAAACAAATAAATTTCTCTATATAAATACCAGTTTTAAGGTTTAATCTCTCAAAACGTAAACAAAGAAAACAAACTTTCTTGTCCGCTAAACATAATCTTCAGGATTAGATTCTCATATATATAATTTATAAGTGTATGGAATTGCAGTTTCTTTCACGTTTTTGTGCGTTTTTTTTTTTTAAAAAAAACTTCTCATTATTCATGGGTGGGTTTCGAAAATTGGGCTTATAATATGAACACAGCTTTTAGATGTGGTCCGCCATAACCAAGCTTACATGGAAGGAGACTGATAGGATGGGTCCAATTACTTAGACTGGGCCACAGAAAAAACCCAAACTAGGTTTATCTATGGTTGAATTAATCTTATCAAATCTGATTTAAACTGAATTGGATCATGTCAACGTTGAGAGATTTTAAAAAATAATATTTTAAAAAAAAATTAGAAAGGATTCGTTGACCCGTGAGTTAAGTAAGTGATCCAATAAACCCAAACTAGGTTTTACACCTATAAATCATATAATTAATTTGTTAATTGAAGCAAAGTACAAGCACCACGACATTAGTTTCCTCTTGAAGATGCCGAGCCATAATGTTTGACAATATCCGCCAGCAAATCCAACAAGTTCCAAGCACGCCAATTTTATTTTATTTTTAATAATTTATAGAGACACTCTTATAACTACAAGATCAAGAAGAGGACTTGGTCCTCTCCCACAAATTAATTTATATATTAAACTACTGTCTGCACCGATTCTTAATGTCAATTAATGAGCCCCCAGCTGAATTAATTAAACCAGCGGCTGCTGCTGCTGCTGCAATCCATCCCTTCGGCATGCATGCATGGCTAGGTGAAATAAAGTCAGGCCACATTGTTCAAGCGCGATGGGTGCTTGTAGAGCTGAAACAATTTCATTCTAATCCTAATAATACCTAGTGTTTAAGTCATAGTTTTGCAGTCATCGAGTCCGAATATTGGAATATTTAAAGATCTTTTTTTTCTTAAATACGTCAAGTTCTGGGAGGATGTCTTAAGATTGCTTAGAAAATAAATTTAATTTTAATACCATGTAAACTAATTCTAATATATATATATATATATATATATATATATATATCGCCATCGAGAAAAGAAGTAAAAGCCATACATGGATTATTTTAGAATCTCCATTGACTTTATTTAAAGCTTCTGTGTATAGACATAAATGTTAATGTTACTATATATGATATACCCATGATCGAGATGATTCAATTTTTCATTAAAAAGGCCATTTAAACGTACACTGCCATATTTTTAATTTCTAGCAAAAATTGGAAAGGAGAAAAGGAAGAGGAGGGGGCTTAATTTTCAGGAACAGGTGTCTCACAAACTTAAATGCGCACCCGTACACCTTCACATGCAAATATAATAATATTTCAATACTTTATAACATAAAAAAATAAAAAATAAAAAAATTATGTATTAGACAATTATATGTGTGTGTGTGTATCCTGGCATAGATACACTTTCCACAGAATTCAAGTAACTACTTTTTCATGTAAAAGTATAAATAATTAAAAAGTAAACCATCATTTATTTATTTAAAAAAAAATAAGGGGAAAATTGACAACTGATTAAAACTCCGGGATCCGATCTATTCAGGAAAAACCCTGTAAAAATCTATTATTTTTTTAAAACGATTTATTCTGAATTTTTTTCAAAAAAAATTGATTAACCCATTTAATCTTTTAACCCTTCTCCTGAGCTGAGTGAAGTTTAATAATTATGAATGTATTTTTATAAAACAATATTATTTTCATACTCTTGAAAGTATATTTTACATTACGCAGATTCATAATTACCGCAATCAATAATTATAATATTGTGAATTCCTCACGTCATTCAATCAAATATTTTTTACCCCATTATAATATTTTTGATCGTGTGGACGTACAGAAAACGATGTAGACTTGTAAGCAAGATCCTTTAACTCCTATGGTTTTGATTGGTCGAACATTGTTAGAGCTTACTTGGTTTATCCTTTTTAGCTGGGCAATAGCAATGAACACATGCTATCATTTATTCTAGTTGTTATGAAGCTAGCTAGCCAGCCAGCCAGCGTTTTGATTTCTGCATCACCAATACTTGTTTAGGTGAAATCTTTATTGCAACTTTAGACTTTTCCCATCCAATTCACATAAATCTGTCTACATATTTAGTGCATTGTCTGCTTCTCATTACCTCTTCTCTACAAAGTCGTCTCTCACTTATCTCTCTGATCACTCTCGTACTTGCATGATTATTGTCATTATATATGATCTTAATTTGCAGTGTTTTTCTAAGTTTTCTTTCCCAAATCATGGTACAATGCAAGAAATTCAGAGGCGTCAGGCAACGCCAGTGGGGCTCTTGGGTGTCTGAAATTCGCCACCCTTTACTGTAAGCCTTACCTTCACCTACTCCCTTCATTAATAAGATCATCTGCCTCCTTAGGAAAATATAAAGAACGTTAGGGTGTAAGAATCTGTGTGTTTTTATACTTTGATAGCAAGCCACATTATAATGTTCTAGCCAGATCTCTTGTTATTTATGATCCCTCATTCTCTTTTGCGTTTCTCTTGAATGTAGAGAGAGGAGATCGTGTGATATGGGCTAGCTAGGGATGTTTCAATGATTTTTAGCTCTTAATTTCTTAATGTTTGTGTGTAGGAAGAGGAGGGTATGGCTAGGGACATTTGAGACAGCTGAGGCAGCAGCAAGAGCATATGATCAAGCAGCTATATTGATGAATGGACAGAATGCCAAGACCAATTTCCCAGCAAGTCATCTTGATCAGGACACTAAGCTCGGCAAAGATAACAACTCTCCCTTGCCTGCCAAGGCACTGGCTGAGCTTCTCTACTCAAAGCTAAGGAAGTGTTGTGGAAAAGACCCTTCTCCTTCACTCACTTGTCTAAGGCTCGACAATGATAACTCTCATATTGGCGTGTGGCAAAAGAAAGCTGGCTCTTGTTCAAGCTCGAATTGGGTCATGAGGGTCGAGCTTGGAAATAGCAACAGGAAGAGCACACAAGTTATGGAGGAATTGCGACCTTCACTGTCATCAGAATCATCGTCAAGAGTTGAGATTGAACCTGAAAATGGTACAGATGAAGAGGATAAGATTGCTATGCAAATGATAGAAGAGCTGCTTAATTGTAATTAATAGGTAATTAATAGGTAATTAATAGACCTTCATGGAACCTCTATTTCTTGTGGGGTCTAGACACCGGACCTTCCTTGACCCCTGTTCGTGCCCTACACAGCAGCTAGATAGTATGTGATTCCCTATATCTCTAGATCATCACCCCATATATACATGCATTTGCCAATTTCCTCACAAATATAAAGTTGCCACTCATAGAATCCAATCTCATAATCTCCATGGCTTTAGGAACTTCGTCTTTGTGATAGGTGACTGGAAAATATATATTCTGCAGACCAATAAACACCTGCTTTAAGCCCAGACACCATTTCTCACTGCAAGCTGTGTTGATTAGACGCCACAAGCCTAGGTATATAAAGCCAGTTTGCCTGATGTGCAAGGAAAAATCAGCCAACATGGCGAATTTTCATGATGTATATCAATTATCATCTCTTATTTACAACTGCATAAATACCTGTGGAAATGGAATATATATATATATATATATATAAGACCCTTTCCTTTTCTTTCATTTTTAAGAGTGGCTTGAGTTTTAATTTGATGAGAAATACGTGGGGTATACATGCCTACCTCCTTCTTTATAGGTGTGCCAATTTACTCATAAAAATGTAAGAATTTGAATACTATATACATGTGTTTTTATTTATTATAGTTAAAAAAATTAATTGGGTTAAAAACAAATGAGACAAGATCTGGCTTATAACATTAATGATATACTAACCCGCCTTAGAAAAGACATGCATGCTACAAAGTAAATATGCGTTGCACGCATGCGATGTAATTGAATTGTTCAGATTTTAATTTATACTTTAAAAATTAATTATTAATTTTCAAAATATTAAAAGCTTATATAATTCTTTCTCGTCATTTGCTATGCCCTACATACGTATCACCTCACATGGCACTCTCAATCATCGTCAGCCTCTTCATCAATGTAAAGTTAGCAACTACCACCAATGGCGAGAATGAATTTCTCCAGCATTCAATTTTACCGCAAC
Organism: Populus euphratica; assembly: GCF_000495115.2. Classification (NCBI taxonomy): domain Eukaryota; kingdom Viridiplantae; phylum Streptophyta; class Magnoliopsida; order Malpighiales; family Salicaceae; genus Populus; species Populus euphratica. The sequence continues at coordinate 768,034 of NW_011499932.1, forward strand.
ATCATTCAAGAATTATAATAAATACATCAGAACAACAAACAGATTCAACAACTTCATTATTCAGCAATTCAAGAATACATACGCTTTTTCTCTTTTTTTTTTATATATTTACTAACTTAAATATTAAAGGATTTCTCGTAGATAAAAAAAAAAAGAAGAACAACTTATGTTTTTCAGGAATACAAAGCCCATATTCAAGCTGCTGACAAGCTTCGGTCTAAAATGTCATCAACATGAGAAGCTCAATTTATGCAGGGAGTTCATCAGTTATATAAGCTTTTTTCTACAGAACACTGACTTGATAGTTGATGCATGTCAGAAAAGCATTTTTCAGACATCTAATTAAGCAAAATGTCCCATCACCGTTGTAATAACGCTATATAATACTGTACTTGTGCTTTAATTTCCACAAAATATTAATTAATAACACTTTGAAAAAAGAACCAAGTAGCTTGATGTGTCATATATAGGCCGTAGAAATTAATTACAGGGGGGGATGTATGTGGACAAATAAGTTTTGGAAATCATTTTTGCCTCATAAAAAGTTGTTCAGGGTACTATAGTATGTTTCCAAGAAAATTGTAAAATGAAAAGGCATTTACTAGAAAAATATCTTAATTAAATACATTCCATTAAAGAGACATCCTTGTGCAGAGGATGGTGTTCAAGGCATTCAAGGGCTGGCTAAAACAAATCCTGATAAATAACTCTAATCTACTTAATTTTCAGAAATTATGTTATCAATAATTATACTACATATCAAGTTAGAAGTTCTTCTGTTTCGTATGATACAAGTCCGAGAGGTCTAAATTAATTTCACAGCTTCAATCACGATCCCAGAATCTGACAACGGGAAGGGACAACTCTTATAGAAGTAGTTGGAAAATCATTAATGAATGCTCCATGTCCTACACTAGTAAGCTATCTCCTTCTGCCGGCAACAAAAAAGAACAGTATATAACATTGCTGCTGTCAATTAGGGTTTTCAATGGAAAATGGGTGGGTAGGTGAGTATCAATAAAGATCGAAGCAAGCCATTGATGTAGATTGTAGACTTGTTTTTTGTAATAATGTTCAAGTGTTCGTCGGTTCTTGTCAATCGATCCTTCTCAAAATGCTTGCCCAGGGGACCCCTCCATCTTTATGATCCCATTTAATTTGTAGGGCAGATCAGTTTTGTTGGTGCCTATATATATATAATCGTAGACACTGTTTAGATGTAAAACAAAAAAAAATGAAGTATTTTAGAAAATTAACATTGGAAACAAATATTTTCTTGTTAACCCTAAGAGAAAAATGAAGAGGAAAAGTTAGAAAACAAAAACAAACAAATAATTCGAAATAGAAATGTTGCTGGCCGTTCTCATCTCAATTTCTAAGGGGAACATCTTATCGAACGGTACCGTTTTTAATGTACATAAATTTGTGTATTCTCATGTGTTGTGAAGACCACTTTGTTTATTTATTTCTCCCTGTAATTTCATTGAACATGTAGTGATGAATGCAGATATCAATGAACAAAATCATAAATTTTATTTTTTAAAAATCAAAATTGATTCATAAAATGGGTTATTTTGTAGACTTAATTTAGCTAATGAAGCTTCATGTTTTTTTTCTTAATGTGAAGGGAGTCCCGGAGAACACAGAGAAAGAAAGAATCAACAGGCTGATAAGGTTGAAGCCTCCCAGCAATATCTGATCCGAAACCTGATTGAAGTGCCTTTTTGCAATCTCAGTTATGTTCATCCCCTGGAGTCTGAGGCACCAGTGGTTTCTATTCAAGTCTGAAACTTGAAACCAAAAAGCTCAGCTGAGAAATAATATAATGGTTTGCGTGCTTTCTTTTGATGTCCTGGACAAGAGATTATCGTGTAATAAGAATAGAGATTTCTGGTTTTTGGTTTCCCACCACCCTTCAGCATCATGCACAACTGGTAACTGATCTGCATTTTTAGGTTAAGACCTGCACCACAGCGTAGATCAGATTGGCATCAACTGCACACGTTATCAGTCCTGGTTCAGGACAAGAAGCTACTCCACACACCGACCATTTGGTCAGTATTCTCTTCTTGCTCCAAATCTCTAAGGATTATAGTAGGGCAACAAACATGCAGACACGAAGATCTGTAAAAGAGAGCTGATAAATCCTTCTTTTACTTTGTACTATTATGAGTTGTTTCTGGCTTCCTGCAGAAGACCCAAATGCCTAAATTCAAGAGCTTGCTAGTAAACTTAGCCAGGCAACTAAAAAATTCTAAACCCCGAACAACAGCAATCCACATCACATGCAATTCGAACTTGTGAGAAACCATGTTACACTAATTAAAACAGGTTCCATTGAGACCAGATGCGGTCCTTGACGACTGCGGGAACCCTGATGGCTACATGGAAGAATGTTGCAGTTCAACCCTACTGCTCCATGTTGTGGACTGAATCAACATGACTTTCTTAAGCCAAATATTCATGCCTGGACAAAAAATGACAACCAGACTTTCTGACCTGACCTTAGGAAACAAAACCACCAGAGATCATTCCATACACAGAAACCAACTGAGAAGACTATTATTGCAAGAGGAATACTATTAACAATCGTGATAATGCCAGTTCAAAATCCATCATCTTATATCACAATAAAAACACAACACTTTGATATTAACGATATTATGGCAGAGTGGCCCTGCAGCCAAAAAGTATGACCGCTACAAAATATAACTCAATAACACCTTCAGATGCTGGTCACATCCTATCAGCGAGATACTTGGCTAGTGAATTGATAGGCTTAGCAGAGTCAACATTTCCTATTCTGCTATGCCGAATCTTGATCCGAGCAAGGTAATCAGCTGCAATCCAAGCAAAGCTCAGCATAGCTGCACCATCTGAATCTTGCAACTCCAGTGATTTCTGAATCCAACGAGGATGGTAGGTAACCTGATACCAAGCGGACGCCTTCCGCTCATAAAGCATGTTCTTTTCGTCATCATCGAGTTGCCCAAAGTCCAAATCCATTTTCTCAAAGACTTGCCTAAATTCTCTCTTTAAGCAATTGTAAGAGTGTTTAAGCCTCTCTTTCAGGTCCCCTTGCTGCCTACTGCTGCCTTTTGGCATTGACCATACATGCCCTGTTACAACCTCTTCTTCCCTCTTCACTTTATACTGAGCAAGAAGGCCATTCAGCTGCCCATCGTATGAGCACTTCCGATCCCATGCATCACTGATATAATCAGTAGCTCCCAGAACTTCAAGATCCAAATCATACGGGACATCACCAGGAACAAAATTAAGATCAGAAGATGCAGCCACATCATCGTCATCATAAGCATCTTTTATCTGGCGATATAGTCTTCCCAAAATTTTCTTTGATTTATAGGACTGGTGCTCCTCTTTCCCCATAAAATCTGGATAAATTTTAGGTTTCAAATCCGAAGGCATTGAAACAATTTTCCCAGTCTTGGGAAAATCAACAGCTGTGGCCGCTAACTCTGCTAGAGTTAGGCACTTCTCATCCAAAGCACCATACTCACTCAAATCAGCACGAACTACATGTGCATTGCAAATTGCCCCTAAATTCTCGTTCGCCATGTTTTTTGCAAAGAATTCTATAATGTCCTGTGTGCCAAACATACAGTCATTAGTAATTTACTCAGTAGCAAGCATCTAATTTCACATGGTTTATCCCCCAAGTGTAGAATTAATAAAATGAACTACAATTGAGAAAGAGTATCCTATGGTTGATACATTAATTAATCCAATAGAACTTTGTAGACACAACAGAAAATATATACCCTTCTTTAAAGCATGCTTTTCCCCTCATATCTAATATTCTAGTTCAACAATATAGTAGAATTATGCAGCAATGCTTCTTTTTTTTTTTCCTTCTTTTTTTTTTCACGAAAAAGGCTGATACCCAGTTATCGCATGCCTATCCACAGAAAGACAGATTGGAAAGTTCCATCGTTCAGCATTCTTCCACAAAGTAATTGCTATTAAAATCCGAACCTGCACTGCTATTATGCCCAAAACTTCAAACATTACATGAACCAATGGCCCCTGATGATGGGTGCATGCAATTGATTAAGAAAAAAAAAAGTAAAAATGATTGGTGTGGTGCCATCTAGGGTGCAGTTAGAACACTTCTAATTCAGAAAGTTAGATGATATATTAAACTTGAGAAATGCATTCACATATCCTGGATTAAAAGAGGAAAAGGAAGAAAAGGCATTCAAGAATGTTCACGAATGTTAAAACTGACATTAAGGTTTTCAAGTGCCACATGTCAATTTACAAAGGAGGTGAGGAATGTGTTTCTCAAGGGTAACAGGATTAACAAAGTTTTTCAGATATCATAACGAGCACCACAATATTCCACAAACTTCAGAGAGGAAATTTGAATAAAGCACATAGCTACCTGATGATTGACAGGGCGAGTAAGCTGTTTGGCTTCTGCAGCATCATACTGCATGGGTATCCAGCTTCTCTTACTAGGAGGAATAAGGTTTTCATCCCAAGTGACAAAGTAGAGGTCCCCATCAAGGTCACTTCCAGAAGCTTCATTTGCATGGGGCCTTTCACCTTTCTGTGGGAAGACAAGGCAATCATACAAGTGATGAAGTCCTGGGTCATCAACCGCTTCCAGAATCCTTATATCTCCAGGATGAAGACAAGGATTCTTAGCTATTACCACAGTCCCTTTGACGACTTGAAGATTTCTCTTGGTCTCACTAAACTTTGAGCCATGCTTCACAAAACAGTTTTCCAAATATGAGTTGGAGACTTGGATAAAGCACTGACCTTGTTCAAGCACCGCTAGCTCGTCCAAGCAGCCCATCAACCATCTCCCAGATGGAACAAAAATTCGAGCCTTTTCTCTGAGGCCCCAAAGCTGTGCAGCTCTTACACAATTTAGCATGCCTCGCAAATGAGGTTCCTTCTGAGGCTTGAAACCTGCACTCAACATTATAGCAGCAACATTCCCTAGCTCAGCACATGATGCAGTGAGGACATCAAATGCGACATCCGAGTCCACAAGCATCTGATTTAGCTTGGATACCATAATTTCCTGCATCTTCCAGAATACTGCATCAGGAACATTGAGAGCAGAGAGCAGTGTAATTATCTGCCTGTTTAAGAAACCAGGTTGAAACCTAGTCCAAGAGCAGATTTCCAAAATAGTATGGTTAGATTGGAACTTGTTCATACTCGACCTCAGAGATAGGCGGATGCCATCACCTTGCTCTGGCCAACAAGCCACGACTCCTTTGCAACCAGCATATCTGATTTGGTACGCAGAGGGGGGATCAAAATCAAATTTAAGTTTCTCTGCAACTTCCCTGGCAAGATCTGGAGTGATCATGCCAATGCCATCGGAGAAATCATAGCCATTCCTCTTAATATCAGGAAGATCAGAATTAACCTCCTCTGGTGGAACTTCTATAGTTGCATAAGTAGAGGAGAAACACTGACCCATTCTTGCAGCACACTTTGCAATGTTCTTATTGGTGAACTTTCCCATCCAACTTTTAATAGCCATCACATTTATGTTTCTGTCTTCAGCAAAAAACCAAGCAGAACGGTCCCTCAATTGATTGGATGAGAAAGCCAAAAAGGAGTATCTCCGACCACATAAATAAAACCCTTCAGTCAAAATGCTCCTCACTCTTTTGAAGATTCTTGTTTTCTGAGGGAAGGAATAAGAAGTGATGGCTCTGACAATAGGAGCAGCAAAATAGTTTAGAGCATTTGAGTTCATTGTCTGCACGCCCTCATCCATGAAGGTAACTCTGAGAAACCGATCAGCAACATCCTTGTATTTCCTCAAAACCCTATTCGAGAGTTCAACTTCAGGTGGAAGGCAGTAAGCTTTAGTTGGAGTGATGATCAGCCTTCTAATTTCTGCAATATCATCCAATTTTTTCTGATTTTTAAAAAGTTTTGGGTTCTTCAGCAACCATTCTTGAGTAACTTTCAGCTTCTTATAAGCATCAAACACTGGGCGTCTGTACGGATAAATGTGCTTCAGTGCAGCTACATTGACTTCAGTAGGTTGATTTCTCAATAAGTCAAAGAAGTCATTTGATAATTGATGCTGATTGAATATGCCTTTATGCATGACAGCATTCACTAAAAACAATACATCAAAAGCTATTCCCTCCTTGTGATGAATACAAAAGAAAGGATCTGTCATGGGCATTCCAAAGTCTGGTTCGTCCCGAATCCTGATTGGTCGTCTGAGGTATTCCTCCTGCACCCTCCTTTCCTTGAGAAAATCCACAGCTTTTCTCAACTTTGGACCATGACGAGGTGGGATTGAAACTCTATAAGAATGGCACCGACCAATAGCCCCACTGGCTGTAAAATCTGTGGTTCGGATCCAAGGATCGTCATCATCCAACAAATCAAAAGGAACTGATACTTCGATATCATCATCAGCAGTTCTGTACCAGACCCAAGGTGCAGAAGCCAGCTGCAGCAAGAGAACTAGACATGATGTTTCTTTGTACTGTTTGATCTCATTAATGTCTCTCACCAGGAACTCGACTTTAAAATCACATTTTATAACAGCATGTTCAGCTGTACTTTTGAAGGAGAAAGCAGTATTTCTAGAGAAACAAAACCTGCAGGTTCCGTCAAAAGGATCCACTAGAAAATCAACACCAGTAGGAGGTCCTCTCCAACCAACAAAGAACTCATCACGACTAACCAAGGTCCCTATCTCAACATCCACATCAGATAGCTTAAACGGAGTTGTTTTCCTCCTCCTCTGATTCAAGGTGAAAGGATTTTCAGGCCCCAAACTAGCCTTCAATCCTTTGTTATTCAAGAAGAGCTCACATCGGTCTGCAGCATCAATAGCCCAAGTTGCTGATTCAGGCAACGCAAAATGCACAAACGCATGGGGCTCCACTCTCCTATAATCTTCTGTTCTTGTGATCTTTGTGAGATCAGCAATCTCAAAGTTGGGATAGGACTCAGGAGGGGTCCATGATGTTTTCAATCTACACCGCCAAACAAGTCCAATCTCTCTTTCCAAGTATTCCAAAAGATCTTTTGCAGTGACATGAATGTCAAATCCCCCAATACTAACCTGAGTGACCACTGTTTCCTTTGCACTTCCTTCTGTCTCCATTCTATTGTTAAAGATTCACCGCTGCTAAAGATTATGCGAAGATCTTCTAACAAGAACCTGTTAAAGAAAACATGACAAACAAAACGAAGATATTAAAACATATGATTTCTTGTAAAACGCTGGCAACATCAATCCCACAGATTCTCCCAAATAAACAAATCAAAGAATAAATTCACAAGTGGCAACAACTAAACAAATAAATCTTGAGATTGGCAATGTTTCAAGACAGAATTTTGGAAATGCAATAACCAGCAAAGGCATGGGCCATGTCATTAACCACTTACAACACAGAACATCAAAATTTCATTCTTTGGCAATATATTTCAAATGTAAAAGAAAGTATTCAACTTCCCATACAAACAACCATGTAATGCACAGACATGGTCTCTAATACTTGTCAAAATCACCAAATAGAAACAACGCATTTGAAAGTTCGGGGATTTAATCTATAACAATACCTAATTCCATTATCTTTCCACTTTCTCAGAAACCATAGAGAATTTCAAATGAACCGCATCAATCCACTTCACAAAAAGCCCCACACTAGTTAACATATAAACAATATAAACCAAACATATCACATATCATACATTTCAGAATAACAAAAGAAAAGCACTTTCTTTTTAAGCAAAATCATTGTCGCAAATTTACAAAAAAGAAACAACCCGTTTGAGAAAGTTTGGGTGTATCATAAAACAACATCCAAATTCCAGTTTTCTTACAATTTATTAGTAACCAAACAGAATTTCAATAAACCTCATAAACTCATTACATAAAAAAGGCCCAATGTTTCCATAGCAACGCCCAGGACAAACAAATTAACATATAAACAATCTAAAACATTGTATGACATGATCATATGTTATTAAAATAACTCCTCATGCTCGTAACAAATTTACCAAATAGAAACAACCCATTTGCGAAAGTTCTTAGCTTTACCCCAAAAAAATAATTCCATTTTCTTCACTCTTTCTCAGCAAACAAACAAAATTTAACAAACCCCATTAACCCATTTCATACAAAAGCCCCATTTTCCAATAGAAAAAACCAGGACATGCTACTTTACAAGTGCATGATCTAAACGATGCATCACATAATCATAGATCATCAGAATAAAAGTACTGACCTTTCGGTTTTCCTCTTTCAATGTTTTGATCCTGATCAAGCTAGAATTGAGACGATCTTCATGGGTTTTGAGTGAGCAGAGAGTGAGGATTGTGCGAGTTGGTAAACAAAGAAAGCACTGGTCGGGAGTTACTGTAGCCGTTATTTAAAAAAAAATACATATTTTTAAGATTGATATATTAAAATAATTTAAAAATATAAAAAAAAATTAAGAAACATGATTTTAATTGCTATTTAGAATTGTTTCAGGTTTTTCCAATTTATTTTTTTCAGCTTTATCTTGGGTTGATTTGTATGGGTTTTATCATAAGAATTTTGTAAGTATCATGGCTCCAAAAGAAAAGAGGGTTGGCGGTAATATTTATGTGCATATGTTTTTGGACGGTTCATGTGGTAAGAGGATAGCAATAAAGGCAACAATAAAAAAGAACATTCCTTGTTATTGTTTTTCCGTGTTTTGCAAGGATTTCATTACATTCAAGGAAGCTAAAGGGTTGACATTCAACGAATGTGAATCAATTAAGCAACTAAACCACAAGTTTTCCTATCATTTTTAGGACATCATCGGCAGCTACAACAATCTTAGATCTTTCGGGATATTATCTTGGTTATAAATAGTTTTTAACCAAATAAAGCACTTATTTTGTGTTACTTAAGTTGTTTCATACTAGACTACGTTGTTATTTAGGTTTATAACATCCAATAAGTCATTATTTAAGGCTCATTAGATATTTTAGGTTTTAGTTAAGTTGGATTTTGTTTTGGGTCTTTGGCTTATAATCCAATATGGATTTATTAGGGTTGTTTGACAAGACTATTTAAGTGTTTGTGTGTTTTAAATTTTGATATCTTTGTTATTTAAATAAAATTAGTGTGTTTATTTAAAAGTAATATCTACCTCTTTATTTATCAAAAAACAATTGAATTTATCAAGATACAACTAACTTCCTATTAAGATGTATTTGTGGTTCTTGGTTCATACAACCAACATATCCAGGTTCATTATAATACATTTCATTCTTTGATTCAAATAATCCTTGGCTTAAATTTCTTTTCACAGTCTAGATATGTTATTTACTCTGTTGTGGGTCCAAAAATCTTTATTTTCTGAACTTGTATTAGTTGGTATTGGAACTTGATTATAAATAACATGTAAATATCAAGTGATATTTATTTGTTTAAGTTTGTTATTGTTTAGGTTCAATTCCACATCTAAATTCTAATTTTTTCTCACATTATTTACTATCCATGTTAGTATTTTAGGATCCTAGATAATAATAATAATAATAATAAAAGTTTGCATTTTATCCAAAATAGTATATCTAGAGAAAAAAAACCAAAATCACAAACAAACAATAAATTTGTTACAATTGGGTTTTCTCAATAAATTACAAGGTTTGAGTTTTTGGCCTTTAAATCAATTTCTAGTTTTTGGCTTTTAAATCAATTTCTTACATGGTTCAATGGTTTGATTTTTTTAAAAATTTATAGTCTTAATCAATTCAGGTGTATAAGGTTTAGTATTAAATTTAAATCAAAATTTTTATTCTTATCATGTTTTATTATATAATTTTATATCCTGTTTTGTTTTTGTTATATAAGGCAAATGTTGCAATTATAATTTCAACATCTAAATTGAATTGTTATTTAAAAAGTTTTTTAGGTGAAATACGAAAAGAGTGTAAACATATAAAAAGTGAATAAACATATAATTTTCTACCACTAACATAATTTTTTTTTAGATTATGATATATCTTCCAATTAAGGATCACCATCACCGTAGAAAAACAATCAAGATTTTAGTTTTCAATCCCTATAAAAATAACCAGAGAGGATGACCTTGTTCTTTAAAAAGGCACGAGATCAAACATAAAGGTAAGAGGCCATGATTACTAGCTTGCTAGGCGATGCATGTAGGAAGCATAAATTGTGTGTTGATCCATTTTTTGATAAGGAAGTTGATAAAAATAAAAATAGGAACTATGATAATATATCATTAGACCATGAAAAATATATAGAAAATATATAGAGTATCTCATCATGAAAAGTGGTATTCTGCTGTGATAACTTTAGCTGAAATCTAGCTTGTATAATTTGATGTGGTGGTAGTTCAAAAAGTAAAAGAAAAGATAGAAATAAAAAAAAAAGAAAAAGAAAATGAGACTCGGTATAATAATATTTATGAATAAAATTAAAATAATATTATTTATAGATGAACTTTATGGAGGTCCTAAAGTAATATCGTTCATGGATAATCTTTACATATAAATTTGAAATAATACTATTTATGGATGAGCTCCATAGAAGAGTTTAAAATAGTATTATTTATTGAAATAGCGGATAGATGAGTTTTAGTAAAATATAATTAATAGACAAGACTGAAATAATATTATTCATAGATAAACCTGAAATAATAATATTTATTGAAATAGTAAATAGACGAGTCTTAATGTAGTGCAACTCATAAATGAAGTTAAAATAATATTATTTATGAATGGGCTTCACGGATAGGCATGAATTAGTAACATTCATGAAAGATATTTTTTAGAAATAGTAAATAAATGGACCCTGACATAGGCATAAATCACTTACAATTGGCCCACCTGAGCTACATGGTAGCTTGACTAGGCTACTAGATTCAGCCCCACTAAGCTCCCTTGTAGCTTGGATGAGACAAGTTTATTTATTTATTTATTTATACTTTTTATATTATTAGCAATTAATGATTAACCTTTTAAGATAAATATATGAAATTTAGCTACTATTCTAAAAGGATACGCATGCATGAAATAACACATCTCACTAAAATTTATTGAGTGTGTGAATGTAATAAATATATTTTTTACTTGAAAATATATTAAAGTAATTTTTTTATTTTTTTATATTTTTTTATCAAAAAATCCAAAAATACCTAAAAAAATTAAAATTCAACAAAAAAAAAAAGAAGGCTCAGCGTCTATTCAAAGAAGAGTTCATATAATTATAAGCTTGAGTTAAACTCGAATGTAAATAACAAAAAATTGACTAAAAAAGTGAAGAAAAGGAAAAGGCCAAAGTACCCTGGCAGCTGGCGAGCCTTGACGGCTTGATAGGCCCACGCACGAAAGAATATTAACCATGAAAAGATAAGGGATGATTGTAAATAAATCCCCTTTTTATAAGTACATTTTCAATTAAGAACCCAAAGTTTTAAGTTAAGCAATTTTATTCAAAACCAGCATTTGTTACCCATCGAAAGAAATTAACGAAGACCATGAAGTTTATTTATCCTTTTGTTTTCTTCACATACCAATACTAGTTCCATTAAATTAGTAATTCGATAATTGGAATGAGGTCATATATGTCTTGATTTTTTCATAATGTGATAAATAATTTTCTGAAAAATAAAATTAGAATTGAAATTGACATTTTTTTCTAAACCCAACTTTAAATTTTTAATATTTTTTCTTACATGTTCCATTATAAGTAATGAAAGACCTTTTATTTACAAGTAGAAGGCCCTCCATTTTGGTCTGAGTGAAATCACAACACACAAACCCCTCGGACAACCCCCATGGAGCCATGCCAGCCCCCCCATGGCCAGACATAATTTTCTTAATTTTTTCCTGTTAACTGATAGGGATAAAATTGATTAAAATCTAATAGTTATAGACTAAAAATGGTTAATCTCGAATTATGGGGACATTAGTGAAAAATAAACTATAGTCTAGGGATCAATCTGTAGTTATCCGAAAAGATTGTATCGTCTCACTCATCCGAGGAGGGAGGATATTCGAATTCTTTCGAATATTCTATTCTTCACTATTTGATTCTCTCCCGCATTTTCTCTCTCTAACCAGTAAGCAACCACCTCTAACACCTCTCTCATCATCGCCTCTCGTAATCAACAAATCAAATCCCTAATTACAATCACTAATCGCTAATCTCACGAGCAATTAACGATAATTCGACGATCTTGTCTTCTCCGGTGGCAGTGATCAGGTGCGGTGAGGAGCAGAATGAAGTTCTGGAAGAGCTTGAGTAATTTAATAGAAGAAACGGTGCCGGATTGGAGAGATGAGTTTTTATCTTATAAAGACTTGAAGAAACAGTTGAAGTTAATTTATCCTAAAGATGGGGATAAGCCGCTGAATAAACGGCCTAGATTGGATGATGATCTAATGGACGGTGGCGATGGCGATGGCGATGGCGATGGCGGTGAGGTGGAGAAGGAGGTGATTGATTTTGTTAGGGTTTTGGAGGATGAGATGGAAAAGTTTAATGCTTTTATTGTTGAGAAAGAAGAGGATTCTGTTATCAAATGGAAGGTATAAATTTTTATTTTTTTCTTTGTTTTTTTTTAAATTAATTTTGATTTATTTTCTCGGTCTTGATTTTTATTGATATCAGATGCTTAATTTTTGTTCATCTTTTATTCGAATAATGTGTTGGATTTTGGGTAGAAATTAGAAGTGTGTTATTTTTTTTTTAATTTTTATGGATTTGCCAAAGGTTATTTGCAAAAATGAAATGCAAAATTATTTAACGAGGCTGGATTATACTCCCTCCTTTGCTAGTGGGAGCGAGTAATCAGGTATATTGAATAAATTTTGGGGTTTTTGAATTGGATTTTAGAAGATGAGGAATCGTGTGTTCTGTGGTTGATGTGGAATTGAAAGTGATTCGTTGACACGAACATAAATAAGATTAATTTTATAAACTAGAAATGCATTGTTTTTTAACGGAAGCGGTTGGATTTGGGAAATTGTGGCTGTAATTGATTTTATTCTAATTGAATGGTTTTTTTTTTTTTTTCCGTTTTGGTCGTGCTTGTCATGCAGGAGCTACAAGATGGAATAGAGAAGGCGAAGGATTCGAATGAAGAGCTGATGAGAGTAGGGAGGGAGATAGTGGATTTTCATGGAGAGATGGTGTTGCTGGAGAATTACAGTGCCCTTAACTACACAGGTACTTGTTTCCTCTTTCTGTGGTTGGTGAAGCCCCATGATCTGTGTGGATTAAACACAATGGCCAGTTTTTTTGGTGACATTGTTAATGCTATGATAAATGGCTTACAAAATGACTGTCTATGGCTAATAAGAACACATATGTTATAATAGTAGCAACCATTTTGTTGAGTTGACATGATTATGGAGTGCCACTTGATAGAAATTGATTAGGGTGGATGCAAGCTGCTGATGGCAAAATTGTGACCCAACTTTACCCAAACTTATATAGAGCAAAGTCTAATATTTTCATGGATGAGGGTCGCTTGCTTAATTGGAGGGAACAAAGAAACTTACTACCGAGGCAGCTACATATCGTAAACTGGGCTTAAGTTGTCGAATTGCTTGAATGGAAGTTTTTGTGATTCAACAACTTGAAATTATTCTTATGAAGTATTCTGTGTGCAGGACTAGTGAAGATATTGAAAAAATATGATAGGAGAAGTGGAGCTCTGGTTCGCATGCCCTTCATCCAAAGGGTAATGCAACAGCCATTCTACACAACTCATGTACTTACCAAGCTTATTAAGGAGTGTGAGGCGATGCTTGATCGAGTTTTCTCTAGAAATGAACCATCAGTCTCACCTCATGCAACTGAGGTAGAGAGCCATGACAACAAAACATCAAATGCAATTGCAGAGAGGTCACTCAGAGTTCCCAACGAACTCCCAGAAATAGAATATACGGAGAGCATGTACGTGAAACCAACACTGTCAGCACTTCGAGTCTTGAAGGAGATTCGGAGTGGAAGCTCAACTGTAAACGTGTATTCATTGCCCCCTTTGCAAAGCAATACTCAGTCTGGGGATTGGAAGAAAGTTGCTGTCTTGGAACAAACGGCCAAATAGACTTTGTTCTGTTTTAGAGAAAATCAGAATTGCTAACTCGTTAGTCTTTCCTCGCCTATATTGTACACATGGATTGGCAGTGGTGTGCTTGAGCCATAGCTCTCTGTATCACTCCATTTTATTTTTGCAAATTCTTGAATGTTGGAATGATGCCCTATCAGTTCTTCTTTGTGGAATATAAATGTGGCTGTGACTGTTATGTTCTTGACAACGAAATAATCACACCATTTTCGTCTATCATATACTTTATATCTCAGGGATGATGGCTGTTTCTTTTAAGAACAACAATGTGAATCTCTTATCGGTGGCATCTCTCAAAACTTGCATGGTTTAGCCTCAACCAGTTGTGTTTGTCTATGTATGTGTATATTGTATAGCGGCTACTAACAAGCTGCGCCTGTAGCTCAGTGGATAGAGCGTCTGTTTCCTAAGCAGAAGGTCATAGGTTCGACCCCTATCTGGCGCGAGCTTTTTCTACAGAAAATACATGTTATAAGAAGTACTTGAGGAGTGCGGATCTAGTGTTAAATATATTTTTAATGATATTATAACTGACTTTAAAATATTTTATAGAATTTCATGTGTTAAAATATTTTATAGTAAATAAATTAAATTTAAAAATTGATTGGAAAATATATTTTATTAATTATTTAAAAAATAATAATAATTTGGAGTTTCTTTTTAGTTAATCTTGTTATTTTAAGATTTATTAATTTATATGATGCCACTGGGGGTTAAAAAATTTTAAATGTAAAAAAAAATATATGATAATTTTTTTTCATATTATCATTAAACTTAAAAATATAATCATGTTGAAAATTTTATTTTCATTAAAATATATTTTTTATTAATTCATTGCTTGTTTATTTTAGCGAACATGAAATTTTTAACAAAATTTATTGTTTTTATTAAAAATATATATTTTATGATTATTAGAGCAAATTAATAAAAAAAAATTAAATAGTTTGTCCATCATTTATCATTTATGTTTGATTGAAAACTAAAAAAAATAATATTATAGAATCATTTTTCAAATCTATTTAATTAAAAAAATTATTTTTCATAAGCAATTTATTATTTTCACATCCCATGCATAATAATTAAAAAATATTAATATTCAAATAAAAACTTATAATTATATTTAATAGCCATATCAAAACTACAATACATATTTTAGTAAATTTTGTCGGAGTACAAGAAAGAAAAAAAAAAGAGGTAATGATATTTTTTTATTTTTAAAAAAATTATTTTTAAAAACAATGCATCAAAATATATAAAAAAATTTAAATTTTCTAAAAACACAGATAAAATTATATTTCTAAATGCTCATAAAATAATAAGCCAAAAAAAGACTAGGCTCATCACCTGTCTCATTAGTGGTAGGTCAGTATGCGTGTCTAACATCACTTGCTGTTTTTTTTATTAATATCAAGAACTGAAATACAATTGTATATTATTGAATGAAAAATATGATATTGTTCCTCCATTGATATTTTTTTATTATTTTTATGTAGTATCATGGTCATCCAATAAAAAAGGTTTTAATTTTTTTAAATAAATAATTTTAAAACTTAAAGGTTATAATATTTAATTGTAGAGTGGATCATTTAGACTTTTCAACTCAACTCAATGTACATGCATTATAAACGGGGATATTCTCGCTCACAAGGAAAAAAGAAAGTGAGTTAGAAAAAAAGAAAGAAAGAAAGAAACTTGAATAAAAATTAAAAAGGAAATGAATTGACAAATCTTTTTTTTTTTGGTCAATAACCTCATACAAACTAATCAATCAAATATTGATTAATACGTTATTAAAACGGCTCTTCTGCTCATAATTTTAAGTTTGTTTAGAACGCTCAAAGTCTCAAAATCTGTAATGTACATATTAGGTTTTACCCAGGTATAGTTTGTGTGAATTTCATTCAAAGGCAATCTTCAAAAATCCATGTTCTTGAAATCTCAACCTCAAAGGTAAGAAACATGTTAATGAATTTGGCTCTTATCAATGCCTTTTAGATGACCAACCTAATATATTTTAGTTTTTTGGTGTTAGCAGAGACGACAGTGATGACACCTTCTAGTCACCTCAGAGCTTGATGCTTTTGTCTAAAAAAACGCAATGCCAAGTAAAGCCTTAGGCAGACCATGCACATCTGAATAACACTGGCTTTTCCTAATTTTTTTTTTGGGAAAAAGGAATCTGAACTACCTAATCCTAGATCCATTTTTTTTTTTTAGATTAACGTGGATGTCTGGGCCAGCTTGCGTGCACTACGACTAATCCCACAGGCCCTGAAGTTAACGACCATGTAAGCTTCTAATGACTATCATATGAGCAACCAAAGATTCAAACCTGAGACCATAGAGGGAGCAAACCCTTTAATCCCAAGTTTTTACCACTTGGCCACCACCTAGATGGTTATCCTAGACCCAATTTTAATTTCACGAGAATGCATATTTCAATGAATTTTTCAAGCATAGTTTCAACATCATGATATCAGCTTGTATGTCATTAGTTCTGTGTTAACCAATGCCTCTCCATGTGACCAACCTTTTCCTCCTGGACTTTGCACTTTACCATTACTTATCAGCATAGCCATATGATCCTTTATATCCCAACACTAGTTCTCCATTGCTTTGTGTGAAACATCAGGGCTTAATCACCTATAACCAAGATGTTCATTGCTGCAGAAATACCTGGCTTCCTGCTAGTTTTTTCTGATGGGATGGTAAAACGGTTTGCCCCAGAAATAGTGCCTGCCTCGGCGGAGGAATCATATTCCAATGGATTCAAGTTCAAGGATGTGTTCATTGACTCGTCTAAGCCGATAACTGCAAGACTATTCCTTCCTGATACTCGGGGTTCTGCGAGTCAGCTTCCTGTTGTGGTTTATTTTCATGGTGGTTGCTTTTGCTTTTGCTCAACCACATGGTTTGGGTTCCATCATTTTCTTGGAGACCTATCTAAGGCATCTCAGTCCATTGTCCTATCTGTTGACTATCGTTTGGCACCGGAGAATTGCCTTCAAAATAGCTTATGATGACTGTTTCAGCTCACTTGAATGGCTAAGTAACAACGCGAGCTCTCAAGCATGGCTTAAGCAGGCTGATCTTTCTCGAGTTTTTCTCTCTGGAGACAGTGCTGGAGGGAACATTACACACCATGTTGCTATCAGAGCAATGAGGAGTAATACTTGTCAGGTTAAAATCAAAGGATTGATGTTGATTCATCCTTGTTTCGGGGGTGAGAAAAGGACCATGAAAGAGACTGGTGAAGGGGCAGCAAGAGACGTGGCCATGAATGATATGTTCTGGGGTCTAAGTATACCTGAAGGATCAAATCGTGATTACTTTGGCTGTAATTTTGAGACGCAAGATGTATCAGCAGCTGAATGGAGTGAGTTTCCAGTGGTTATAGTTTATGTGGCTGGCTTGGATTTCTTGAATGAAAGGGAAGTCATGTATGCACAGTTTTTGGCAAGAAAAGGGGTGAAAGAAGTGAAGTTGGTTGAAGCTGAGGGGCAACAGCATGCCTTTCATCTGCTCTCTTCTGAATCTGAGGCGACTCGTTCGCTCCAAAAACAGATGAGCGAGTTCATGAAGAGCCACTAGCTTCCTAGACGGGTGTCACATGTCATATGTGCCTGCTGTCAGCAACCAGGAGAAATTGCAAAAATATTAGTAAAGTTTGGAGTTGGTAGCCATGTAAGAAGTTTCAGCATGAAGGATTCTCTATTACTGCTGTAATGCTATCGTAATAATTATTGCGATCAAATGTATACCGATAAAATGTTTCTAACGATGTAATCATTGTAAATAACAGAATTCCAAAATGGTTTTTGACGCACGTATAAGAAAGAATTAAGGTTTTTCAAATCCTAAAATGTTTGTTTCAATACATTCTGAAATTCAATAATTTTTAAATATATTTATGAAAATAAATTGCAAACTGCGAGAACTAATTTAGTTATGAAAACGACCTCAGCTAATTGTATCCCGTTGATTGAACCGGGTCTGTAGAATACATTAACAAAATTTCAGTCCGATTCAACAACCGATCAAAAGTTGTCTATTTTCATAAAACAAAAGAACTTATCAGCAGTCTCAAGAAATACCAGAAAATCTCATGCAAATTAGTAACTATGGACCTTGATATAGAAAACATGATATCTGCAGACATCCTCATCCACAGCTGAACGAACCCATACAGAAACAGTCAAGGAGCCAATGCTGGACTAATCTTAACCATAAGAACAGATTCAATACATGACTGCATGCATATACATGAATACCTCCATCCAATTGTATCAAACACGTAGATTCTGCTCATCGAAAGTGCTCGTGACACCACCAATGAAGTCAGCTCCATTGTAATTCCCACGCAACAGTTCCTTTCTGCCTCTGCAAGCTAACTCAGTAGTTAGAAAGTGATCCATGCATTGTTCCCGTGATCAAGTAGTTACTTACCCACAAAGCCAACATGAATCAGCAGCTTTAAATTGACCATTGAAAAGATCAGCAGAGTTCACTCCACTACCTTTGCACAGAGAGCACAGAGAAGATCCTGGTAATTGGACGTCAAAACAAAAGTATTAATCACTAACTACATATTCTATTCCACTACAATTATAAGATGGGCTAGCTTACCATTTCCATCACAGTCAGCACAAATCACACTGTTTGGTTTCGAGTTTCCATTGCTTGGTGCAGCCTATCATCGAGCATTAATAATCAGACCAGCCGATAAAAGTAAGCTATGCAAATTTTCCCTGCACAGTCTGACTAATATTCCATCATGGAAACTTGAGAGTGGTATATAAGCAAGGCTTTTGATTTTTAAACAGGAAGAAGGGTCTAACCTTGACTACAAATACTGCAATGTCTAGCGGTAGAAGAGATGGTGGGCCCTCGTGCCATAAAATGAGAAATCTAGGCCCATCTTCTAAGCAAAGAGATAAAAACAGAATAAGATTTTGTTGATGGGTTGGGCTTCTTTAATAAATATATTAAAAAAATTGATGAATGCTATTGTGTATTTTTTGAGGGGTTTAATAGTAATTATATCCTTGATCTTTGTATCCTTTTTTCATCATTTTCATGGAAAAACGCATGCTTGACTTTGAATTTTGTTATTATTGATTAGATATATGCTTTGTATTTTGTTCAAATTATGCAAATCTGATTTCAATAATATAATATAATATTTTTGGAGATTTATATTTAGGATTTTTGCACAGAAAAAGCATGAATATAACCCAAGGATATTAATTATTCAAAAAAAGCAAGTGTAAAAAGATTATAAAAGGAGGATAATTTCGAGAAAAAAGCTATATCGAAATTAACTACAAGTCACAGGGTCACTGTGGTCAACGAAAAAAATCTCCCTCCACAGTATAAAGACACTGAGAACCACGGAACCCTAATCACTCTCTCCTGCCGAGGTCTCCGCTTTGGTCTTCATTTTCCATCTCTCGAAAGAAAAATCTTTTCTTTAAATTTCTTGCTAACCTTTTTCCTTTGCAGCAAACCCTAACCCTAAACCCCAAATCTTCTTATTTATTTTACTTTCACAGGTACTTCCTCTTTCCTTCCCTCTATCTAATTCTCTACTCAATTTCACTGCAAAACCGTAATTAATCACTTCAATTTTCGTTTTCTTTCAAAAACCCTTATTTTCTTATCACTAACTTTGAGATCTATATTTGTTTGCTATAGAAGTCATGGGAGAAACAAGAGACAACGACACTTACGAGGAGGAGCTTCTAGATTATGAAGAAGAAGACGAGAAAGCACCTGACTCCGTCGGCGCTAAAGTTAACGGCGAAGCCGTTAAAAAGTGAGTATTCTTTGTGTTTAAAGGCTTTTTTTTGTGGATTTTTCTGGAGATTGTTAGATCTGTAGTAAAAGTTTTCGTCTGTGTATTTGAGCTGGCTTGTTTATGGGTTTTAATAACATATGTGGTTGTTTTATTTTTGGGTGTGTAGAGGATATGTAGGGATTCACAGTTCGGGATTCAGAGATTTCCTTTTGAAGCCAGAGCTTCTTCGTTCTATTGTCGACTCTGGTTTTGAGCATCCTTCTGAAGGTAGTCTATTGCTTTGTACTTCTATTTTGTGTTTAATGTACATTTTTTTCTAGTTTTAAAGATTTTTTAAAAAATTATGTTTATGTTAAATTTTCAACAAGTTTGAAAAGTAAAATGTAAATATTTTGGTGGTACGCATGGTTTCAACACCTCAGAAACTCTAATTGTGTAAGGTTTGTTTTGTCTATGTTTTTCTGGAGGATTTGGAGTAACTTTCAAGTATATAGATTTCAATTATTTTCTGAAGTTGCATATCTCTTCGTGTGACTTTGTTTTTCCTGTAGTCTAATAAATTTAACTGTGTCCTTGGATGAAGTCCATGTTTTGTAAATTCAATCATGCATAGCGTTGAATTTTAATTTTCTTGCTTTCATCTTAATGCTGGTCACTTTTCTTTACTGAATTTGTAGCTTTGCAGAAGTTATTTGATGTTTTTTTTTCCCACCTAAGTCATTGTGGTTTTTTTTTCAGGTAATATACAATTATCACACTCTTGATTTTGGAGCTGTATTCTGCTATGGTAAACCTTTCAATTAAAGGATCCGAAAGGTTATGTTTTACTTACCAAGGGTTCCTTCCGTACAATTTTCTTTGGTAATTCATCAGTGCAACATGAGTGTATCCCTCAAGCCATCTTGGGGATGGATGTCATCTGCCAAGCTAAATCTGGAATGGGAAAAACTGCTGTTTTTGTTCTTTCTACTCTTCAGCAAATTGAGCCTACCTCTGGACAAGTTATTGCCCTTGTTCTATGTCACACTAGAGAGTTGGCTTACCAGGTATCTTTAAGTTACAAAATTCACTTACCAGTGTATTACTTAACCTTTGCTCCATATTGGAATATATGAAGGTGTTTTCTCTCATTTTTTGGCTATTCTTTTCTTTATAGATCTGCCACGAGTTTGAGAGGTTCAGTACATACTTGCCTGACACCAAGGTTGCTGTTTTCTATGGTGGTGTCAATATCAAAACTCACAAGGATCTACTGAAAAATGAATGCCCTCATATTGTTGTTGGAACACCTGGAAGAATCCTAGCACTTGCTAGAGATAAGGACCTTTCTTTGAAGAACGTCAGACATTTTATCCTTGATGAATGTGACAAAATGCTTGAATCACTCGGTAAGTGTTTATCCGAAAACCTTCGCCCAAGATTCTTGCTCTCTCCATGTTTGATTAGATATTGATATCAATCTTGTGGATGTTTCTTGTGATCTTTTTGCAGACATGAGGAGAGATGTTCAGGAGATTTTCAAGATGACGCCTCATGATAAGCAGGTTATGATGTTTTCTGCGACGCTCAGCAAAGAAATCCGCCCAGTTTGCAAGAAATTTATGCAAGATGTAATGTCCTATGACCAGTTATTCTTGAATTTAGAAGCTTTTTGTTTTTAATAATGCCGGATGTCACTGTGAGTCTTCCAGATATTTAGATCCAGTCGCCCATCTAGAAGGTCAATACATGGTCACTTCTTCTGGAAATTGTGTTTTGATGTCTGTTGGGGCAGGTGTCAGAGAGGGGTGTGGCTTTATGTCACTTTTTTATTTTTATTTTTGAGTCTTTTTACATTTGTTAGGATATTGCTCCTTTTATTTTTATTTTTTTTTGTGGGGGGAGGGGGTTGCTGGGGAATGGGAATGCAATGGGATTGGGTGTGGGGAGGGGGTGGTATTGAGCTGCAGTGGCACTTCCTTGTTATGACTAAAAAATGTATGTGCAAGGAGACTATTCAGATGGACAGGAATCTCAATTGAGGGGATGCGAATCCATCATTCATTTCCTTCCGGATATCATTATCTTCATGAGGGCTCCTAATATGATTTACAATGATACTTTCTAAGAGGGGTGTGGCTCTGTGTTTTTTTTTTAGTCTTTTTAGATTTGTTAGGATATTGCTCCTCCTTTATTTTTATTTTTGGGGGTTTCTGGGGAATGGAAATGCAATGGGATTGGGTGGGGGGGTCTCCATTCTCTGTGGTGACTTCTGTTGTCTAATAGAGTTGTATCGACCTGCGGTGGCACTTGCTTGATATGACTAAAAAAGTATCTGCAAGGAGACTTTTCAGATGGACAGGAATCACAATTGAAGGGATGCGAATCCATCATTCATGTCCTTCTGGATATCATTAGCTTCATGAAGGCTCCTAATATGATTTACAATGATATTTGTTCCTTTCAGCCGATGGAAATTTATGTCGATGATGAAGCCAAGTTGACCCTCCATGGTCTTGTGCAGGTATGCATTCAGATTTTATATGATGTTTTACATTGTTAACTGAGCAAGGCAACTCCAGGTTATAATGCTAGGGATGGGGTTTGAGTGGGAAGCTAGTGATGAGAGAGATGAGACAGGTTAGGAAGGAGAATGAGGGGCTGGACAGAGCGGATACTATGGAATGAGGGGCTGGACAGAGCAGATGCTAGGGAGAGATGTAGAATGAGTGAAAAAGATGGGAAGAGGAGCGGATGGCTTACCTTATGGAGAGAAGGGTTTAGGTATTAAAGAAAGATAATGCACCCATTCTGGCTTTTCACTGCTGACAGGCTGGGCTCTTTGTTAAGAGTTGTGTTCACCCTTTTCTTCTTTAGGACAGTTGCTCCACATAGACAACATCATTGTACCATAGCTCTCTTGACAAAACATTATTGTACCAGTTTCTGGGGCATCTATCTGACTATCGAAATTGAAATGCAGCACTACATCAAACTGACTGAGCTGGAGAAAAACAGAAAGTTAAACGATCTTCTTGATGCACTGGACTTCAATCAGGTTGTTATCTTTGTTAAAAGTGTGAGCAGAGCAGCTGAGCTGAACAAGCTACTCGTGGAGTGTAATTTCCCGTCCATTTGCATACATTCTGGCATGTCACAGGAAGAAAGGTATGTAGATCCTTCATCTGATATTATTAGCAACACTGTTTCAGTTGTTTGGAGTTTATTTCCTTTCATTGTTGTCTCTGACTGTACTTTGCCTTTGGTTAGCTAGGTCTTCTGGTAACTATCTGGACTATGATAGTTGCTCTAATTGCTTTCTTGGTCCTTTGTTTTAATGTTGCTCTAGGGCCATTTGAGATTGGGCGTGTTTTGACAGGAACAGCTTTGTTGCTTGAATCATTTTTTGGTGTTCAATTACATCTCGGAACCGTTGTTGGGGATTATCCAGTATGATTTATAAATGTAGTGTTATTGGTTGCCTTCTCAAACACAGGGTGTATAGTTTTGGGTGCATCATTTGAGCATCTAGAATACGCATAGATAACTTATTATTCTGTATGTGTTTGGTTGGTATTCTGTATCATTTCTTTGGTAATGATTTGATTGTTTTATGGAATCTTCGTGGTTGACATGGAATTGAAATTTGCCTTGTTTTTCTCCCCTTCCATTGGTGGTATATTTTCTTTTTAAAGGTGGTCTTGATTTTATGACTTAGTTGAAAGTCATTCTTCAGTTTTTGAATTAGAAACGAGTTAGTTGGAGGGCATCCTACTTTCAATAATTCAATGTACTTCTGTTCTAGCAGGTGGAAGATTTTTAGCATGTATAGTGTAGTTATAGTATACCTTTATCAGGGACAAGCTATATGCTGAATGTATGCCATTTGCAGGTTGATGCGCTACAAGGGTTTCAAGGAGGGTCATAAAAGGATTCTTGTTGCCACTGACTTGGTTGGCAGGGGTATTGATATTGAACGTGTCAACATTGTCATTAACTATGACATGCCAGACTCAGCTGACACTTACTTGCACAGGGTAAAATCAGTGGAATTTGTTCAACAAATCTGCTTGCTTGCTTTTTTTTTCCCAGTGTATTGTCTTTGGTGAAATGTTACACTGTTCTCACTGTTGCTTTCTTGTCAAATCCATGGCAGGTTGGTAGAGCTGGCAGGTTTGGCACAAAAGGCCTTGCAATTACTTTTGTATCATCAGCTTCGGATTCTGATGTTCTCAACCAGGTCTTACTATTTATCCTTTTTCATCAAATCTGTATTGTTTTCTTAAATTTCTTGCCCATTCTAATTCTTGTTGGCTTATTGCAGGTTCAAGAGAGGTTTGAGGTGGATATAAAGGAGCTTCCTGAGCAAATTGATACTTCTACATATAGTAAGTTTCACAATTTATTAGAAGTTATTAACACGGCCCATTGCTTCCCCTGTTTCTTTCTATGTTCGCTTTCATTTCCTGCTATTCTGAATTTTGACAACCGAAAGAAACTCAAGAATTTGTTTTTCTAATGATTTTGTTTAATTTTTCAATGTTCAACCAAAAGCAAAGGAGTGACCTAGCTTACCAGTAATCTTTTTTCCTGTTCATATATTTTTTTGGACGGGGTCAGCATGTAGTTCCTATTTCTTGTTTTGCCAACCGGTATTTTTTTAAACATAAAATCCCCAAATTTCCTCGGGTGAATAGAGATTCATGGCAGCGTGTTTACTTTTATTGCTTTCATCATAGAAACCTTTTATGGCTTGGTGGAAGATGGCATTATTTGCTGATTCTTTTCAACCTTTTTCATTTGCAGTGCCATCTTAATGGAGATTCAATCCGCATGATTTAGATTTTGATGGTGCTAGAGTCCCCCTTTCTATCTTATATGTTCTGCAGACTGTGCTCTGCATAATGCCCTTGTATTGCTGGATCTTACCCTATGACGTATGCAGCTTTTGAATTGTTGTAGCTTTCGGGGCTCTGGTTATTGGAGAATTGAGTAGAGTTTGCTATTATGTTGCATGAAACATCGGTACAACGGTATCTACATGCAGTATAACCAGTTTAGTTTTACGGGCGGCCATTTTATCTTGTATCATTGTTCTAGATGCGCCAGGTATGCAGGAATTCAGTTCTGGATAGATGGATGTCTTGATGATTCCTGAATTTGAAATTGTTGTCTTGCATCACTTGGTTTTTCTGGAATCTGATTTTACAGTAGAAATTCATGGTGCGTGTGGTGATGCGCCTGCCTTCCTATCAGGGAGTGATGTTCTTTTCTTATTCATATCAATATTTCTAGAATATACATGTCCCTGTATTTTCATCCTACCCAGATACGGTTTTCCATGGTGGCTTGAATGCCGCCCTATCAAACAAAGATTTGGTTTTTAACTCGTTGACGGTCCACACTCCCATTTTAAAATAATTATTACAGATTCGGCTTCCCTGTTAGATTGCATGGATGTGTTTTTTTTTTAAGTAATAAATTTTTAGTATTTTTATATTGATATGTTGTGAAAAATAATTATTTGAAAAAATATTATTTTGTTATATATTTTAATAAAAAATAGTTTAAAAAAAAACTGAATTTCAAATATTTCTAAAAAGCTTTGGCTAAAGGTTTTATTTATTTTTGTTAAAAATTATTTTTTTATTTTTTGAATTGTTAAACGTATTTTTTAAAAAATAAAAAAAATATTGTTTTGATATATTTTAAAATAAAAAATATTTTAAAAAACAAACATAATTATACATTCCAAGAAATTAACAATGGATTAAACTGCTTTTCCATCCCCCTTTCTGGGTTTCGTTGTAAGATTTCAAGACAGTACATTTGTAGTTGCTCCCATTTTTGTTCCTTTGATTTTTTAAGCGGTAGCCTCTGTTTGTTTCTGTCTTGAAGGATCCTTGATTGTTTTTGGCTTGCAGCTTCGACATCATTGTTTTTCTTTGAATAGTTATGATGTGTTATTAAAAATATTTTATAAAAAAAAACATGAAAATATTTTTAAAATATACGTGCAAGAATTATAATTCTTAAGAACATGGAAGGTATGGGTAAAAACAATCCAAAATACAATAGTGAGATTTAGAACATCACCGCTCAAGTTCCAAAGCTGGAAATTAGGGCACTGAAATCTCCCATGGCTGCATTTAACTACTACTATATCTCAATGGTATCATAGCGGAATTTCTTGGCCTGCATTCATTTGCTTGTAAAAGTTATGGTTTTGCATTCTATTTATCACATTCGGCAAGGTGATGTTCTAAGTTGCCTCTTCGCTACCATAATTATTAAATCTGGCATGACAAATTGACTGAAAATTTTCGAAACTCGACCCGAGTTGTGTATTTAGTTAAACCGAACAAAACGCAGCTTTTTTTAGTATTGTATCCATGGCTAGTGCATTCATCTCAATTAGAAGCTTCTCTCCAGTTCTACATATCAAGTTCTTGGCCGATGCCACAACTCACATCAAATATCGCCTTATGAAGAAAAAAATTAGAAAAAAGAAAGAAAAAAACTACAACATGTTAGTGCTTGATGTATCCAATGAAATCAAGGAATGGAATTTCCCTTTTTTTTCCTCTTGTTTTTATGAATCAGGCATGAAATTTCCTAAGAATCTTTGATGTATAATGACGTATATCTTGGAGAAGGAACAAAGGGGAAAATAATCAAATATCACCATGTTTATATTGAAGAGGTTATTCCATGGTATTTGCTTTTTTTTTTTTATTTGATTTTCAACAGCTTAATTTCTTTTGAAAATCTATGAACTAAAAAACTACTTGAACTCGATATTTATCTAAAAAAAAAAAAAACCAAGCAAAACCTTCAAACTTGAGCATACAACTGTGCCATGTCGTGCCGAGTAAGTGTATGCACGGCTGTGATTTATACTCGAAGTCTAGGTCTCTTCTCATTAAAAATCTTGGTGTTCTCCATGTTTAATTTTAAATCTTTAATTTCTCAGTATATAATATTGTAATTTTTTTAAATATGGAATTAAAAGCTTTTAAGAATATAAAATATATCAATCAAGAATTTTTTAAAATTAATTTTTCATTATCCATTAATTTTTTGAAATTAATTTTTCAATCAAGACTTTTTTGTAATTTTTCTCTCTCTTTTGTGGGAGTATGATGAAACAAGAAAAAAAAGAGAGGATATTTCAAATAAAACCTAGTTTAAATTATTTCCTTCCTTGCATGGATATTTTATGCCCATCTTGCAATTTTTTTTTCAACTCATGCATAATTTCTTCTCAGCACATTTAATTGAAGGCTTGTATGAAGGAGAGGGGAGAGAAATGTGAGGGGAAAAAGAGAAAGATAAGGGTTATTTAGGGCTCATGAAAGCTTCTTCTTTCTTTTTTTAATTATATTTTGATATTATTAAAAAAATCTTGATAAGATGATTTCAATTCAATCCTAAAAAATCATAATATATGTTAGGAGTGGGTTGCATATATCATTCAAAAAAATAATGGTATTATTTGCTTTTTAACTTGTGCAACGCACGCAGCAACAAAAAAAATAAAAAGTAATATTAAAAAGCTATTTGTAGTTGTTTCGGCTAGCCCAAACAATTGGTTCCTTCCTCTTATTATTTTTTAAAACATTTTATATTATTTATTTTATATATTTTTCTTATTTTTTTTATATGTTGATTGACTTAAGCATGAGTTTCTTGTATTACAAAATAATATAAATCAATCCTTGTAATCTTATCTAATAGTTTAAATTTTTGAGTTTGAGATTATTTTTTAACATAGTATTAAAGTTTTGTTAATCAATTGATTACAAATTTGAATTTTACTATTCTCATTTTTTTATATATAAAATTAAGTATAAAATGGCGCCGAGCCTATACAAATTTTAAATTTAAGAAGTTTTCACTTAAAAATATATGTTAAAAAAATATAAATTTTATTTTGAGACCTCATCTCAAAACTTAAGTTTTTAAATTAAAATAGTTCTTTGACACCTCATTCCACAAAAAAACTTATTATTTTAGGAGCAACCAAGTTTAGACACAAAGCCTATATTCAAGCTTATATATCTTGATCTAAAATCACAGCTTATAAAAAACCTAAAAAACCCAATTTTTATATAAAATCTTTTCACGGATTTATAACTTCAATTAATAATAATGCTGAATTAATTATACAATGATACCTTAGGAGGGAAACTAAAATCCAATCAAGATTTTGCATGCAGATTTTCAAATTAAATATCTATGTGGATGAAAAAATATAATTCAAGTCATACATGTTCATTTTAGGAAATATTGTACATAATATTCGTATCTTTATCAAGTTCAAGTTAATTAAAATCCGCATATAAGATCTGTTCATCTTGAATTTTGCTCCCCTCAAATTACTGATAATTAATATGATGAATTGTGTTAGTTTAATCTTAATCCTGTAGATTCTAATAGATGGTTAGGATGATTTCATATAGTTAATTGACTTTAAAATTAATTAAATTTATGTAATTTAATCATACTATATTTTTTTATAATATTAATCGTACTATATTTATGATAAATGAGAAACTTATCCTTTAAATCAAATTGGATTTAGAAAAAGATTTCAAATTTATATAATCCCTTTTAAGTCACAACTGTAGATTTTTTTTTTCCTTTGGAACAAGATTCATTTTTTAACTTTTTTTTTTGTCGGTAAAATTTTTAATTAGTCACCTTCTTACAGATTTATCAATAAAGAAGGGATGATGTATGAGATAATTCAAAAAGGATTTTCAATCTTTTCATATAAATTATAAATTTACTACCGTTTTTCTCTTAAAATTAAAAACTCAAATCTTGTTTCCTAGTTACACCATGTTAAACAAAAAAAAAAAGAATTAATAGGGGTTCTGGTATTATATATATATAAGATGAACATGCAACCCAATAATCTAGGCTTTTAGGTTAAAAGTAGTATCCATTCTCGTGTAAGATCTCACAGATACACAGACCCAAGGTGCCATGAGTCGAAGAGTGTCTTCCCACTGCAGATCTCCCCAGCAATAACGTTATTACCTTCTGTGCTCAGGTTCTGAAAATCCTTGCAAACATCATAAAAATCACAGCATACCTTACATAAACGGAAAATATCTGTCATGAGTAAAAAAGTAATAAAGATCGATGTGGTTGCATGCCTTAAACAAAATCCCGTTAAAAAAAGAATATGCGTACAGTAAGATTGATCTTTGGTTACTGGCCCAAAATATCCCTATATATAGAACATGAAGAAGTATACTGGGTATTCATTCTTGAGAGATAATGTAACAGTGTTACATTCAGTAAAGTTGATTCTATAAAATGGTGAGAAATTGCTGTTCTGTTGCTACGAATTACAGATGTTCTCTAGGCATTAATTCCCACTTGTTTTTTTTTTTTTTTAAATATATTCAGCTATACATATGATCATTTGTACTTTACTATATCTATTATAATTTTTATACATCGAGAAACTAAAGCAAGTAGCCATAAGCTGAAACCTTTTTCCTTGAGCAGGAGTCGTTGCTAGCTACCTTGTTTATCTTTTGTATTGCTACATCTAATATTGGCTTTGGAGATGCCTCGAAGACCTTCAATGTGTTGAGTTTTGGTGCCGTTGGAGATGGCAAAACTGACGATTCCCCAGTAAACTCTCTAAGCCTAATCTCTCTCTCTCTCTCAAAAAACAAAAAAAACTATATTTTTTAATAAATGAAGAAGAGAACTTCCATTAACTATGACTGCGTGCATGGCAAAGGCTTTCACAAAAGCATGGGGAGCTCTGTGTGGAGCGAGTGGAGGCACGCCAACACTTGTAATACCACCTGGCCGTGCATTTTCATTGAAACCTGTAAAATTTGAAGGTCCTTGCAAGTCCAACAGTATTCACATTCAGGTATAAATGATACTTGACTTGAAATCCTATCCTCAATTTATTAATATAATTAGCTTATAATTCTATATATATAATTGTCACAGGTAGCAGGGAACATTGTAGCTCCGAGCACCGTTGCCGCATGGGGTGGCTGTGGAATTCCGTTCTGGCTATGTTTCTCTAACGTAGACGGCCTGGTCCTGGATGGATCAGGCCATATTGATGGTCGGGGCTCACAGTGGTGGAATCATGTAATGTATCCTTTTCCAGTTTTATACATGTATTATACTATCTTTATCTCAAATTGTAAGGTCTTCATCGAATTAATCAAGAATTAAGTTTTGCCTTTTTCCAGGGACAGCAGTGCAAGGCACCAGAAAAGGTACTCAGCATATTTCACGAGGAAGAAACTCATATATTCAAGTAAAATTCATCTGGAAAAATACTTGCTTTAACCGTAATAACAAGACTCGGTCAATTCACGGCCGGTAGGTCGGCGGGCTAACCCAATTATTTTTACAAAAACAAAGGGTTTTTACAAAAAAATAATAATAATGAAATGAAGTATGTTTTGTTTAAATTCAAAACGAAGGTTAAAAACAAAAAAAAAAACTCAGCTCATAATGAAATCTTATTTGGACTAGGCTCTGGTTCGGTGGATCAACGAAAGTCACTCATTTTAACTAAATTAAAAAAAATATAGTAGCAAAAATTCTAAATCATGTGAAAAAATTAATATGTGTTCACTATAGACCAAAATACATTCTATTATAAACTTACACAGTGAATTTTCTTATTTGCAAAGGCAGTGTGGGTATTTTTGTCTTTATACATAAAGTAAAATTACCATTATACTCTTTGATTGAAAAAATAAAAGCCTCTGATGTAGGGATATTTTGATCTTCTTATATACTCATTGGTAATTAACAAATTAAACAGATATGTTGGTCTTTTCAATTTTAATTGTATAGTAAAAAATTATAATTAAGTGGATATTTTATTTTATGTAATTGAATATTTTAATCTATGTTTAACTCTTAATTTTTATTATTTTAAGTGTTTCTATAATTTTTTGTACGGGTCACAAGCTTTAAGCGTTAATACATTAATACGGTTATGAATTTTTTTTTATGATTTTATTATTCTATACTTTAAAAAAAATAATAATTTCATGATTACCTTCTGTTTCTATAATTTCTATTTAATCAATTTGTTGAACTTATTAATTAGAACATGCAATTCTTTCTTGGATGATTTTTTTTAGTAATTAAATTTTGCATATTTTACTGCCTAACATGGGTTTTGTAACATTTTTTGGATGGAGAATATTTGTTTGGTGATTATCTTTAATTTTTTTTTTTAGAGTCTTATCTCAATTTGTTTTTTAGAGTTTTATCTCGATCTCATAATTTAGATCACGAGTTTTACATGGTATTTTTTAATATAATATTTTTTTTAAAAAAATTTGTGTTTGATTTTTCAAGATATTATTCTAGTTCATTTATATATTTTTTAATTTATACAAAAAAGTTTATTTTTTAAAATAAAAAATATTCATTTTTAAATAACATTATTGATTTGTTCAGCCTTACATAATTTTTATAGGATGTGAGTTTATTCTATTAGTTTTATTTGTGTTTATTTTTTAAGTCATGAGTTTTTTAGAATGTATATTTATTTTATATTAATTTAAATAAAAAAATTTAATAAAAAAATACATTAAAATAATCAACATACCCAATATTTTTTTAAATAAAAAAACCATAACATATAAGGGTCAAATCTCTAGTAAGTGTGTGATTAAGAATATAGTAATGATGTTTTTAAAAGTATTTTTTATTTTAAAATATATTAAAATAATATTTTTTATTTTTAAAAAATTATTTTTTGACGTCAGCATATGATCTAAAAAATAAAAAAATATTAATTTAAAATAAAAAATAAAAAAAATATTTAAAAAAAAAACAATGCAAAACATGCTTTAAAATGTATGTTAAATTACATGCAAACATAGTGGGCTAAAAACAACTAATGCAGGCACCCTCCCTCAGGAATTATTGAAGCCTGCGTGGTGTTGATTTTAAAGCTCCTAATTTCTTGCCGCAATACAGCCTAATTAATTACTGACAATTAATGTTGCAGGCTCTGCTCTTCGACAACAACAATAACCTTAGCTTACGTGGACTTAATGTTGTCGACAGTCCGAGGAGCCACGTCAACTTGAACGATTGCAATGGTGTCTCTATCTCTGGCCTTAAAATCACTGCACCTGGAAACAGTCCTAACACTGATGGGATCAATGTGTCTGGTTCAAGCCATGTCAGCATAGTACAGTCTACCATAGGAACAGGTCATTTGAATTCTGAACATTTCCTTACTTTGTTTTTCGCTTTATTATTATTATTACAACATATAATTACAGGCACACACACTAATGTATAAATTCAGATAAAGAAGTTATATTGTTCACGTATACTTAAAATATTAACATTTTCATTACTTATAATATATTATTATTATAATGTACAGGTGATGATTGTATTGCTATAAAGGGGGGCTGCTCCAACATCAATATTACTGGCATCAGCTGTGGACCAGGTCATGGAATTAGGTTTGTTAAAAGCCTGGATTTTAATTTTGGAATTAACCAAATACTTTACTCTATTTTTTCTATCCAAGTATCTACATATTTATTTATATTTTTACACTTCATCAAAATTTCTTTTTTATAAAAATATCCTTTTAATCACGAAATGATAATTAATTTAACTATACATACATATTTAAAAGCACATTAATTAGATTGTACAAAACAGAAAAAAATAAAAAGTACATTAATTGAATGTCATTTAATCAATAGATAATTAATCAGAGTTGCAAACAAAACGTTTGGATGTTGTGGGATTTGTATATAATTAACTATGTGACCTTTGCGATATGCATATGTTTTTAGCATAGGAAGTCTAGGAGAGAATGGAGCTACCGAACAGGTGGAGGAAGTCCATGTGCGAAATTGTAACTTCACCGGAACTGAGCATGGAGCAAGAATCAAGACAGTCCCGGTATACAGTATCATCATCAACAGTAATGCAAGAAATAAATAAATGATAAAGAAAATTCTTAACACAGAATATTTTGTTGATATATTATGATTATTATTTTCCAGGGGGGATCAGGGTATGTTAGGAGGATCACATTCGAGCAAATATCGCTTAATGCAGCTGGAAGCCCTATTATAATTGACCAGCACTACTGCGATGGGAAGGAAGAGGGCTGCCCCGACCAGGTAAGCTGATTCGCATTTTGAAGTTTTTATATAGTTCCATTGAAGTTTTAAGAGAAATGCAAGCTTACACCCATAGAAAAACTGATGATCCACAGCCAAAGGCAGTAGCTGTGAGCGACGTGACATTCACCGGTGTCCGAGGAACATCTTCCGATGAGCAAGTAATCACGTTGGATTGTGCAGCAATAGGTTGCAATGACATTAGAATGGTTCAAGTCGCTATCACATCATCAGTTGCTGGGAAGCGAGGAACATCATTTTGCAGCCATGCTCATGGAACATCCTTCTCTACAGTACCCGCGGTTCCATGCCTCTCAGGGAGAGCATTGGCTACGAAGTTCTCGACAGATTGATAATTGATTATTATTTGGCGCTTAGCTGAACAAATGATTAATTTCTTTACAATTCTCATCGCACGATGAACTATTGAATAAATCCCCGCTTACTTTTTACATGCTTCTATGTCATGATCAAATCAACAGAAAGAAGAAAAAAAACACCCCTTGTCTTTGTTTCAAATATTCAATTAAGTCCCTCAATATTTATTCAATTAAAAGTTGAGTTCTCTAATTTTGATCAATGATATATGACTCCCTTTCTATCATTGCGAATGCTTGCCAATAAAATCATGAAAAACTTTACACGGGTTGGTTTTTCAATGAGCTGCAATTCTAAATCAAGATGTGTCGGCTTGAATATAAGCTCGGTGTTGGACTTTATGATGAACTTGATCGTTCTTGAACAAACAAGTTTTTCATGGAATGAAAGATTTTTTTATGCATATATTAGTAAAGGTATAAAAAAAATGTAAAAATGAATTGTTGATTGAGAAATTTTGACCCTCCTTTGTTTATTGAGTGACTCCAGGTATTTATCGAACTTTGTCAAGTCAGGTTATATCGGAACATGAAGAGTTGCACAATAATTAATTAATGTCCAATTTGATTGTAAAGTTCGGTCCTTTCTTGGTGGAAAGGTGGTGATTGTCAATAATATATTGGCTAGAAATAATAATTTATCAAGAAATGAGATACTAATTTGCATAGAATATAATATATATTTTTATAGTTAATAATTGACTAGAAATTATCTTAGTTAATCTTTCATGAAAGTTTATAATTACAAAGAATCTACCAATAAAATCTTTTTGTAGTATTAATGGTAGGTGTTTGGGATGGAATCCGATCACTTTGAATAGACTTACCATTTGACCCAAATAACAAGAATGATGACTTGTTATTTGAGACTTAGTAAGGCTGTATTATTATTAAAAAAAAATTATTCACTGCCACCAATTAGTGATTGATTAGATTTTTTTTTATCACATTATACTGTAGGGAGGGTCATTTTTTTATAATATAAAAAAATATTCAAATAATGATAATCTAAATAAATTCAGATTAACTTGACTAATTAGTCATCTAGGATAACCCGAGAAAAAAAATTAAGACCTAATAGCCTAATGTAAAAGGATAAAATTAAAGAATTAAAAAAAATCAAAGTTAAATTAGGCTAGTCATTAAAACCAACCACTCTGGTTATAAGATCGAGATCACTATATAAAATATCAAAAATAAATCTTGAACAATATTCTTAATTATCAAAAAATTAAAAATAAAATAATTAGTAATTAAAACAATGAAAACTAAATCTGCTATAAAAACTAACAAAAGAAAATAATGAGGATTTAATCAAAAAATAAAAAAAAAAAAATTAAAAGAATGAAAACTAAAATTGGATAACAAAATGAAATAAAATGTCAAAGAGCAAAATTGAAAAATAAACCAAATTAAAAAAATGATAAAAATACAATTAAAAGAATGAGAACTAAATCTAGAAAAAAATATTAAAAGGTAAAATTAAAATAAAAAAACCATGAAAAGGATAAAGAAATAACATTCAAGAGAATGAGATATTTATTATAAAAATAAAACAAACCCAAATGGAAAGGGACAAAAATCTTAAAAAGAATCCCAAAATAAAAACCAATAAAAAAGGATCATGATTAAATTTTTTTCTCTATTATTTTTTTTATCAAAATAATATCATTTTTTATTTTTTAGCTGAATAAAAAACTAAGTGATTAACCAAGAAAAAATCATGTCAACACCTGTTGATTTATTTTTATCATTATTTTTTTAATCAAAATAATATTATTTTTACTTCTTATAGAATAAAAAATTTAATTAACTCCAATAACTCTAGTTATTTGACACAACTCGTGACCTAGGATATAATGAAGGTCAATTTCTAGGTTGGGTTTTCAAACCATGATAAAAAATTAAGCATCAAATATGATATAAAAATTTAATAAAATAAAACAATAAGGGATGAAATGAAAAAATAATAATTAATAAGATAACTCAAAATAAAAGGAATTATAATTGTAAGAATGATAATCAAATTTAACAAAAAAAATAAAATAAAATGATTAGGGATTAAATTGAAAAATAAAATCCAATCAAAAAAAGATTAAAAATAAAATAAATAGGAATAAAATGAATAGGATCAAATTAAAAAAACATAAAAAATCAAGTATAAATTGATAAATTTAAAAAATAAATAAATTAAATTTAATATAATTAAATAATAGAGGATGACTTTCCAAGGTCTGCATATTTTTTAAGATAAAGAGAAAAAAAAAATTGTTGTTATAACTCTCCTCCATTCTATGAAGACCAACATGTGTCGATCTACTATATATATGGTGGCATGGTGTTTTGAACATTATCGTGAAAGGTTACCAACAACTATTGAGAGAAGCCATAAATGCCACGCAAAGAGTATTGCCACCTCCTATTTTCTTTTTAAATTATAAAAAGATTAGAACACCGTCAATTCTGGAGCCAAGAAAACTAAGATTAAAAAACTTAAAATACCCCTTGATCTTTGGGAGATGACCCCAATAATTATACAGTAATTATACTATATAAGAAAATATAAAAACATTCTTAATATTAGTTGTGTTTTTTTTTTAAGGGTATGAGAGTAATTACATGGTGCAAAAAATATGTGAAAACACAATTTTACTTCTAAATGTATTTTTTTTATTATTAAAGGATTTATCAATTATTTTATTATGAATTGCACTGTATATAATTTACAATAAAATAATGATTAGTTTTAGTTTTATTTGTGATATCCGACAAAAGGATTGGATAAAAAATCTAATGATTAAATAATAAATAATAGTTATTAGAAAATCCATTTTAAATCTTGTCTTCGTGGATTTTTTCTTTCTTGTTTTTTTGGGAAAAGTGAACGCTATAAGCAAATGTTCCCCTTGTATGTATATAAGCCGTTGAAAAAATATAATTGGAGAAATTTAGAATCTATACATGACTTTGAAATTATTTTATTGCTCGTATAAATAGAATGTGCAGTGGTGCGTTTAGTATTGATGGCGTGTAGTGCCAGCCATAAATCTAGAAAAATAGGTTTTTTTTTAATTATATAAAATTATTGTTTTTTACGTAGTTTTATATAATAAATTTAATAATTTTTATAAAATTAAATATCTTGATTTATGTTTTTTTTTTAATTTTTTAATTATTTTTTAATTATTTATATTCTTAATTTATTTAATTAAAAAATTTATATATGCTTTTCAATTTACAAATGAAATGAAATTTTTTGTATAAAAAAATAAATTAAAAAAGTTCATATATCTAATTTTTTATTGGGAAAAAAAAAAAAGTAAACCACAACGAGACACGGATCAAAACTAAACCCACAACGATGGCCTGATCTCGTCAAACAACACAAAAATGCCCGGTAACAGCCAGCATTACGCTTAATGGAGCCGGAAACCCTACCATAATCGACCAACATTACTGCAATGGAGAACGTTGGGCAGAGCAGGTAAGCTGATTATTATTCTGAAATTTAACTGCTCCATTGAAGTTCTAAGAGAATACAATGCTAATGCTAATTGCAAAACTAATGATCCACAGCCAGACTGACATTCACTGTTGCCCGAGGAACTGTTCATATTCAGTTGTGCAAGCAATGACGTTGGACTGTGCAGCAATAGGTTGCAACAACAGCAGATTGGATCAAGAAGATATTGCCTCATCGGTGGCTGGAAAGCAGACTACTGCATTTTGCAGCAATGCTTATGAAACATCTGTCACTACAGCGCCTCCTGTACCTTGTCTCTCAAAGTGAGAAATTGCCTAGGATTTTTTAGTACATTAATTGCCGTGTAGTTAAATCCTTGGTTATATTTGGAAAAGGTGATTAATTCAATTTTATTGAACAAATAATTAACCTGGTACTTCATTTTTAGGATGTTTCTGCACTTCAAGAAACTGTTTCGTCAATCCAATACAAGTCTTATTCCCTAAAAGCTGCTAGTGTTTCTCAGTATTGTTCGTCGAAGCATGGATCTCGAACCCCGAAATTCTAAATGCAGAGTGAAATGGGAGCACTCTGTAATCTAAACTATATGATTCCTGCAAATTTTAATTTACAAGATTTATCCATAATATGCATTGCAATATGCTAATTGCTAGAGTTTATGCAAATATCAGACCCACTGTCTCACTTGCTAGTTGCTAGAGCTAATTGCTAGCACTAAGTTTCATGTGCCAATTAAATTTCAATCAATTAGGAATTAGGCACTCAAATATATCAGAACAAACTCATTCTTAGAAGTATAAATTAGACTGCTTCGCTAGCTGGACTCATTCAGAATCTGACAAAACAAACACCTGACCTCACGAAGCTCAGTTCATGACCAGCACTACTATCAGGAAAGAATAGACTGTTAGGTGAACTTGTATTTCGTTTTATACTTTCCATTGGTTTGAAACATGTTGAGGACTCTCACTCTATAAAACTATGGTCTACAAATCATTCTGAAAGCATAGGCATGTACTCAGTAGTCATTAAGTTTATTCGACCGAAAATAGTCACTTAGACTCTCACACAATTCCTATACGAAACTCACAACCTGACATTTCATAACTTTCAGAGTCCGAGTTCGTGTGGGCATTTTTGAAGTAGATTGCATAGTTAACATGTTTTAATTTAGTTCTTAGTTTAGTCCTTATCAGAATCCAACTAGATTTCCTTCCTTATATGCACCCTATTCAGATTTATCTCAGTAGGTCTGAACTTGCTCAAATTTAGTGAATGCAGAAGGTTGGTGGTATCTAGTAACTCTATGCAGAGATAAGCATGAAAATAAATTATGATTTTGTTTGATACCCTAGATGGTTATTATGCTTTGTTAATATCTGAAAACTTAAATGTCCAGATAAGATTGTTTACTACACAGATTCCTGTCCTTATTAGCCAACTTGCCATAACGAATCCACTGTGGGGTGGGACAGGACTGGAGTCTTGGTTGACCAAAAACAAGTAGTTTAAGCAAAGATAGGGCTTCTGCATGCCAATGCAGGAAGTGATAGACATCTGCAACTCTTAGAGGCTGAGCACAACTTGGACAGCAATATTTTTTGAACCTTTCTTCAGATATAATGATGAAAGAACGGTTTTATTTGCTTAACTATGCCACATGGTGAATTTGTCTTGACTGGAAACTGAAATTGCCTAGAATCCAATGCACTCCTTACCAGGTTAGATAATGCCAATGTGCACAAAAAATAAAAGTAAAGAAAATGTGAGATAAATTATGTTGTAACAGACTAGATTTTTTTCTAAATTTGCTGTTACCGACCAAAAAATTAATCAACCTTGGTAAATTTCATGGACATAATTAGATTTAGTTAGCTAATATGATCTATGTCATGCCTTGCATACTGTTTTTAGTCTCATTTCTCAGACTGGAGCAATAGTTTCAGAATCCAAGGTAAACAAAATTTAGATGACAAAAACTATAATTACAAGTATATCTAGCCAAAATGGTCAGGATAAGTTTGAAATTCAAAAATGCAAATTCTTGTCATGAATCATACCAGAAACCAGGTTCAAATTAATGTCCAGTGCAGGCTAATGATGACATTAAAATGGGAGGAGGCAAACAAGGCAAGTCCACAACAGAACCAGTAGTGTCACTTGTCACTTTCTTAATTCTGAAACGCATTGGAAGTTACAGAAAACCTACTCTGAGTAGCCAACACCCGTTGTCATCAGAATTTAACCAAGAAGAGATTAGTAAATGGAGGGTGTATGATGGTTAAGGGAAAGATTAATAATAAAGCGTGTAGCTTACGTGCTTCCACGTGTGGCATAAAGTCTCAGGCAGCCTTATTATAGATTTTCAGGAAATCTATGGAGGATTCTCTTTCGCACCTATATTTCCGATGGACCTGCTCAATTCAGCTGATTCTTATTGACATTTCTGTGCCTGAACTTAATAGGTTACGCAATTCGGAAAAAAAAATTAGGCTATATTAAGGCTGCTTTCTTAGTGAATTCAGACCACCATTTCTATTCATTATTCCACACACACACACACTCTATACTACCATAATGGCCTCTATCACAGTTGACCAGTTACATGCTTATCATGCCATTGATCGAGAGGTCTTTTCTCGATTGGTGATAAATCTTAAGCGAAACCCTGCTGAGTCTCTGCTGGTCATAGCTGTGTGGCTATGGCTGGAATACAAGCGTTATCCTAATGTCATAGCAAAAATGACGAGCCTAGCGGATACTGTGTTGAACATCGTGGCCAATGAAGCTGCACTATGCTTGAATTTTCTAGAATCCACCAACCTTCCGATCATACCTAATGGTGGTGGCCTCCCTTTTACTTCTATAGTCATTGGAAAGGACATTTCATTGGAAATGTTCCTTCAGAATAAATTTACTGCAATAAGTGGAATAAAGAATTTTCTTAACACGGTCTGTGCTCGTATATTCACTGATATTTTGCAGTGTGTTTTAGCAGGCACATCACAATTGATTGGAAACCAACCTCTTGTTGTTCCTGGTTTTCCTCATCCAGTATTTGGTGATGTCACTATACTGGCAAGGTCCATTGACAATGATTTTCCTGCAGGAGGACTCTGGGTTTGGGACCCTGCCCTTACTGTTCCTGAGAATGACAGGACAATGTTTCTTACTTTCTCAAGGGGTTTTCCTGTGACGAATGAGGAAGTGACAGAACTTTTTACAAGTATCTGTGGTGATTGTGTTGTTAATATTCAAATGCAAGCAAATTCTCAATCTAATGAACAACCTTTGTATGCAAAAATGATTATGCGCACTGTCACAGCTGTTGATCAGGTCCTGTGTGGGAGACGTGTAGCAAAGTTTCGGATCAATGGCAAGCACATATGGGCTCGGAAGTATGAACGCAGGGAGTAGTTCGACGGAGCCTAATTCTATGATTGCATAGCATTGTGGTTCACCCTTTGTTGTTGCAGAATAAAATCAACGTTTGGCCACAGATTTGTTTTCTATTGTGATATCGGTTCTCTCCTAATTTGGTTTGTTCAACTTTTCTCTTAAAACTTTTTCCATTTGTGTGTCATTGGCATGCATTATGAATTATATCGGTTGCCATTACTTATTGTCGCAATTAATTAATCATAGCTTATTTCAGTAACAAAAGCTTGTGCCTGAGGAAATGAACAGATTTTCTCTTTCAAGTCCACGTTGCTTCCCTTTCTGAAAGTATCTTACCATCAGATAAATACAATTGTGACATTTAGCCGTAAATTGTTGTTCAATGCAATGGCTAATCAATTGAGTTGGGACAATTATGATTGATAAGCAGTAATAGTACTCGTTGAAAATAGCGGCTAATCATCGATTCACCGACAACTATGATAGTTAACCATTACTCTCTTTGAGAATAGCTGTTAATAAACAAAAAAGAAAATCATGATACTTATCCATTAACACCAGATGAAAACAGCAGTTAAGACAATTTTGATTGTTAGCTATTGATTAGTTGTTGAAAAAAAGTAGTTAGTCCACGGTTAGCATCCATTTTTTTCCTGATTTTGTGCAACAAGTACATTTAATGATTGATAATTTCAGCCTAAAGGTTCCATCCAGTCCTTGAATCATTTGGTGAAAAATATCAGTTCTCCAAACAATTTCACTCATTTCAGCACAAGTTCCTGTCCATATTTTAGAAACAATGAGAAGCCAAATGTAGGAAGAGAAGTTCTGAGCACCAGGTTTCCTTTCTTTCTTGTTAGCTGTTCATTTTTACGTTGG
This sequence comes from Populus euphratica, assembly GCF_000495115.2. Classification (NCBI taxonomy): domain Eukaryota; kingdom Viridiplantae; phylum Streptophyta; class Magnoliopsida; order Malpighiales; family Salicaceae; genus Populus; species Populus euphratica. Next base: position 809,217 of record NW_011499932.1, read on the forward strand.
TAGATATCCTATTGAATATCGGTAAGAGCTGTTCGCATTCTGGTACTGATTTGGACTGTACTCGCTGAAAAGAATTTATTTCCAGTAGATTATTTGAAAGACAACTAGCTGAAGATGTTGTTTTAGTTATGCCATTTATCAAAGAAAGGTTAGTCCTTGGCAAATTGATAGTTTGCATGTGTCAAATATTTGTGATTGTGTGCATTGAATAAAGAGACTTGTTCAGTTGCTATTGCCTGCTCCAATGCTCTCCTGAACCTGTTGTTTTTCAGTGCTTAGTCCAAAGGTAGTCACGTCCTGGTCCTACTCATTTTCTATTCAGTCAGTTTTCCTATTCTGGTTACTACCTCTTTCTCATCTCCTACCTGAGACCAATATGCATATGGGACGCTTCTATGATGCACTCAGGACTTGCCGTACTTTTAGCTGCTGAAGCATCCGATCTACTTGTTCTGTCTTTTTTTCTCTCTCATGCAATGCAATGATTGGCTTCTTGTCTTCTTAGTTTCTTGATCATAGTTTTTACTTCTGCATGAAAATAAGGACTTGCTATTTTGTTTGGAATCAATATTGATTGCCAATCGATAAATTGATCTAAGTATGTGTCAACATGGATCAAGTACAAGCCAATTTTGTGGTTTCAGAAATGAATATCCATTTGTTAGTATTGAAATATTCAGTTTCTCACTTATGACAACCCTATGCTATTGCTGATATCAGTTATCAGGACAGAAAGACAGACATTGTGTCATCCTGTATTGTCTGTTTCCTACGATGAATTCATACTGGCTATGTATTTGGTTAATGGCACGAACATGTTTTTATAGAACATAAAATTTGATCAATGTGCATTCTAGAAAATGGGCCCTATTTCGATGCGTGTCTCTGGAATCTGGCTCGGAAAAAAATATCTACAGAAGTTTCTTGATAATTCTTCTTCCTGAACTGATGAGACCTAGGTAAAATAAATAAGCTCGAAACTAGAAGTAGTTTAGTTTATTATTCTCCTGGCAAGTTTTTTGTTTGTTTTTCTTGTTGAATGAGCTTTTGTCTCCGTAAATTTCAATTTTTCAAAAGAATGCAGATGAGAAGATGAGGACTGATTGCATTTCTTGGGTCTTTAGTATCAAATTACTTCTGGCCGCTCACTACTTTCCAAATGCATACAAAAAGAGAAATGTCTATTGTCCAGTAATCTGAATCTCTCCTCAAACAGTATTTTTTACAGCTAGAAAACAATACTACGTTGACGGACACTTCAAGTATTAATAGAATCAAGTCACAACTTATGGATATCTAAGAAAAGATAAATAAGGTCTTGGGCTCTATTCCATAGCCACACCATTGGCTATTCCTCTCTTCCTAATCTGCATCTTTCTCCATGAAGCAACTCTAAAACAAGCTTCTGTAGACCTCAACGTGAAGGAGACATCCTTCCCGTGCGTTCGTTTGATGCTGATAGCTGTAATAGTACTCTGATATGTATGGGCTCGGTAAGTGTTGGCGACGGGCACTTACAACTCACACGGAACCACTAACAGGCAATTCGAAGTTGACGCAACCTGTGCCTGGTGACCAGATTGGCAGGGTTCTATTCCCTCAGCCTGTGATTTGCACCTTTTCAAATCCGTCTCTGGAGATGGAATGCATTTATTATGGCACAGAAAAATAGTCCTCCTCCTCCCAATAGCGAGGGCTCATATCTCCATTATAACTGATGAATAAATGAGGTTCTCGATCACGTGTTGATGTGGTGCATCTACATAGTTGAGTCCATGACAAACCTAAATGTATCAGGAGGCAAATTCATGTAGCTCAATCCAACTAATTTGACATTGAGATTTGGTGCAGTTGAATTGTTATCTACTAGCTGCAGTTGATTGATCCTAATCAAGAACTTAATTCATACTTGATTCATAAGAATATTTTCACTCTTTGAAATAGATAGATGGTGTTACTCGACAAATAGCTGTGGAACTTGACACTTACCTGAATGAGTTTGATCCACACGGAAAACGTATGGGCATTGGTGCAATAAGCATAACAAATCCAGTTGCAGCAAAAGTATCAACAACACAGGAATTTACCTTACAAGTGGAAGAGATATCACAGTTTAAATTAATGATGTTAATGATGATAGCTCGCAAAAGAAGCTCCAAATTATTGTTGCATATGCAGGGAATCCAGTAATGATATTCCTGAATCAGTCTATTGACATGTTAACATGGGTTCTGAATTCTGTTTGTATAGGCTTCACATTCGCTACAGGGCCTTTCTTGGAATCTCATGAGGCTCTGAATTGCACTTTCTGATCAACACCATTGCCAGAATTCAAGAAAGCTCTTGAGAAAGAAGATGGAAAAAGGATCATCTTGATTATTGTTGTGGCAGATTGGCAGTACTGATACCTTTCACTTTACCGCCTGCTTTACAGGATTTTAAGGAAGAGAAAAGAGGAGTAAAAGGAGAGCTGGTATTGAAAGCCGGTCGATGAGAGCAGCAAACGCATCTATAATGCATACATGTAGACAACTCTCAAAGGCTACTCGCAAATTCAGCAGAGAAATCGTGTTAGGAACTGGTGTATTTGGAATTTTTTACAAAGGTGTCGTTTCTTCTTATCCTCCTAAGATCTTAGCAGTAAAAAGTATCTCAGAAACTTCAAGACAAGGTCAGCTTTACTTGTTTATTGCTTTAAAAATTTCCAAATGATTCTGCAATCAGAAACAACAGTTAATTCCAAGAGCATTATAATGAGTAGGTGAAAAGACGTATTTGGCAGAAATATGCAGTAGAGGGCATCAGGGCATATGTGGCATAAGAACATAGTGCAACTCCAAGGCTGGTGCCACGAGCGCCAGCAACTTCTTGTAGTTTAGGAACACAAACCCAATGGAAGCCTTGATTGCTACATCAGCAAGCGCTTTCTTGACTGGAACACTAGGAACAAATATTAACCGGCCTGGCATCAGCATCACTTTAGCTCCATGAGCAGCATGTTCATCCTATCGCTCACCGAGATGTCAAGCCAAATAATGTCATTATGGAAATTTCAGCCTTGCAAGATTGCTATGAATCGATTCTGCGGTTACAACAGTGCTTCCTGAAGTAGCCTACACAGAAAAAGCTACCTCAGAATCCGATGTCTACAGTCTTGGTATGGTTGTAATAGAAGTTGTGACAGGACAGCAGTTCTAGGGTATTTTCGAAGAAAATAGTATACTAAATTATGCTTGTAGTTTACAAGGACGAAATGCATTGCTTGAAGGCGTCCACAGAATGCTAGAAGGAAAATATGATGAGCAACAAGTGAAGAAGGCATTACTTGTTGGCCTGGCATGCTTGCATCCTGACACCAAGGGTCGTCCAACTATAAGGAAAGTAGAGCAAATTTTGTTGAAACCCAATGAGCCTCTAATGAAGGTGTCTGAATCCCGGCCGACTGCAATTTTTGTGCCATTATATTCCTCTGCGTCCACCGCAAGGTCTACAGCTGTTCAAGTGACAAAGATGAAAAAAAAATTATGTACTTCATTGTATACATGATTAATGTAATAATGTGTGTATACTTGAATGGATAGCGATGATTCTGTATAAGAAGAAAAGGGTACATTTGGACTCTGTAGATTTTGCAATGTTCCACTTTGGTCCCTATATATTAAGGTTTTTCAATATTAACATTTTAATTTTCTCAGAAGTTTCAATACCGTCATTTGCTGTTAAATTAGTTTGGTAACGATGTTGGTTTTTTCTTTGTCGTGGCTCTCACTCTTTTGGTGTTTGTGGGGTGGAGCCCAGGGGAGGCTGGCAGGGCCCGACCCCTGAAAAAGAAAGATCTTGGTTTTTCTTGAACAATTTAATATTTTAGGGACAAAACTAGTAGAATTTAAGTTTTATCCCCTCGCAAAATAATATTTATAATCTTGACTCCTCTAAAAATATTTACTAGATCCAAGTGTATTTTATAATGAATTGATTAAATCAAGAATCATATTTTACTGTATTTAAAAATAATTTTTTTCATGGTTTTGCTGTTAGTTTTTTTATTTTTTAATTATCTTTTGTTTATAACTGATTGATGTGTTTATAGAGTTGATGGTCATTTTCAGTATAATATTTAATCATGTGTATAGCTGATTTAGTAAATTTGAAAGAAAAAAATTACAAAAATGATAAATTAAAAACATAATTATTCTGCAAAGATAAAATTATATTAATTAGAATACGAAGATGGGTTAAAAATTCATTATTAGAGAACAAAATGAAGTGTTGAAAATTTTAAAGTTAATGGATTGATTCCCCCCTAAGATTGAAAGTAAAAACTTGCAAGACTTTAGAGGCCGAAATGTAATATTGAGAATTTTAAAGGGGTCTAAAGGAAAACAAAATGCGTCTGCCGGGAGTCGAACCCGGGTCTATTGCTTGGAAGGCAATTATCCTAACCGTTGGACTACAAACGCTTGCTGAAATTTTGGCTACTACAATATTTATTAACAAGTAATATTTCTGGCCCGCAAACAGCGAGACAAGAAGAAGCCGGCTGTGTTGTTGGAATATTGAAAACATGGTCCGAAGACACCGACGTCGAAGTAAAAAGGGAGGCACAATGCACCAAATGGACAAGCTGGTCGAGAATCCAATCAAATTCATGGCTACAGAAGTCTTTGGACTGTCTTTCATGTTTCTGTCTTCCCTTTCAACATCATCAATATTCAATTCCATTCTCCAATCACTCACACTTAAGACCCTTTCCTCATCTCTATCTCTAGTTATCATTTTGCTAAAATAAAGAAGTCTTTGTGCTAAATCTTTGAGAGAAAGGCCTGAAGATTTTGTATAGTACTATCCCATGTAGTAGTATTTATTGTTTGCATGAGGTAGTTGTCAGGAAGTGAGTTTGACTCCTATACTGGAGAAAATGTGCTCTCCGTATTTTGTAAATATGAACCCTTTTGTTAGTTTTGTGATTTGGATCTCTCTCTGGAGTTCTTTCCATAGTTTTCATGCCTCTCCAATGCAATGCAATGTGTCTTTAAATGAATCATGTCCTGCTTCATTGTACTATGTTCCAAATACAATGAGAAGTCTTGATGAAACAGCTTCTTTATTCAATGTGGATAATGATGCAGTAAAGAGAACTATTGATGGTTTCCTGATTATGATAAATTGCAGCTGTCTGGCTGAGCACGGATTCTTCACTTGGCACATGGATTACGAGGTCCAAAAGGGGGATACATGGGAGAGCATTTCGTCGAAATTCGGGTTCTTTGTGCTGGCAATGTCAGAAAAGGTGTTGATTCCATCGGTAATTGTGACTCTTGATGTTTTATGTGGCTGTTCTAACAACGCAGACATGGTAACATACAAGGTTCAAAATGGAGATACTCTGTTTACAATCTGTTCTCGGTTTAAAGCTAATAAAACCAAGACTGTCTTATTGAATGGGCTAGACAATCCAGACAGTATCCGCGAGAGAGATATTCTGTTTATCCCCACACCAGGTTAGAGAAGTAATTTTTGTGATTGTGATTGTGATTGATGATTAGTATAAAGGGGTTCTAATATTTCTGTTGTTTCATCTGATAAATGTCAGTATCTTTGGCTGGTAACTTGAACATATATAAGAGCTGCCCTATGAATTACATGTTGTTTGAATTGCTCTTTGGTCATTATTTAACTGTATAGAGTTAGTACTAAAGAGAATATGAGGTAAAGTTTTGCTAATTGAAATCCTTTTGTCTTCTTAGAAGGTTACATTTCTTGGTTTACAGTTAAAACTTCTGGTATATGTGCAGCTGGCTTCAGAACCTAATTACATCTTTTTTTGTTTTGCATGGATGTTTATGTGCAGCTGGCTTTAATAACCTTACTTCCATTGATTATCACAACCAAGGTCAGTCATAAACTATAACATGTCTAAATTCAAGGTGAACCACATCATGTCTAAATTCAACGTGCTTCTGTTAATGAATGAGTGAATCCTCTCGTAGTAGATATTACATTTACATATAGCACATTGTCATTGTAAGTTAATTTTGGCTGCCTTGCAGAAACGAAGACCAAAAAAACACCAAAATCTCGAATTTTTATTGTGGTTGGAGCCATTTCAGCTGCTTTAGTTGTCGTACTATTGTCGATCCTACTTTTATTTTGGAAAAACCATATGAAGAAGCGAGCTCGACAACCGATAGCTTCCTCAAGGAGATTGAATTGCTTGCACTGTTATCTTGCATCATGTCCTCAGCATAGAAGTAAATACAGTTCATTGTGGAGCATCTGAATTTTAAGCAATGGATTTTCTTTTCTATTCCTCCTTTTTATAGTACAGATGGAACCTTGTAGCAGAGCCTTGTTAAAGACTGTCTTATCCCTATAAGGTGATTGATTCATGAGATATTTTGTTGCAGAATCTGAAGAAAGCATGGTTTCTTCAATCGGTTCAGACAAAGCTACTGTTTTACCGTACAATGAAATACGTGAAGCCACCTCCAACTTTAGCAGATCTTTAATAATTGGCCAAGGATCTTACGGATTAGTCTACCTCGGAAAACTACGAGGAACAGTAAGAGAGCCAATGTGCCTAAAATGAACCCCCCCACAATGTTTGTGCAAGACTTACTCGTTTGTATAGAAACATAATCACCATACATGCTTCTTTGCATATGCATGTAGGATGTGGCCATCAAGCAGATGAAAGATACAAGCTCCAAAGAGTTTTTGTCAGAGTTAAATATTCTTTGTAAAGTTCATCACATAAACTTGGTAAGGTTCTTTTTGTCAGAGTTTCTTCAATAATGCCCTTAATTTAGTTTGTCTGGAAATGTCAAGATTCACCAAGCATACTTTTGTCAATTCTATATATTGCTGACCCTTTTTTTCCTACTTCTTTCTAACATTTAATTAGATCGAGCTTATTGGATATGCGGCTGGTGGAGAGTCCTTGTTTCTTGTTTATGAATTTGCCCAAAACGGTGCATTGAGTAATCATCTGCACAATCCTGCATTAAGAGGTTTGGAATTCCCAACTTCTTACAGCTAATGATGGAATTTCTTTATGATTTCAAAGTTTTTTGTTATTGGTTTGCGTCAAAAATACTGTGAGAACAATCTTCTTTATCACATGGTTGTCAGATTGTGTATCATCAGTCATTATGCATTGTATGTTGTACAGCTTATGGTAGCAACAAGAGTTGAGTGGAATGCTTAAATTTTCTTTAAATGATTTTTTAGTAGAAAGGCATGTGTGAATCTAGTATATCAGCAACCGTACCGCTATGCTTCAACTTGTCCTTCAGCTCGCTGATCTTCACCATTGTGCTTCAACTGCATATTGAGATTCTTTTAACTTCGCACCTTTGCGCCTCACGAATCTACATTGATGCTTTGAATCTCCATACCTTTCGATGGAACTTCGTACTTCTATGCTTTTAAATTCCTTACCAACCCTTAATTTGTCCTTCAATACTCCATTTTTCTGTTCTCAACTCCATGCCTTTTTGTTTCTACTTCATATCCCTGTGCTCTGGTTTTATTCTTTGGTGTCTCGGATCCCAATCTTTTGCCTTCAACTTCTTATCTTTCTATTCCAATTACGATCATTTATGCTTCATATCTACACCTTAGTCATTTCGCCGCTAGACCTATATGTTTTGATGCCTCCATACCTTTTCTGTTTCATGTTCATATATTTGTGCTCGAGGTTACTTTATATGCTCTTCTATCTAACACCAAGAATATGAGGGTTTAGTTATGTTATTTTGCCGCAATTGGTAAAATAAGGCAAAACTCTACAATAAAATGAATATGAAAGTACTTCCTGATTGCATGCATGTGTGTTCGTGTATGTGCGTGTGAGTGTATGTACTTTTAAGCGTATGCATCTTAGAATCACTGCTTTACAGCTAATTATTTTGAAGGATGGTATTGAAGCACCTGGTCATAATAATTCAGATTGTTTACTAGTTAGTTATTAAGCTTTGATGCATTTGTAGGTCATAAACCTCTCCCTTGGACTACACGAGTTCAGATTGCTCTTGATGCAGCTAAAGGTCTTGAATATATACATGAACACACAAAACCTTACTATGTCCATCGAGATGTCAAGCCAAGCAATATTCTCTTAGACTCCAATTTCCACGCAAAGGTAAGTATTATTGTAGCAGTTTTTAATGGTGGTTGGCGAAATACTCTGGATATTGAGCGTTTGTATAGAGGGAGAGATTCGTTCCTTAAATTTTGAGCACTTGCATATAAATTCATCTTCTTTCGTTTAGATCATCTCCACTATTGTGGTACAATTCTGGTTGATTTGATCTCATTTCAATCCCTTTAATGTTCAATTTCTGTCCACCAGATTGCAGATTTTGGGCTGGTAAAGTTATTAGAACAATCTCCAGATGCTGGAGGTGCAGCAGCATCTAGAATTGTTGGCACATTTGGTTACCTTGCACCTGAGTGTGTACTTACTTAAGCTCTCATTGATGATTTTGCTTTGATTCTTGTTGTCATCATCATCTGTTCATCTACTGATGTTTCAATATATATGATCCATTAAGAAACATAATTTTCCCTTGAAAACTAGGTATGTTCGAGATGGACATGTGACCGCAAAGAGCGATGTCTATTCCTTCGGTGTTGTTCTTATGGAATTACTGACTGGTCAGCGAGCATTAAGTAAAGACGCAAGTCCTGAAAATGAAAAGCTCAGTGAACATCGTTCTGTTGTGCAATACGTGAGTATGCTCATTGGTTCTACTCTTAAATAAGTTTTCCACAAGAACAAGAAATGCAAACCGATGGCCAGAGTTTTTAGGCTGGTTTAAGTAATTAATCTGCATATGCCATTTACCAGTTAATTTTGGTTTATATTTCTTTTGATCCAGATGCTGTCAGCATTGAATGATAGCCAGGACTCGTTCGACGAGCTGGCCAAATGCATTGATCCGAACCTGACCTCCTACGACAAAGATTCACTCTATGAGGTATGACTCATTTCCACCTTTTCTTGTGCATTAGAAGTTCTACGTAGCGTGTGGTTACTGTCTAGAAATTAAAAAAGACAGAAACAGTGCAGACCGAGTGAAAATGTCTCTGAAATTCACTGTTCGAACGGATTTATTTTAAATCTGTCTTTATCTCTTCAATCAAAATTGTTTTTCTCCTTTTGTATCTCTTCCCTCTATCTTGTGATACTAAACAAACGCAACATATATGTAACGTGGGAAGAAACTATTTTAACTATCTAAATCTCTTGTCTTTGCATTGCCTGTTGGTTGGCCTAATAAGCCGCCCTAAATTGAGTTTTTTCGTCGAAATGTTTCAGCTCTTTCATTCGAACTCTTCTCTGACTTGACACATTGTTCTTGTTTTGACATTCTCTAAGATGGCCCTCTTGTCCAAGGACTGTGTTGATGACAATTGGAAACGGCGTCCTGATATGAGTAAAGTTGTGCTACGCCTTTCACACATACTTTCAAGCTCCAAAGAGTGGGAGGAACTATAGTTCGATTGCCTCGCAGGGCAAACATATAGCCAAAATCTGCAAGGCGTTTTCCAGGAGGTTCAAGACTTGGACTTATTTTGTACAAAAATCTACTCATTTTCCTTGGTGTATTTTCCCTTTTGTTTGTTGATTCTTTTTAAGGCATCTAGAGATCGTACAATTTACAATGCCTTTGACAATTTGTAGGATTCCTCAAGCAAGGTAGAATAACTTCACGCATGTGTCATTAGAAAATTGTTACAGAGATGTTGTTGCTTGCAAAGAATTAATGAGAAAATACGACAAGACCGTGTTTGTTTTTGTTATACATAATAGGATTTAAATCACAGTTTTTACACTCAACCTATTAACTCGGCGAAATTTGATTCATCTGACTTGAGTTTGAATGACTCGGTTGATTTAATTAAACCTACTTTAAAAGATATGCAATTAATTCTGAATAAATAGAGAGAGAGACAAAGAAAACAAAAAAAAAGAGCAGAACGATGCCATTTTAAGTAAGGTGATGGGTCCGAGCTCGACTCCTCCTCACTAATAAATGCTTTTTTCTAACTCAGTTTCTAAGTTAGACATGATAAAAGAGAATATCAATTAAATTTTTTTAATTGTTTTTGCAAAGTTTGCCTAACAAACATGAAGTTCTGTTAAGGAATGAATTCAACCAAAAAGTGTAAATTATTAAATAATATTTTAGGATATAATTTTATATTATTATGTAATTAGTAGATGAGTAATATGAATAAATAAACTAGCATATATTTATATTATATTAAGCTTGCTTATTGTCTTTCTAGAATAAAGGTTAAATGATATTTGAGGGGGGGGGGGGGGGAAAAAAAAAAAAAAAAAAAATTACTGTTATATATATATATTTAAAACAAGACAAATATACGCAAGCACTACACCCTCCCTTTTTGGAATCTTAGGCTTGACTTTGTGCAAAGACTTTCGTTAGAAAATCTATGTTGGGGGCACTTATTCAAACATATTAAAATGGATTTAGAAATTATATATTAATTATTAAGTTGTAATTATTTTGATTGTAAATACACATTTAACCCAATTTTGACTGGTGGGTGAATTTAATTCTATAGGTTAAAATGCATTTTTTTTCCTCATGAATTTATATTATATGGATAGTTTATATGAAACTTGACTAATGAATATTTTAATAAGAATATATTTTAATTGATAAAAGCTAGAGATTTTTTTATCTTAAATTATCTTAACATGTTTTTAATAAAGTTAATTGCTTATTTTCTAGGATGAGGGTTAAATGATATTCGAGCAAAAAAAAAACTTTTCCATCTCATGATCATAAAGAAACTATCCACTTTTTTTTATTCATTCATTTATTTAATTATCGTGACAGAGACTGGAAGAAGAGATTTAGAGAAGGCATCGATATACGAATATGCTAAGGAGAAAATGTCAAACTGACAAAAGGAAATTTGCAGAGACGAAGAGAACTTGAAAGGGACAAAAGGCCACTTTACAACTTCCAAATAAATTTCAAAATGACGAGGAAATAAGATTTTCAAGGAAATTAATTGATTACTCCTTCGAAAATGGATTTAAGAGTATATTATTAAATATATAATTTCTTAAATCAACAAGGAGCAATAAATTATTTTAATTAAACTACAGGGACTAAGCTAAGATTAACCCAACCTTACACGCTCTTGTTGTATTCCGAACTTAGCTTTCCTAGCCTCTTATAAAAAAAATGCAATTAAGTCCCATGGATGCAAAGGGATGTCCCAGTTAAATAAATAAAAAAAGGCAAATATATATTCATGATCATCACAATTTACTTGGAAAACACCATAAATTCGGTTTGAATTATAATTGTAAAACACAAACTAGACTCATAGGTTAATTTGATACCAGCTGATTTTAAAGTGATGTAGGTTAAAAAAATTAAAAGAAAAAAAAACTTGGTTGCCCCATTAACCTAATTAATTTTAATATAACCTAGTCAAAACGGATTCCCAATTCATTAATTTTTTAAAACATATATTTTTTATTAAAATAATATTATTTTTATTTTAAAAAAATTAATAATAAACCCAGGTTAATTCTTCTAATCCGAACCCATGAATTGGAATACAGTAATTTGCTTTGCACTTGTAGGAAGTTTACGTTTCAATTGAGAAGGGTGGGATTGCAATAAATGGCCCAAAATGTTGTAAAGGTATATGATTAATTACACTTGGATCATAGCAATATTTAAATACCAGCATGCAATTCGCAAACAATGGCATTATCTTTTAAATAAAAATTGTTTTCAGTGAATCAGATCAGTGGCAGTGCAAGCGAATGTTATTGAATCAAGTGTTGGGAGGCATTCACTAAAATTAATATTTTCTTTCTTAACATTCAGTATCGTCTGGCCAGTTCTTTAGTATAAAGAAGAAGTCTCTCCCTAGTTGAATATTAAATAGATCGCTTATTTCCAAGCTGATGTATCTTGTATTTATAAGGAATTAATTCAATCGTAGCCTTATCTGCAACTATGAATAATATTAATTATCATAGTTGTAAATAGGGCTTGACTTAGCGATGGAAGGGGCTTATCTCCTTTCATTGCACCTGGATTCGAGTCCTGGCATGCACGTCTGTCACCCCCGCGGTGCCTTACATGCCTACTGGGTTTGCAGGGTATTCAGTGGGCCGTGGGGATTAGTCGTGGTGCGCGCAAGCTGGTCCAGACACCCCACGTAAATTAAAAAAAAAAAATTATCATAGTTGGTGAATAATATTAATTATCATAGTTGGTGAACTTCATTTAATTAACTTGATTAAATTCAATACAAAGCCATAATATTAAGAATTTTTAAAAAATAACAGAACGATATGGTTTCAATTAAAATAAATGGCTTTGAAGTTTCAACTTATAAACTTCGTATTCAGATACTAAAATATGTATACTGTATTTAAAGTTGGGAAATGTATATAACTTTAATTGTGGAGCTCGAGACTTGATAAATCTACGTGAGAACGTAAGTCAGGTTACTTTATTCGAGCGAGACCAAAACGCAGAAAGCGATGCAGCTTGCAGTTGCAGAATTGACAAGGCATGAGTTCAATTGGTCCCTTCTTTGACTAGCTTGTTTGGAAGCAGAGATATTTTTTTTTGAATAGTTTTTCATATTAAATTAAATATTAATAATATTTTTTTATTTTTTAAAAAATTAGTTTGATATCATGACATTAAAATAATTTGAAAACACTAAAAACACATTAATTTGAAATTAATAAAAAAATAAAAATAATAATTTTTTTTTTAAATTACTTTTAAAACATAAAAGCAAATAGGCGTTATCACTAAGACATTCATGCATGTTGCTGATGATTTACAATAACTTTTCTTTGTTTTTTATTATTAGGTTTTGTTTGGTTTTATATTTTAAAAACATTTGAAAATTTTTTAATTTTTTTATTGTTTTACTTTAAATTAATATTTTTTTATATTTTTAAATTATTTTGATATATTACCGTTAAAAATATTTTTTTAAAAAATAAAATATTATTTTAATATATTTATAAATAAAAAATATTTTGAAAAACAATCATATCTCCAAACACATACTAGCATTGTAGCTTTTTAATCGCTATTTTAAAAAGATAGATTTAAAAAATATATTTTTAGTTAAAATTATTATAAATTAGGTTTTTGTAATGAAAAAAAAAAATTAAAAATATGTTTCTAATTAAAATTATTGCAAATTAGGTTTCTGTAATGAAAAACAAAAAACATGTTATTTTAGTTTCTATAAATTAAAACTTAAAACACAATAACGTGAGATTAATATAAAAAAAAAAACAAGTTATTTAATTAACAAAACAATTTGTTTCTATGTAATTGGATATAAAACAGAAGGTATTATTATAATACCGAACCGTCTCTTCAATGGACCGAAACATGTTCTGTTAGTGTTAGAAAAACATGGACTGAAACTTAGCCTTAAAAATAAAGTGTTAGGAGTGTCGAGGAGGTTAGCCAAATTGACCAATTGCACGGTTAGCAAGCCTTAAATGCGACAACATGAACTAATCGAATCGATGAATTAGTTGCGATCCATGCGTCGAAACACCACCGACATTGGTGATCGAAATGTCCATTCAAGAGCGCAAGTGTCGGTCACGGCCCTCTGTTTTTAGCCGTGGTCCCTTGGCTGACCCGAGACGGTGCCACCACTTCATTGTCAAGGAAACATAGCTATAAAACACTCATTAATTGATGTATTAACTCCCGTTTTTCATTTCTATTTAAAAATAACTGAAATGATATTCAGATGTTGTTTAGAATTGCATTCAAAACCATATTTTATGGGAATTTGAATATTTTTTCAGCTTAAAATTAATTTTGTTATATTTTTTTAAGATTCCCAAAATAAATAACATTTTATAGATCAACTATTATTATACTATCAGATACAACTCTTAAAAAAATCAAATATTTTCATCAAACTAACCCACGTCATACCCAAGATAATTAATGAGACATTACATTACTTAGTCAAATCAGGCCAAGTCTTGTAAGTTAGAACACTGTCTGTGGCTGAAAATGGTCCAAATCAGAAATTTGCCATGGCTGTGCATCCATAATAGAATATTCTCACCACGCCAGTGTGAAGGACGAGACTAATTCAATGGAGGCTCCATGCATTTAAAAAAGTCTAAATTCTTAACTTGGTTAGGTATTTTTGGGTGGAATATTTCCCATTTGTTACCAAACCTTTTTGTTTTTGTCCCTTGCTCTCTTGTTTTCAACTGCTTCGATGCAGCCTCGAAGGCAATGCCCCACCCCCCCGCCAAATATGTACAAGGACAACCCTTTCTACTCGAAATAATCTTTATTATTATCAAGCAACAGCTCAGCATGTAAAATATCATGCTTTCTCGTTATTTTCCGTGCATGTTTGATGTATAATATTTTTTTAAAGTATTTTTGTATTTATGATTTTTTTAGATTTTTATTTTTGATGGTATCGGGTCAAAACCTTTAAAATATATTAAAAAAATATTAATTTAATATTTTCTCAAGTAAAATATATTTCTAAAAACATATTAAAAAACAGAAGCTGACACGCGTTCAAACAATCTCATGTCCGACCTAGTTAGACCGCTACCCAAGTGAACATCCACGGGTTTTTCTTTTTTATAATTTTCATGGTCAATTTCAGATGGATAAGATATGCATGCTTGTGTAAAATATCATGATAAGATGGTTTGTTGAGTATTTTATTTTTATTTAAAAAAAACCATGCACTAACGCTTTAATCATCACTGCATGGATTGATTACAGAATTAAAAACTCGATTGCAGTTTTTTTTCCACCAATTCTCTGTCTCGTACACTGCTTCGGGAGCTGATGCCATCCCTGGATCTTCCGATTCGTACACTGCTTCGGGAGCTGATGCCATCCCTGGATATTCCGATCCCGGAAAGGTGCCTTTCTGGAGTTCCCGTGGCCTTCGAAATCTATGAGGTTGGCAGGATGGCGCTTTCATCAACTTAGTTCCAAGATAGAAGGTCATGACAAACTATAGAAAGCTTCAAATCCCAAACGAGTGGCAATTCAGGGTTTAGTTGTCACAAAGACCCATCTGGTTTCATTCTTGTTAAATTATATCTCGTGGTTCCATCTTCAAAGTACAATCTTTTAGTTAAAACTAGACCATTTATTTGGCTATGCTGTTGATTGAATTAAATTTTTCTGGATGTAAGAATAATATTAAAGTATTGTTAATATGTTTTTTAGTTAAAAAAATAAAATGTGAATTGATGTAAAGTGATTTGGTTAACTTGGCAAGTTTAAAAATAACTATAAAAAACTAAAAAAAATATAGTTTAACTAAAAAATTAAAACACATCTTGTTTTAAATATTAAAACGATAATATATTAAACCGGTTTGAATCACCTTGAGTTAACCTATCAAATTCATTACTCGTCTCATAAGATTCTAATAACCCTATAGAAAATAAATTAAAAAATTAAATACAATTCTTAATTAACTCAACGTTTAATGATGAAATTAAAAACAAAATTTAATTAAAAAATAAATCGATTCAACTCGAATTAAACCGTCAAATCAAGATTATGAAACCAAGATAACCCAATAGAAAACAAATCAAAATAAATTATAAAACTCAATTTACAATCAAAATAATATTGAAGGATGGAATTAAAAAAACATAAAAAAGCACTTGGGTCAATTGATGAACTCTGTGACCAGGTGCCAAAAAACAATATAAATCATATTTTGGGATCTCATTTAACAGTTTAAGTTATTGGGTTGAGTTGATTCTTTGTCATGGTATCAGAGTTTTTTGTGAATAAATAATCACGAATTTGAATCTCATCAATATCTCCATTTATTTGATAAAAATCAAGCACAAAGTAATATAGATCTATATAATTTTTAAGCCCGAAAGATTTTTACTTAAAGAGATGTGTTGGAGAATAATAGAAATTGCTATTAGAAATAAATTACAAAATATAATTTTCAGCCAACCCTATATTTTTAATAAAATTTAAAAAAAATAATAAAAAAAACTAAGTTAAACAACTTAACTTATTATTGGAGTCATAAGATTGTGATAATTTTATAAAAATAAATAAATAAATTATAAAATATAAAATATAATTTTTAATTTAAATATTAAATTGAGAAAAAAAAATAAACACCAACCTAATACATAACTTAAAAAAATAATAATACAATTATCATATTCAAAACACGAGTTCATCATGAAAAAAAACCAAAACGACAACGAGACCCACAGCCATGAAACCATTGCGTTTAGTTAGGGCACCGTCCAATCAACATTTTTCGAAGGACCCCATGATTTTGCTGTCAATATCGTTCCTTACCGAACTCATAAAATAATAATAATAATAATACTTAACCCTCAGTCATTGCCGGTCCACACTCTTGACTCCCTAAAATTTACTATTATATTTTTTTTATTAAATTGTAGAGCATATCCTTAAATCAATTTATGCGGAATTAAATTATCTTTTTATACAATTTTAAAAATGCATCTTCCTATTGAGAAAGAAAACATAACCACCTAGCCAATCATTCTACCGTATCCTTTTCGTATCAAATATGTAACTAAAGCAAACATTTCAAACGATAATAATTACTAAAATATTTCTGTGGTAGTTTTTATTTTTTGTCAAATTAAAGTGGAAAAATTGCTTAATTAGCTAAATAGTTTCTTACTACATACCACATATAATTACTTTTCAAATAAGCTAAAATAATCATACATTGGTTTTGTAAAAACTAGAATAACATGTTTTTTTATTAATTTTATATGCAAAAAAATTGCTTAATTAGCTAAATAGCTTCGTACTAAATACCATATATAATTTTTTTAAAATCTTGATTTTATAAAAGCTAAAATAATTTTACATTGGTTTTGTAAAAACTAAAATAATATGATTTTTTATTAATTTTATATGCAAAAATTCATCTTGCAATAATTTTAAGTTTTTAACCAAGTAAGTATTTTTTAAATCACAACCAAAAGTAGTTTTTAAAACCTATTGTTTTAAATTATAACTATAAAAATTACCATACTATCAAACACATATTAAAAATATAATGTAAATAACAAGTAATTAATGATATTTATTAGCTATTCATCAAAATCTATTTTAAATAAAAAGATCAGCAGGATAAGAAAAAAGGAAATAAAATTCAACTTAAAAAATAATAAAAATATCTTTTTTTTTTTATTTTTATTTACCTCGTTTTTTAAAAGTGAATCACATAAAATAACTAATGATATTTTATTAATTAAATTTTTTTTTTAGTTTTAACTAAATTTCTCCTCCTCGGTAAGAAATGTGGCGTATTGGTATCCAAAATGTGAATAGAGATATGACTTGCTTTTGAATCAACTTCATTTGGTTTTGAGACAAGAAACTGTGCCGGATTTGAAGCCAGACCTTCCTTAATCTTCACACAATTAAGTTTAAAAATTAAAATTATACAATTAAACCATTAATCTCTAGCACTACATGGCACATGTTTAGATACAAGCGTGCCTCGTGTTAAGCAAAGGTTACACCATCATATATATATATATATATTTTGTGAGAAAAACAGGTTGGTAATTATTGGAAAGATAAGGGTTTATTAGGAAATAAAATAGCACCAAATGGGCAATTACTTGACACGCGCACGTCACGGTAATTTGCAAGGATAGTCAGCACCACAGCACCAGACACGATGCTGTCCCACGTGATTCCTGGGTTTTTTTTATTTTTAACCATTGTTTCCTGCAAAAAAGCGTTTCCCATTGTTGATTCTTAATCCATGTCCAAACCAAATAATAAAAAATATAAATGTTAATTTTAGTTGAGTTAATTTGAAAAAATTATAATTTAGAATCACTTCATTGATTTAGCTGGATTTTTAATAATTTGATTAATCAAGTTAAATCTTGCATGGTCAATATTAAGATTTTTTATTTATTTATAAAGAACAAGATAATATAATTTTAATATAAATAACTAATTTGAATTTATATGGTAATGCAGGTTTTTTTTTTCCTGAATTAATCTTTGATGCGAATCTTGTGATGAAAAAATATCAGGGTCTAGTACAATGGCCTTTTGGGAATTATGGGCTCCTTGTAAAAATAAATATGTGATCAAGATTATTTTTTTCTTCTTCTAAAATTGTGAAGAAAATAATTTTATAATTATAGATAAATCCTCTGAGAACTCGTGAATGTTGTCGTCCACTCTTGCATGGATAGATAGGACGAACGGATCTGTGGCGGATATTGTTTTTTTTTTTTTTAATATATGCAACGCTAGCAAATGTTGCGAACATTTTTTTTCGGGTATAAAGTGCCTTTAAAGTGTTATTTGTTGAGTTATGAATAGAAAAAAGAAGTTTTATTTAAATTTAATCAATTTCAAGAGGTTATATAACTTTTAATTTATTGATCTCTTAGTTAGATCTTGTTTGTAAAAAAACCATTAAAAATTCAATTTCATAATTATAATAATTTGATAGTGATTTTAATTATGTAACTGATGAGTTATTTTTATTAAAATTTGTCATTTTTGGTTTACATTCAAGGTGATTTTACACATATTTCATTACAAACTTGATTTTAGACATACACACACGCACATATATATATATATATATATATAATTATTATTAAAATAATTAAGATTAAACATGAAAAAAAAAATACAATTCTAAATAATTAATTAATTATGAGTGCTTAACTTTAACCTAAATATATATAAAGTATATATAAGTTAAATTGAAAATATTATTCTAACTTTAATAAAAAAAATTACATAAATATTATTTAATAATTATATTGTCAGTACTATATTTGTATTTGATTAGATAATGAAAACAAAAGATATCTTTCTAATTCATATTTTAAAATAAAAACATTCACTTATTTTTTTTAAATCTATAATTTTTATATTTTTATCTATGTTTATTTTACATTTTTAACCATAAAAAAACTAGTTAAATGAAAGAATTAATCTAGAGAAATCCATTTTTTAAAAAGAATTAGTTGGGAAAGAATTAATCTAGAGAAACCCATTTTTAAAAAAGAATTAGTTGACTACTTCCACAAATTTAGAGTAAATAGAAAAAATTAAGAATTTAAAATTCATCAATTATCAAAAAAACAATAAACAAGAATAATATTTATCTTTATGGTCCGACCATTCTTTTGAAAAAATTTTATTTATTTTATCTGCTTCATGTTATTTTTTTATTTTTAAATTATTTTGATATAAAAATAAATTTTAATAATTAAATTTTTTGATATATTTTTAGAAAAATAAAATTAAAAAATAATATTTACTACAATATCAAACACACTCTAAATATGTGTTTGGTATGTTTAATATATTTTAAAAATTATTTTTTATTTAAAAATATATTGAAATGTTTTTTTTATTTTTTTACATCAACTTCTTAAAATCACCATAAAACATTTTAAAGGGTGTTTGATATTGAGTTTCAACTTATTTTTTTGATAAAACTAGAATTTTTATTTTATTGTTTTTAATATTTTTGAATTATTTTAATATCCTGCTCTTAAAAATAATTTTTTATCTATTTAAAAAATTTTAAAAATAATAACTGCTACTAAAAACTCTCTAAATTAAAAAAACACTTATAAAACACATCCAAATATAATTTTAAACACAAAAAAAACTCCTCTAGTCTTATTATTAACATTAAAGAAAAAAAGAGTACCAAAAAACAATGGAATTCAGGGGAAAAAAAAAAAACCAAGCCCATAAATCTGACAAGTAAAATTGCACAGGAAAACAACTGGATGTTAGAAAAGTCCACTCAAATATCGCCACCTCTCCCCTACATCAACAACTCCAAACCCTCTTCCTCTCCATCTCGACCACCATCTCTCCTCTTTATTTCCTCGCCTTTGGCAAACCCCCATCTCCCAAATCTCTCCACCCCCACCGTCCCAGGGCAGTTCCACCAGATCAGCCAAAATGGGCAAGGGTGGATCTCTAAGTGACAGTGTTCTGAAAAAGATCTTGCTTTCCTACACCTATGTAGCCATCTGGATCTTCCTTTCCTTCACTGTTATCGTTTACAACAAATACATCCTTGACAAAAAGATGTATAATTGGCCATTCCCAATATCTCTAACCATGATCCACATGTCTTTTTGTGCCACTCTTGCCATCCTTCTCATTAAAGTTTTCAAATTTGTTGAACCTGTTTCCATGTCCAGAGATGTTTATCTCAAATCTGTTGTTCCCATTGGTGCTTTATATTCTCTGAGTCTTTGGCTTTCTAACTCTGCTTATATTTACTTATCTGTTTCTTTTATTCAGATGTTAAAAGCCCTGATGCCTGTTGCTGTTTATTCTATTGGGGTTTTGCTTAAAAAAGAGAGCTTTAAGTCTAATACTATGGCTAATATGATATCAATCTCTGTTGGTGTTGGGATTGCTGCTTATGGCGAGGCTAGATTTGATACCTGGGGGGTTATTCTTCAGCTTGGTGCTGTTGCTTTTGAGGCTACAAGATTGGTAATGATTCAAATCTTGCTTACTTCTAAAGGGATTACATTGAATCCAATTACCTCTCTTTATTATGTCGCACCTTGCTGTTTGGCGTTCTTGTCCATCCCTTGGATTTTTGTGGAATACCCTGTGTTGAAGGAGTCTTCAAGTTTCCATTTTGATTTTGTCATCTTTGGGACCAATTCTTTGTGTGCTTTTGCTTTGAATCTCGCCGTGTTCTTGCTTGTGGGAAAGACTTCGGCCTTGACGATGAATGTGGCTGGTGTGGTTAAGGATTGGTTGTTGATCGCCTTTTCTTGGTCGGTTATTAAGGATACTGTGACTCCCATTAATTTGTTTGGCTATGGGCTTGCATTTTTGGGTGTCGCGTATTACAATCATGCAAAGTTGCAGGCTTTGAAGGCGAAGGAGGCACAGAAGAAGGCTCAGCAGGCTGATGAGGAGGCTGGAAGGTTGTTGGAAGGCAGGGAAGGAGACGGAAACACGAAGAGAACTGAATCAGAAGACTAACTTTTTACTATCAGGAGTTTATTTAGCTATAAAGATTGGATGGAGAGAGTATGGAAATAAGAGCGGAAGGGACATATGGACCACCAAGGATTGGTGTTGATGCAAGGGTAGTTTTGTGCTTCTTTTTGCTTTTGCTCAGTGGGCATGCTGGTTCTAGTTTTATGCTTTGCCATATGCTAGTTATGGGTTTTAGTTAGTTGAATGTTAGGGATTTGAGATCTGTGCAATCGGCTTTGCCGAGTTGTCTTTTATCAGTGTAAAAATCTCAAATGCCTGTATTTTACCTTTTTTTACTTTATTTATTTATTTATATAATTGTTGTCCGTGTAGGAACATCTTTCATTGATGAAGTCTTAGCGCTTATTTATTCTCATTACTTCTGTGGATTATTCTCAATGCAATGCTGTTGTGGAGATGCAATTTTTACATCACAGGTGTATTCTATTTTGGTTTGAATCACATTTTGCTTTCTGTTTGATTTATTGTGCTTTGATCTGTGCCATTTTGCCAGTTCAAGTTGAGCCTCTTTGAGGTATAATGAAGGGTTCTCTGAAACAGGAAAATGCAGTCTTTCTAAACTGTGATCTGGAAAGGAAATGAGTTGGTAACTGATTGATAGAGACAAATCATTGTTTTAAGTCAATTGCATGTGGATCTACCATTGCAACTTCTCTTGTGGCATGTACTTCATTTAGAATTGACCACGAACCAAACTAATCCAAAGCCGATCCCTGTAATTCTTGCATGATTAGATACTTAAATCGACCACACTGGTTCTCTAGTATTGCTATATGTTGTTGAAATCGTCCATGCAAAATGGCAGCTCTAACCATAGTGTCTCACGCAGATGATGCTAGTCCTTGTAGGCAAATATCAAGCCACTTTTTCTTGTATTTGCTTATAGAGCTATTCGCAGGAGTGTGCTTTGTAAATTGACCTGTCTGTCAATGAGTTTTTCCCCTCTCCTGGAATTTAGAAGCTAGTCCTGGTAAAATCCCAGATCATTACAAAGCATGACATGTGCTGTTCCCATCGATTGAGGATCTGATCTGCATCTGTACTCTGACCCTAAGTTGCTTAGTTTATGGAATTTCTAAGAGTTTTTATATCCCTATGAACCATCTGCTACGCATCTTAAAGAAATGGATTTGATGATGAACAATTTGCACGTTCCTATCCATAACCCCGAAACTTCCAACCCTAGGGCCTCAACTTGAGCCCTTGATACTAAAAATCCCTCGTTATCTTGTTAAGTGCAAGGTCATTAATGTTCTACAGGACAAGCCGATGAATCGTCAAGGCCATCGATGTGCATGCATTGCCAAGCCAATGACATAGGTGCTCGTCGATGTGGCAAGAGCTCCCTAGCATTGTGAATTTTCCAAGCAATTTAACCTTTTTTCAGGAAGAGCCTGTATGTCATGATCTTTAGGTCAATTGACTCAAGGAAAAGCATAGGACTTTTCTCAGCCTTTTACAGAAAAAACACGCACAACAACAGCCTACTCAATTGATTTTTGTTTCTGAAAGAACTTCAGGGGAAAATTGCTTTCATAAAAAGCAGTAAATATGTGAAGGTGACAACGCAGGTGAAAAAATAATTCACCAGTCCACGGCAAGGACGCATGCCCATTCTGTGGCCTGACCTTGCTCACCGACAAGGCTTGCGTGTTTACTGGTTCTAATTATTGATATTTCTCTTGATTATTGACTGCTTCATTCTAGTGTTACAAAAATCATTTTCTAGTGGAAATCAAGATATGGAGTCTTCCTTCAAGTTTCTGACTAAATCACAGCTAATGCTTTGCCAACAGTTTGAGAATAACATATCTTTTGACAAAATTTCAGAATTTCTGCTAGTTTTTGACATCCCAGCTCCTATCCATTGTCATAGTGGTTGGTTTTTGAAGTGTCTTCTATGAGAAAAGAGGACACCCCTTTGCTATTCCTGAAAACCAGAGATGCTTTCATGTTCTAAATTGGAGAATTTGTCCTGTTTCTGTACATATCCCACTCAAGAGAAGGAGACAAGAGGATCGATCTAGTACTCCAAACACATTAAGCTTAGAGAGAGAGAGAGAGAGAGAGAGAGAGATTTCCATGCTAGAACAAGGGGCACGGCATTTGCTGTCAACAAGATGCACATGGGAAATGGGATTCTCAAAGAAAAATGCCCAGGGCTTTCAAGGTTCTTTTATCTGATCTCTCTCAACTCATACATACGAAGATCGAATTGCGCAAAGGTTAAACCATTAACAACTTCAAACCTAGCATGTAAAATAATGATGACAGTGATGACCACTCTGGATCAGAATGCCTCACTTCCTCTCTAGCTGATTTGCTACAAACCTAATGCTTAAAGGGCATTAACTTAGTGTCATGATGGGTTTCCAATCTAATCACAATTGCACACATGGCTAATTCTCCTCGTATAGATTAGCACTTAGCAGATCGTAGGTAAGATAGTGAAAGGACTCTCCTGATTCCCAGCTGTGTTCATTTCGAATATTTTCTTCTCTAAACTTTGCTTTCTTTGAGAGACCCCACAAACACAAATGCTCATGATAAGTGGAGATCATTGCCGTAAAAGTACTGGTAATTTTTTGTAGTGGGAGTAAATCTTTGTCCTGAGCGTGATCACCAAGAACGACAAACCAAGAAACGATATATAATTAAAGGTCTGTCTACTCACACAAAGCTTCTTCTTTTTTTCATTTTCATTTTCATTTTTTTTTCTAAAAAAATTTGAAAAAATGTGTTCTTGATATGATTTTTTTCACTGAAAAAAATATACATCAAAATTACAACCATTTTTTTATAAAAAATCAGAACCACAATTTATAATAATCATCTTAATATTTTGTATTCATAGTAATCTAATAGTAGAATATTAATTTTATTTCATTCAAATTAAAAATCATCTTGAAACTATATATTGTGAACTCTAATTTTTTTTTTATATTAGATGCATAATAAAAATTAAATTTATGACACTAACAAAATATATATAAAAAATAATTTTAATATTCTGCATTGCCAAAAATGCTTGTATATAAAAGAAAAAAATTGTATTGCTCATGTTTTTTGTTTTCATTTGGAAAACATTGGAAAATTTATAAAAAAAAAGTGGAAAAACTTTAAATTGTATTTTTCAATTTTCTGTATGGAAAAATATTAAATTTAAACAAGAAAATTCAATTTTTCTTTATCCTCTAACTCTAATTTCAAGAAAATTGAAGGTTTACTCTGATATAAATAACTCTATCTGTCTTTGAAGTTGGCTCCAAGAAAAGCTAATAAATAAATGAGAATCGAGGCCTTTTTCTGTGCATACTACAGAATAAAAGATCAATTCTGTTTGATTATTCTCTGAATTATACATAAATGGCATTCACAACAAAGGTACGTTTTTAACGACTACAATCTTTTTTCCCTGTCTAAACCAAACCCCAATCTGGAAGCTACAATGAGAAGAATGCAGAAACATGACTGCAAAATGATGAACTCATGCCAGCAGCATTTTCATCCTGATACTGCAAACCATAAGTACCTCCCACTCCTGGTTGTTATGGTCCCTTGACTGTTATCATGGAATATCAAAATGGATCAGGTTTTGGTCCAAACAATCTTATCAAGTGTTCCACAGAATTTGTTTAAATATCTTGCTGGGTCATTTTTTGTACCAGGTGTGTGATCCAGCAAATGGCCACGAAACAGAATGATTGCATGTTAAAATGTTCCAAAATTGTTGTGAGATGCTTGCCAACCATCAATAATCACTAATATCCGAGCCCAGATTGTCACCAGAAATCTCTACATGAGCACAGACCATTCTTAAAATGATGAAACCGGTTTCGATCTCTCACTACTATTTCTCGGTTATAAATCTTGGAGATAAACTTGGTAGCAGAGTGGCAATCATCACAAACTCGCAAGTTCTTCACAATCCGAATAAGAGTTCCAGGTGGCGTATTCAGAAGGGCAAAAGCAATAGCCAGCTTTTCACTATGCCTATTTAAAGTATCTTCCTTATCTTCATCATCGATATCAAGCAACACCTCTGTAGTGGTTGGCATATATCCAGCCCTCTTCATCTCCTTCCCCGTCTCATCCACCATCTCATATATTTCTTTGGACTGCGCATGTGATTTATCTCCAGCCACAAATTCATAAATTTCGTTGTCCAACTCAATCATAGTGCTCCCAGGGATCTTTTTCATCCCTTTCATGTCCATCGCCTCTCTAATTCTGGTTTTCTTTTCCCAATCGGACATTTTTGCATAGATGTTGGACAGTAACACATAATTGGATTCATGCATAGGCTCGTTTCTGATTAGCTGTCTGGTAATTTTCTCTCCAAGCTTGAGCTCACCATGAGCACGACAAGCATTAATCAGAGTACGCCAAACAACAGGGTTAGGATCAATAGGCATTTCTTGAACAAACTTCAGTGCTTCTTTTACCAGTCCTGCCCTGCATAACATATCTACCATGCATCCATAGTGTTCAATCTTAGGTACAATGCTAAAATCCTTTCTCATTGAATCAAAATATCTTTTCCCTTTATCAACTAACCCGGAATGACTACAAGCAGAGAGCAGTCCGATAAACACAACATCATCTGGGGTCACTCCACTTCTTACCATCTCCTCGAACACAGCAACAGCCTCTACACCACGACCGTGCATCGCTAAACCACCAATTACTGAAGTCCACGAAACAATATTCCTCTCTCTCATACTCCTAAACAAGTTTGTTGCTTTATCAACATCACCACACTTTGCAAACATATCAACCAACGCATTGCTAAGCTCAACATTCTTCTGTACCCTCTCCTTCTCAACATATGACTCCACCCACTTCCCTAACTCGAGCGCACCTAAACCTGTACACGCACTCAAAACCGAAACCATAGTAATCTCATCAGGACAAACCCCCTTGATTTGCATTTCCCTAAACAAATTAATGGCATCGCTTGACCTCCCCACTCGCACGTACCCACCAATCATTGCACTCCAAGAAACAGAATCCGACTTATACATCTCATCAAACACCTTCCGTGCAAACTCAATCCCTCCTTCCCCACCTCTACAACAACAGTACATATGCACCAAAGTATTCTGCACGTTAACTTCATCACCAAACCCAAATTTCATCACTGATCCATGAACCGACTTCCCCAAATTCAAGTCCCCGATACCTGCACAAGCCTTAAGAACAAAAGGGTAAGTAAATTTATTGGGCAATTTTTTTCTTTCAAGCATGAGCTTATACACATCAATAGCTTTTGCCTTTAAATTATTAGTTTGGGCATAAGCCCTGGTGATAGTATTGTATAAAAATGTATCATACAAACGAGTATCGGATTCCGGTGAGAACAGGAAGGAAGTAGCATAGTTAATGACTTCAAGATCAGAGGATGTGGCAGTGAATTTGGTGAGAACTAATGGGTTATTTTGGAGACCTGATTTGAGAATGTGAGTGTGTATCTGGGTTAGTTTTGAGAACGTGTTGCAGGCTTGAAGTAGAGCCAGACAGCTCTGCTCCGCCGCTCTTGTGTTTCCGGCCGCCGTGGTGGATGGTGGGTGGGGGTGCTGGTGGTTGTGTGGATTAGCAACTCGGTTTTGGCGGTTTAGATTTGTATTTGAAAGTATTAATTTGCTTTTAAGGTTTTCATGGTCGGGGCAAACTTTATTTTAGTCCTCGTAAAATATAAAATATTTTATTCTGACCCCATATATTAAATTTTCTAATGATGACTTTTACTTTTCTCTTTTTTCTCTTGCCTTTTCAAGTTTTTCCCCTTCAAACCTTATAAATGTCATCATATTCACAAAAAATTGAAAACCATTAAAAGTTGACACTTCGTTGGGTTAGGTTGAACAAGATTCAACAAACATTAAAAAAAATTAATTTTACATGACTTGATCAAAAACATAAATTGACCAATAACTCAAACAATTAAGGAAAAACTCAATTAAAATTTTTTAGTTTTTTTTCACATGATAAATTTTATTTTTATAAAATAAAAAAAATTAGATTAATTTAAATCAACTTACCTAACTCGTGATTTAAAACTTATCTCTATTCGAGTTTAAAAAATATTATGACAATTATATAAATAAATAAATAAATATCTTAGTTTAAATATAAAAATAATTTATAAAAAAGGTTGTTTTCAAGATATATAATGTTAAAACTAGAAATAATAAGCCACAAAAAAGATATTTAAAAATAAAATGAACTTAAAATTTATAATATGAAATGAGCCCCATTACCCAAAGATGAGAGAAAGGCTAAAAACAATTTTTTAACCCATTACTCTTAATTATTTATTTTTTATTCTATATTTTTTATTTTTTTATAAATTATATTTTTTAGATATTATTGATGTAGAATGAATATATAGTGAAATTCCTAGTCTCATAGATATTTAAGATAAATATAAGAGGATTACATTTGAAGAAAAATAAATAAAAAACTGAAGCAAAAAAAATTCTTTATTACTATAATGGCATAAGAGAAAAGAGCCACATTGATTAAATACTTTTTCTAATTTTAACTAAACATGATTATATATATTTTATTTTAAAATCAATAATAATTAAAAACTAAATCCAATATGCATTTATAATATAAAAATACATTACATATATACATGTTTTGTTTTGTTTTTTTTTTTTTTTGCTTCTCATTCTTCATTGCATGGTTTTTTTATTAAATTTTAATTAGTAAATAATCATAAAAATGCCTGATCAATTTAATCTTGAAAACCCTTAAATTAAAACAAAAAAAATAAAAATAAAAATAAAAATAAAAAAGTGGTTTGTCTTGTTTTCCACTTGTTATTTAACGAAAACATACCACATTAGAACTTCTTGGAAACTCGAGGTTGACATTGTACAAATGTTAAACTATAGAGATAAAATTGAGCATTTTTTAAATTAACAGGGACTAAGATGTAATAAACTAAAAGGTAAACCACCATATTTCATCCACGTGTCTAACCTTTTTAACATCCACGTCACCACCTCCTTCTCCTTCCCTTCTCCATGACCGCTCTACACTTCTTTCCCACTCCCTTCACACAGAAATCAAATCAAAATTTGGCTAAAATTAACCGCTAGAAGAAAATGAGGAGAGGAATTTCTTCACTAAAATCCCTAGGGTTTGTTAAAAAATCAACAATCTCAAACAAAATTTTCTCGATTGCCCTTCGCTTTCACTCTAATTCTCCTCCTAGTCTGTTGGAGAATTACAAGAATTTGGTCGAGCAAGGGAAGGTACAGCATGATCCGTACCAGGAAAGAGTAGCTTTTGAATTAGAGAAATTGCTTTCTAGATTACAGCAATACGAGAAAGATATGGAGGATTATTACGTAAAGTTGGCGGAATGGGAGGAGAAGAGGGAGGAGGAGAGGCTGAAGCTTTTGGTCAAAGAAGCGAAGGAGAAGCAAGAAACTGGTGGAGGAGGAATCTGGACGTCGGTGAACAAGCAGAGGAATCGAATTTTGGAAAAATTTGCTCTTTTCGGGTGAGGAATTGGTTTCCAGTAAATTCTGTTTTTTTTGGACGAATAGAGTTTTTGGAAATTTTTTTATTAATTTTTCAGTAAATTCTGTTATTTTTAGAGGAATTGAATTTTCGGATTTTTTTAATATTTTTCTGTAAATTCTGTGATGTTTAAAGGAATACAATTTTTGGATAATTTTGTCCCCAGTAAATTCTGTTTTGTTTAGAGATAGAATTTTTGGAATTTGTTATAGTAAATTATGTGAATTTTTGTAATGGAATATGCTTTGAATTAGGAAAAAGGGAGCAGAAATAGAACCTGGAGTGGGTAGGTGGGGTTCATACTTAAATAGAGAGAGGAAATTGGATTCTCTTGTTGGTCGCAGGCCGATTGTTCCTCCAGCTCCGAAAGGATTGTACATTTACGGCAATGTTGGAAGTGGTATGTTGCTGTTCAGGTTATTCATCTGGTTTTGTGTTGGGAGTTTGAAGTAGTATGTGCTTGTAGTTTGTTTGTTTGTTCATATGAATGCAATAAACTTAAGAAGATGATTTCTTTGGTACAGGGAAGACGATGCTGATGGACATGTTTTATAGTGCGACTGAAGGAATGGTGAAACATCGACGAAGGTTTCACTTTCATGAGGTGATTTTCTTGTTTTGCTTTCATGATGTTGTGAAATTTCTTATGATCACTTGTGTATTGGGATAGAGAATGAAAAGGAGAGCTTGGAGAGTTTAACGTGTTAGATTTTCACTTTGTTCAGATATCAATAATAAGCCTGTAATTTTCCTTAAAGCGTTTGGATGTATTGTATGTTTAATGGGAGACTAATTACTGGTATTTTTATGAGCTGTTCATTAATGCTACTCTGTGGAAAGAAAAGTTTTATTTTACTATGCTTTCTTTCTTTTTCTTTTTTTGGCAGGCTATGCTAAATATAAATGCACATATGCATAAGATTTGGATGAATCAAGTAGAGGGAAAATCTTTGCAGTCAAACATAACTAGTTGGATTACAAATCTGCCCTTTGATATGAAAGTCAAGGAGTGGTTAGATGCTGAAGAGAGATATAAGCAAGATGTGCAGATGAAAAACATTCTTCTTGCTGTAGCAGATGAGTTTCTCATGGACCAGCAAGCAGATGAAAGAGGGGCTAGCATTCTTTGCTTTGATGAAATACAGGTGATCTGAGAAATCTATTAAAATAATAATTTATATTTCCTTGCCAGTCATAAGGTTTTGATGCTTTCATCCTTCTATCCTATCATTATGAACATGTTTTTTAGCTTCCATATCTAGATTGAATCAATTTATCGTACGGCATAGGTTGAGAATCTTGTTGCATCTTGTAGAATGTTCCGGCAGTCTGTGGTTAACTTTCTTCAAATTTCTACTTGGATTGCCTATCTAGATATTAGCAACAAGTCGAATATGGGAGTATTGAAAGTTGGTATTTATCTTCTGCGAGAAGCTGTTACAAACAAAATGGCTGATTGAATTTGCAACTCATTTTATGAATGAAAATTTCTGCTTTGATATTACAGACTGTTGATGTATTTGCTATTGTGGCCTTATCCGGAATTCTAAGCAGATTGCTGACTACTGGAACAGTTCTTGTGGCCACCAGTAATCGAGCACCAAGGGAATTAAATCAGGTTTTTTTTCTTATTTCCTTTCTTTTCTGCATATTCATTCCTCTAAATTTTGTTGTTCTGGGTGAGAACTTCTTAAGGTTTATGTAGCTTAATAATGATTACCTGACATATTTCTGGATTGCAACTGAAATCTTCTTTTTATTGGGAGATCTTCCTGTGATTTTTTCCAAACTTCTATACAAAAATCAAATACTGTTTTAAAGCTTTGGAAATTTTGTTCACCATTTGTTAACTTTGTCTGCACCTGTTGCTACTTAGGATGGCATGCAGCGAGATATCTTTCAAAAATTGGTTTCAAAGCTGGAGGAGCACTGTGAGATAATTCTGATTGGAAGTGAGATTGATTATCGCCGTTTCATAGCACAAAGATCTAATGACCAGGTAAGATGATAATCAGTTCTAATTCTAATTGCTCGGATGATTATTTAGTCCTAATTTATCTGTCATCTAGTTCTGCTTCATCAAATAATCCACTCGACATTCTTTGAATTCTAAAATAGAAACTTAGAAAATACCAGATACCTGTTTTCTAACTAGGAAGTTTCAGTAATTACCACAAATATCACTGTCCCCCTCTACTTGTTCACTTGTTCTGCCATGTTCAAGAAGACCAAGTGCTTAATGAAGCCTGTGGTTAGCTAGGTGACTCCTGGTTTTCCATCACGCTCTGATTTATTATATATTTTGGTTTTCTTCTCATCATATGAGTTTAAACTCCCACCTTTTTTGTACTTCATCTATGGCTGTTCGTCACTTTTTAGGACTGCATTCCCCTTTGCAATAAATGAACAGTCTTTGCTTAGCAGCTCAATGACTCTTTACAGTATCTTTTGTACTTTTGCTAGTTCAGGTTACAATATCAATGATGGTCTCTTCTGGAAACTACTTTGAAATGAAAAGTTCAGTAGAAATTGTCTCTGTTTTTCAGCTTTTTTATGTATCCAGTGGTTGAAATCATAGATGCATGATGCAGGCTAACTACTTCTGGCCTTTGGAGAGCAGCGCACTGAAGGAGTTTGAGAAAAAGTGGTGTCAGGTCACAAATCAGTTGGGAGGACAAATCACCTCTGAGACTATCCCAGTTATGTTTGGGAGGTACTTCCCAAATATGCTGTATTCATCTATGTACTGCTCTTATCTAATTTAATGTTGCGATTTTGTTTTGAAACCAGACTGTTGGATGTTCCTGAAAGCTGTAATGGAGTGGCAAAGTTCACGTTTGAGTATCTATGTGGCCGGACGGTATGGAAATTGCCATTTATACTCAGTGCACCCCTCTCCCCCTCATGTTGCTTGATATGAGTTCTGTGAGGCATTCACATTTGCAAATCGATGTAACCCCTCAACAACTGAGCTGGAAGAACACCAGGAATTATAATGAATGAAAAATGAAAAGCAGAAGAGTTCCTCAAAAATTTGAAACCATCTTATTATGATGCTATAGAGATTTATTTCCTTCGTGCAAGAAAGTTAGGCATGCCCAAATGTTGCACAGAGGTTCTTAAAAAGGAAACATAGCCATGATTTAAAAACATCTGAAAGACGAATAGGTTTTCTATGAAATTCCCTTGTGAAGCTAGCAACTGATTTAACTATTTTCTTGCTGCTCATCAGTGTCAATTTAGTTCTTAAAACTCTATTTCCTTTTCTAATGTCAATCTTGTATGATGGAAAGACAGCCAAGATGTTACATGCCTCTTCTGGTTTGAGATCATTGGTGATTGGTTCTCTATTTCTTATTGTTACTTTTCACCCTTTTGTTGGTCACTTACCTTGCTGCCTGATTACATGCAGGTAGGTGCAGCAGATTATATTGCACTAGCAAAAAATTATCACACAGTCTTCATTTCTGATATTCCATTGATGAGCATGGAAAACCGTGACAAGGTACCAATGTTAATTTTCAACACAAGATGTAAAAATTGTGTTTGCAGTGCATATAAGACTCATATAATTCAATACGATGCCAAACATGTTTTATGATTAGGCAAGACCTAGCGAAGGCTTTATACATGGTCAAGTAATACAGATATACTGCTTTAATTTTTACGTGTTTAATAGTTGATTCAAATTTGGATTATTAAGAGAGAGAGATTTAGACATATATTTTGTTTCTTGAAAACATTTTACCTTTACTGGAATTGTAGCTATTTGGTTTAATGTTCATGCTTCCTTCCACATTTATTAAACTGGAATATGCATGCTTTCATACAAAACATGTACTGTTATTATGGGATCCCGAAATCTAATGCTGTGTTGCAGAGATGGGATTTTTTTATTAAACTGCACAATCATATAATATTACAATGGTGCAATATCTCATTTGTTCTTCCGTTCTTATCATCATTAATAACAGATCTTAACTTCTCTTTTCAGGCACGCAGATTTATCACTCTCATTGATGAATTGTACAATCATCATTGCTGCCTATTTTGTTCTGCAGCTTCTTCTATTGATGACTTGTTTCAAGGAACTGAAGAGGGTACACTTTTTGACTTAGAAAGGTAGTTTTTTCTTTTCTTTTTACTAGTATTTCTAGCTAGCATATGCGTTGCATATGTATCAATAAAAATGATATAAAAATGTTAAAACTAATTGTAAGACAGTGAAAATATTTTTCAAGAGTTTAAAATAGGCAGAAAATAGAAAAATGGGATTAACTATTTTTTAGAAATTATAAATATTATTGTCTCAGTCTATTTCTTAATTAGAGATGGGTTGAGTAAAACTACTAATAATTAGCTTTTTATGGAAAAAGAAAATTTAATACAACTACAAATAATTAGCTTTATTATTAGAAAGTAAGAAAAATAGGTATTAAAATTCCTATTTTAATCATAAATTTAATAAAATTTCAAGGGTATTTTAGTCGAATCAAATGTTTTGATCCAGAGTTTGTGCTTTTATATTAGTTATGGATTATGGATATTTTGAAAGCTGTAAACCTAATGCACCTATTTTATATGTACCTTATGAATTACACAAGTTTGCAATATCTTTGACAATATAATACTATATGTTTTGCTCGTCACGCAAAAAGCTGTTGATGTGATTTCTTTAAATTTTCATGGAGGTTGTGATGGTGCTAAAATTGTTGACAAATTGATTGAAGTCCCCTGATTTTTTTTTTATTTGCAATAAGTTTCAGTTGCAACATGGTTGCCACTTGGCACTATCCATGGCTAAAAAGAGTTCTGCTGTAGAATTTCAAGAGAATATTTTGATGCTTTTGTATGTTTGTTCTTACTGAGTATCAAAAAGACTCTGAACTCCATTTATGGAAGTGAGATTCACCTCATAACATTATGTGGAGTCCATATTATAGAAATTGGTGATGGGATTTATACAATACTGGAAGTACATTATATTTGGAGGTCATTGCTAAATTGGAAATTAAAAGTGATGCTCAGCTTGACTGAAAATCAACACTGTATCATACAAGAGGACTAGATAATGAAACGGACTGTAATGACATGCAGGAAAAAACAAATCAAAAGCAACGTGCAACATATGCCAACATTATGGAATTTTGTGTTATTTGGAACATGAAATGGAATGAGAATCAATTCATGGAATTGAATTGCCCTTTGGTGGTCACCAGATACAGGGTTGTTTGTGACGTTCATGATTATTTCCTTGAGAAATGGTGAAAATATGATTCCTTGAGAAATGGTGAAAATATGATACCATGCTTGTATCAACCTCGGCCACCAACCTCTATTGATTAATGTTCAGTTGACTTCATAACAAGAACTATTATTAATTAAGATGTCTTCATGATTATATGAGCAAGTTACTTTTATGGCTTCCAGTTTCCAATTTGAAACAGAGACAGAAGGTGGCAAACTTCGCACAAATGTTTTAGCTGAAGGCAATGTAGGCTCGGGAGGTGTACCATCTGGGATAGTTTCTATGCTTTCTGGACAAGAAGAGATGTTTGCCTTCCGCAGAGCAGTAAGTTGTGTACCACTTGTTTTCAACACAAATTCCACCTTGTCATGCTCCCATCCTCTCTCTGCATAAAGAAACACTGTTAGTAGATATACATATATCTATGAGTTGAAATAATAGGGTATGCTTGGAGATGAATCATTAGAATATAAAAGTTGGGAAACTTAATGAGCCCCCTCCACATGCCAGAAAATACCAATAGTTGCCTCGTTCCTGTATTGCTGATGGGTAGCATGAGCAAGCTGCTGGGTAATGGGGTCCAAATTGATCCAAATAAAATGGAAATTGAACTCTTAATAAGACATGCAAAAATGAAACATAGTGGGTAGGTTATCTTGAGCGCAACATTTGGTGTACTATGAATGCATGCAGGGATGCTAGCTTTTTGCTCACAGATGTGAAATCTTACTTGAAAATTGAACATAATACTATCATAGCAGGCAGGGCATAGAGTTTGAAATTCACAGCCTCACTGTTTTGCAGTTATCATTAGCTCATGATCTAATTCGTCTATCAGCATGCATGCATGATGTTTAGAGAAGCCAGGATTAAATTGAATGGTGTCTGCAAGCCACGTTCATCTTACTGTTATTTTCAGATACTATGCCCTTTATTTACGAAAAATGATCAGGGATCATAACATTTGGGGTCTATAATATTATAACTATTTAGGTTGTGGCAATTGATGATGATTTGGGGTCTATAAGTAAGTGGATATCATATTAAAAGACAAGCTGCCTATGCAGGCTTCTCGTTTGATTGAAATGCAGACACCTCTGTACTTGGAAGGAGTTCGTAGTCTCCATCCTTACTTCCAGAAGCAACACCAAGGATTTGGAAATATTCTTTCAAGCAACCTGCAAGCTGGAGCTTCATCTTGAGAAATAATTAATCGTACTTGCAACACACTAGCCCTTCCAACACATATATATACGTGATATTGTAATAATGGCGTCTGTTCCTTATATCTCCATTTCATTTGATTACTTGATTACTTGTTATTAAGGAACTTCAAATAAAAAAAAAATGACCGGGCGATCCTGCTTTCTATTGATTTGGTCATATGGGCTCTTTTATTACATGAATTAAAGCGTTTTAGAGTAAACTAGACGTGGACTGTGCTACGTTTTTTATTTTTATTTTTTAAGAGCAGAAAAATAAGAAAAATTCTTAATGATCAGCATAAATTTTAAGGGGAGAATAGAGTAAAAAAGAAAAGAAAGGTTCACTCATGAAAAATTATCTCGTCATCATCGCTATACACCTCTCTAACAGGAAAAAGACGTGGTCATCTTGCCCTTGATAATAACCGAAAAAAAAAAAAACTTGATGAAAAGAAGAAAAAGCTCTTCAACACAAGTTCTTAAGAAATTACTTTTTAAAAGTAATTGAGTTATTTTATCATGTTTTAAAAAATAAAATGACTAAAAGAATAATTCAACTATGCTCAAGAAAATAAAAGAATAATTCTACCCCGATTAATATGGTAATATTGCAATGAATCTTGTGAAAAAAATTGAAATACCTCAATACTATGGTTGTTAGTTTTTTTTGTGAAAAAAATCAAAATAATAATTAATTAAAAGTAATTAAATAATGAAATGCGTGTAGATGCACTAACTTTCCATTTAGTTTTTTTTTTTTTAATTGTAATTGTAATGTAATTGTCCCCTTGCCTCTGGTAATTGCAGATATGGAGCGCCTTTCCTTGTGATTTGCCACCGTAAAAAGAACGGTGGCAAACGTTAAGCTTTGGGAACATTCCAATCCTCAGATGTAGAAGGGACAAGATTATATTTCTTTATTCATCTCTTCCTAGGTATATAGCCTCACATTTCCACCTAAAGGAATATTAGACAAACGGGCACCCACCACCACTGATCGGGGCATTATTGATCGGTAATACTCGAGGAATCCTCTGTGTGGATTCCATTACCATCCCTAAAAATGATGATGTGCTGACCAGCTTGATTGACCCCTTGAAAAGTATTTGGTACCAGCTGGGAAGAAAATGGTAGCCCTATAACTACTGTAAGCATGTAATACAGTGCAGGGCTCACAAGTAAAAACAAACTCTGATGAGCATGGGAGCATCCATTCCGCCAAGATTATTGCAGAAATTGTGCTTACGCTTCTGTTTGTTAATTTTGGCAATTCTCCTTCAATTAGCATCTCTAATTCAAAATGCCTGCTAACCATGAACCGGCCGCTACATTTTGTGATCCCCACCTCTAGTTTAGCACAGCTTTATTCCTCGAATGCCTGTACGTAGGCCTAGCTAGTTGAATATTGTGGCTAGCTCATAATCTGCTGAAGTTTCTTAAATATTGGTGCCAGCTGCAAAAAATCTGGAGGTACATAAACGTATCTCCCCTTTAATTGAGGCCAAAACCCGTTTACAACGTGAAAAACCCCTTAAAACATGTTTCATTCGACACCTATCAGATCGTGTTAAGACTAAGGCATTGGTTTAGTAGCCTTTTTTAAAAAAAAAAATTGGATTATTGAGTCTTAAATATAAGCAAGCATTTACTAACAACAGTCTGAACAGTTCATTTTGCCCTAGAAGTCGATCCGAAGATCCACCGTTTTCATCTGCATGAAATAGTACTGTAACTTTTAGCACGTTGTTCTTTCCCTCGATCTGCTCAAACACACCAACGTCTCCTTCCTTTAAACCATTTTCCTTGCAGAATGCAATCCACCCCTTCGATGACTTAGAGCCATGACTAATGATTCGTATAGGCCAATCTCTTTCATCAGAAACTTGAAGTTTACAGTTGGAAACTCCACGCAAATACTTCCCAACAAATGCAGATTTACATTCTGCACAAAAGAAGATTTGAATATTCAATTACTCGTTAACCTCAAAGGCATATGGTATTAGAGGTTTACCAATAACCATGGTGGATATTATCTTAAAACGATCAAGATGAATTAATGGATGTTCAGGTTTGAAAATTTTGGCTCAACAAATTGCCCTTTTGCTGGCTTCGGATGCTTCCACACAAATCCATTATGATCAATTTCCATTTGTTCAAATTTTGGCACTAACTCATTTTCATCTGCATTTAATTAACGGATTTAATAATCAAAATAAAAATTCTCAAGAGCAATTTCTTGAGCGAAAAAACAGCTTTTGTTGAAGAAAAGAAAAGGGACAGTAAAGAGAAGCTGTAGAGTTTTTGAGAGGAAAAAAAAGTGAAAAAAACATTAAGTTTTTTTTATGGAGTGAAAAATCTATAAAATCACTATTCCAACAATGATTTTACTTCCAAGCTACGGGAAAATCAGATATATCAGAACATTTATTACTTGTCCCCAACATGATTACTAGCATGAAAATTATGAACTCTAAAATTTCTTTAAAATTAGCACAGTCAGTAAATTTATTTGGAAAAATATATAGTATACTAAGAAATTAAAAATAAAAAATAAACAACACATCTTCTAATGTTACGGTAATCTCACCAGCACAAAAAACTTTTTTATGTTGAGAATGTAAAGTATTGGTGTTTATTTGAGAATGTTGATGTAATCGCAATTAGACCCGTTAAGGGGTTATCATGCAGAGAAACGGCAATAGAATAAGATATATGGTTGGTTGCAGATTCCGAAGAAGATCAGTTTTTCTAGAACTAGCAAGGATCGATTATTTCGGGGGATTTGTCCTTAATTTCTCCATGGTTGGTCTAAAAGCGAGCTCCATATATAAATCACGCTTGGTATCTCTGATTTGTGCCCGTTCCTTCTAGCTTTTCAACCTGTTTTTTTGTCTTTTTTGTCCAAAGTCAATCTGCTTTGGGCCCTCAACTTGTTTATGGTTGAAAAGTTGAGATACCCTTGACCTAGCCCTTCAATATTTCACTGTCAACTCTTTGTTTTATTGGTTGAAATCGGTGATAAAGGCACAATTAAATTAAACGTGAAAGAATTAATCCAAGCACATCATAATACAAATTATAATAAAGATTCAGGCTTATTAAGAAAAATAAAAAATCTATCAAAATAACTCTTGATTAAACTATAATTAGCTAGTTAATATGTCCCTGAATTTGCTTTTATGTAGATATAAATCACTTAAATATTCTAGTTTTTTACTAATAAATCTCTCATCTATGTGATTAGATTATAATTTTTATTAATAATAACCTTATTTTTAGTAATTAAATCAACCTTAAAAACAAATTGGATTCCAAAATAATTTTACTATTGTTTACCTCGATCTTTTATTGAACTTTTACTGTTTTTATTATTTTCAATTGCCGAAGAACGCTTGCGCGCCAGCTTCAGGATCATGCGCCACTCTACATCAGCTTAAAGAACTTGTTGAATCCTATAACAGACTGTGCAGAATTACAAAACGTAAGGAAAGACAAGTTGTGTAGAAGATAATATTTTATTGATTGCACAATTCTCTTAAATAGAGTTTTTGTTTAACAGAAAAACAATCAAATCTGCTGATTACATAACAAAACAAGAAAATAATAATATAATTTATTTCCAAAAACTTGATCTTCAAGTAGAAATCTTCCGGCTAATCTTCTCCCCGGCAACCCTCCTGATCTTCTGCAGCTTTTGAGCATTCCTTCAGCACTCTACAGCACATCATTCATGGTACTGATCTAAAACCCTCGTGCAGGTTTTTTATTTATCGATCTCGCTCCTGAAGTATGGCATGTTTTATAGCTGATGTTGTGCATATTAAGATGCCTTAACTAGAAGGGAAACCCCACTAGGATGATGCATTTGCTTTGATTTAAATGACCGCTAATTGGGAATGATGGATCTCACTACCCAAAGTATCATGCTAGCTTTATGATTAAAATCACATTTTTAGTAGGGTTTCAGACCACCATGTGATATCTACTCGGTGGCATAGCTATAATGGAGCAAGAGGGGGCAATTGCATCCTTAATTTTTTTTTGAAGTATTTTTTTATATAATAATATTAATATAATAGCTTTACAAGGTTAATTTTTTTATTAGCTATTAATTAATCCAAGTTTTTTTTTCATTATTATCCTCACCTTTCTTTTTTTTATAAAATTTCTCTTTAAACTCTAAATTATTAATTAGTTAAACAAGTAACCTCTTTTGATTTATGTTTTAGGAAAGTTTCATTCATCTTTTCTATTTATTTCATTATCTAATTTTAGTTTTATTTATTTATAATAAGTTATTGAAAATGTTAGGGTTTATAATAATTTATAGGTAATTTTATATGTTAATGAATATGAATTAAAATGAATTTTGATGAATTGATAAGTATTTTACTATGAATTTCATATAAAAAATGATGGTGATAATTTACTAGTAATTAAAAATAAAGTATATGACAACATAAAAAATTAAAGACATAATAGATAAATTAAAAATAAAACATTAAATATTTATGCTTAATGCACTTGTACAAAACAAGTTGTCACTAAAAACAATATCAATTTGTGATAATTTTTTTAAGTTATGATTTTAGATATTATATACTATATATCAACATAGAATTATTGTCAAAAACTTTTCTATAATTCTTGAAAGATTTAGAAATAGATAAATAAAAGTTTTATTATATATATCGAGAAAATATTTTTAATAAGATTAAAAATAAAATTATTATGAAGTATTTTTAAAATATAAAATTTCAAAGAGAAAAATTATAAAATAAGTTTTTTTTATTTTAAAAGTATTCTTAAATTAATTTTACTTAATTTAAGTTAATACATATATTTTAAATTAACTTCTTTATATAATACATATTTATATAACATATAATATCAAATATTTATTAATAATTTATCTTCTTATTTAAAACATCCTGTCTCCATCAGTGTATCTACTCCACCACTAATTACCTCTGATAAGTTATAACTAAAGATTGAAGAGTCACTTGGGCCTCTTGGTACCCGTAATCAATCTATATAAAGCCGAAGATTTGCGGCTCTGTGGATGGGTTGACGGCTCCATGGATGGGTGGCAAGGTTTGAATGATATGTTTTTATTGATGCTGAAAAATTACAGCCAAATTAACATTAGCCAGAAGAACAGACCTGGAAATTAAGTAGCAAGCATACGAGAACATGACAAGGATGATGGTGCGCACTCATAAGTTCTTCCAATATTAAAGATATGGTAGGGATTTGTTTTGGATAGCTAAGATTATTCCTTTTAAGGATCTTCACCACTGCTTTTTTGTGACTGTGTTATCATGCTGTGTGCCTAAACATATTCCATTCGTGGATCAGTGGAAAGCAGAGCTCACAATTCTATGGACAGCTGCGAATTGTACTAACTGATATTATAAAGAGCATCCTTTACATTATCATAAAATTATTATTAAAAAATTAATTCTTGACAATGTTATGACTTTGTACTAGCTACAATATTAAAAAAAAACAGTGTTTACACGGTTTAGTCTAATTAGAAATATTCTGACAATATGGATTCATGACTGGTGCTTGATGGGAAATGTTAGGGGAGAAGATGGAAAGCAGCCATTGTTTTAAAGGCTCTTTTTTTTTTTATGACGACTATTGACAAACTGTGGAATTAATATACATCTCCATTATTCAAGATTGGCTGCCCTAAACCATTTAGGTGGTGGTCAAGTGGTAAGAACTTGGGATTAAGGGGTTTGCTCCCTCTATGGTCTCAGGTTCGAGTTATTGGTTGCTCATATGATGGCCACTAGAGACTTACATGATCGTTAACTTCAGGGCCCGTAGGATTAGTCGTGGTGCGCGCAAGCTGGCCCGGACATCCACATTAATCTAAAAAAAATTGGCTGCCCTAACGACAAAGTCATGTGAACTTCTGTATTCACGTGAGTCCACCTTATTTTCTTGCGAGGAATTCCCATGCCTAATATTTCCAAAAAAATAGAAATTCACGAGCTAAGCTATAATCATCTGTGCTAACCCTTAATTTTAGGGTAGCCATTGCTTTTGGTTTTTAATTTGATGGAAGAAAGGAAAGAGTCCAATAGCAGATACTTACAAGTTTCCTGATAATGATGTTTTCTACTTCATTAAGTCGAAGCAACATGTAATCACGAGAGTTACTGTTAGTGATCTAGACATGGTTCAAGTCTTATCTTAGACAACTTTTATGGATCTGGCATGGGGAAAATGATATTTTAGTCTTAATTTCTAGGCCTTAGAGGCTGTTCATACTGAGGAAGGGTGCGTAATTCGATCTATTGATTTGCTCTATAATCTTCGCTTGTGAATGGTTATTAGTATAATTATATGTGTGTGTTCTCGTAGTGAAACTATTACATTAAAAATTAAAAGATGAAGTTGATATTATAGATGTAGTGTGAAAAACAAAACAAAAAAAAAAAACGAGAGAGAAAAGACAGCAGAATAACTTGCATTCTTTCTTCAATTTCCGGCTAATTTATTGTTGGATCGGGCTTGATTTTCAGCTCGTTTATCATTAGATCGAGTTAAGATTTTAACAATAACTTTTAGACACGTTACTCTTCATTCTGAATAGTTGGATTGAAAATTGATGGTGTGAAAACTGACCGTTTTGATAAAAAACAAGCTTATCAGTATTATAAATTTTTCTCAAATAATTCTCCTTTAATCTTATTGTAATCCGAGAATAAATTGTTCTTAATGATATATATATATATATTGTATTCCTTAGTTGAATCTAATAAAGAATAATTATGAACCCATTATTTATTGATAATAGAAGTTTTAAGATGAATTATGTTCCCGTGGTTTTTCCTGTATCGGGTTTTCCACGTTAAAATCTTGGTATTGATTTATATGATTATTTACATTATATATGATCAGTGTTTGATTATGATTTTATTGTATAAAAAAAAATAATTGGAACTTGTATTACACTGAATTAGAATCTGGATAAATTGATTTCCTCGTATCCCTAATTTTCCCAATAACATGTGATATCTATATGAGATAGATATTCATATTAAAACATGGAACAATCAGAAATGGGAGTACAAAGCTGCTACTACTTCTAAGATTAGAGAAACGCCATTTTCCCTTCACAGCTTCTATCTGTCGGATTGCTTGATACAGTTCGGGAACATATATATATATCTTAATTGTTCCATCATATCCTGCAAGAACAGTCTTGATGTGAGTGAAAAAGAAAGTACATATATAAGATCAGGAGGAGGGGGAGGAGTATACGTACTGGATGTATTCAACGTTGATTTTTGCGGATGGAGAGTATGATACAGAAGAAAAGGCATCATTTGACAAGAGAATAGTAGAAGGACATGGTGATTTTCTGCAGAAATCCACTACCCTGACGTCAATAGTCCCATCCTTGCATGGCTTATTATTTCCACTTAGGCACCTCAACCTGTAACGCCTCCCACAAGCAGCACCATTATCCCACAAACCTTCACTCACAGAAACAAACAAGTTCCCTGGTGGGAATTGATCTTGTCTATTCCCATTACACTTAGTAGCTGCACAAAGATTAGCATAAACCCATAATTGAGGAAAACCAAGTTTGAAGAAGAAACTTTTGTAGACAACAATAGTAAAGGGAAAACATGAGAATTTACTCACGTAAATATGGCGGTTGATAAGAAGTAGCAGTCCCAATGTCCCCAAGAACAAAGCCTATTTCATTGCTGAGTAAGCTGACGACTATTATTGTTATGGCTATGAGTACCATGGTTAT
Source organism: Populus euphratica (assembly GCF_000495115.2). Taxonomy (NCBI): domain Eukaryota; kingdom Viridiplantae; phylum Streptophyta; class Magnoliopsida; order Malpighiales; family Salicaceae; genus Populus; species Populus euphratica. Next base: position 852,084 of record NW_011499932.1, read on the forward strand.
AAGAGCTAATTGAGGAAGCGAAACTATTAACTTTGCTTAGTACTTGCTCCCCTCTTCATGCCAGTTGCCCAATTTATCGCTCTCTCTCTCCTCGGTAGGTTGCAGCTGACAAGGGTAGCCACAATATTGTAAAGTTAAGAGATAGACGATACATTTATCATCATCTACGAACAATAAGAATCACGTGTTGATCAGTTAAATTCTTTTTCTAGATGAGTATAAGACTGTATATTTGTCACAGGATTCTTTCTATTGCGGAGATATGAAGCAATTGGTGGTTTAATTAAGTGGCTGGAAAAGTGATTCGAAACGTGTTTTTTCAAATCGTGTTTTTTTTTTAATTTAAAAAAATATTTTTTAATTATTTTAATATGGTAATATTAAAAATATTTTTTTAAAATAAAAATTATTATTTTAATATATTTATAAATAAAAATTATTTTAAACCATAATCTTTACTGTATTTTCAAATACCATCTAAATATATAGTATGATTCAATAAAAATTATTGGTTGGAAAGTTTTCTATTTCGTTTTAATAATGTTTTTGAAAATTCTTGAATTTTTTTTAATTTTAAATTAATTTAATTTTTTTAAATAATTTTAATATGTTAATATTAAAAAAATTAAAAAAATTATTTTTAATATATTTTAAAATAAAAAATATTTTAAAAATCAATCAACATTTCCAAATATTAATCAGGCCGCTCATGAACCAGTTAATTAATTGTTCTCTCTCACACTTTAGTAAAAGTCTAACATTCATTTTTTCTTTTGCAACTACAGCAATCTTGTCTCATCAATTAGGGTACGGATCGTGCAATCAAGTTTCAATTATTTTTATTAAAATAATAGTATTTTTTTTCACAACATATAAATTTAATCACACTAATCATATTACTAATTACAAATTTATTAAATTAGATTTGATTGAATTAACTTGTTAAGTTAGATTAAATTTAATAACAGTCATAAAAACTAAAAGGAATGCTATAAATGATCAAGAGTCCAGTTTAAACTTTTCAAGCTAAAATATAAATATTTGTAATTAATTAAAAAGTTTCAAGGAGATTAATATTTTCTGATGAATTTTCCCCTCTTTCTAATATGGTTTTAGATGGATCCTTCAACATATATTAATTGATATATTTATAATTAAAAAATATTATTTCTAATATCTTTCTTTAAATTCAAATTCGAGATAATAAGCTTGTGAAACCGTTCGAATTGTAATTTTTCTAGCATTAATATAGAAGATTATCTAGAGTTGAGTGACTGCGTATAAAATAAGCAATTAATGTTGAAAGCAAGCTGTCTTTTTCCTGCATAAACAAGGTTCTTAATTGGTGGAAAGTTAAATAAGAAAAGTTTGAAGTTCATCTCTATCTCTTCTCGGGATGGCAATGCTCATCTCTATCTCTTTTGGGGATCTCAATGCATATCTATGGATTGAGTTTTTATATTATTCATGTCTGAATCTAAGATAATTACCCGAATCTAAATCTAAATGTTATAATTTACAATTCATTAATTAGCTTTGTATACATGTAATTTCTTTTTCAAACTTTAAAGTTATTTATTCATGTTCTGGATTGAGTTTTTATTTAGAGTTCGAGTTAATTAAGGTAGACTAGGGGTGATTTTTTCTTGTTCGGTTTAATTTTTATAAAAAAAATAACGAAAATCATTTTATAAAAATCAAATACCGGTTCAAACAAATTAATTTCAGTTTGGTTTGGTTATTTTGAGAAAAAAACTAGCTCAAACTAGTTTGGTCTAATTTTTAGTTTTTTTCGGTTTGACTCAGTTTTTTTTAATTTGACTCGATTTTTTTGGTTTCACTTTTTTTTTCTGGTTTTTTTTGTTTGACTTCGGTTTGGTTTAGTTTTTTTTATTTCAAGCTTATAAAACTAAACCAGTCAGTTTTTTCAAAATTTTAATTTGTTTTTTTTTTATGGTTTGGTTTTTTTATTTTTTTATGATTTCTTGGTTTAATTGATTTTTTAATTTTTTTACTCACTCCTAAAATAAATCAATATTTATACTCAACTTGAAAATTAATTTTTTATTTTTAAATTTTACTCGAAATGTAAAAGTTTTATATTTACTTAGGTTGATTATATTTCTTGATTTCGAGTGAAATTGTCATCATTATAGATATAGTGGGATAATTTTATTTATTATTTTCTTGAAAATATATTAAAATAATTTATATGTGTATTTTTTAAAAATTATTTTTAATATTATTATATTAAAATAATATAAAAATATTAAAAAAATATTAATTTAAATTAAAAAATAAAATAAAATTTAATTATTTTAAAATACTTTTAAAACATAAAATATAAGATGCTTATTCTGGGCTTTTTTCTGCATTTTCATGCATAAACGTGGACTGTGGGCTGCTTCTTTCCAAGGTAAGGAGTTCATTGCCTTACTCTGGGCTTGAAATGATATATTGGGCACTTAGCTGTCCCTTTCCTTGTTCTGCTCCCATGTTCAAGCCCATCCTAGCCCTCATCCATGCATCGTAAAGCTCTGAATTGATTATTTGGATTGGATTTATGACCTTCATATGGAACACCCAGATACAAACAAAGATGCCATGAACTCAAGAGAGGTCTGAGAAAGTCTCTAATGGAAGATTCAGTGATTCTATACAGTCAAGAGATAATCTCTCATCATATTCGAGCTTCTATTTCACTGTGTTGAGTTAGATGTCTTGAGTCACCAGCAGTAAATTGGTGTCACTTCGTTTTTATATACTTGCACGGCCTTTTGCTGGCCGCTGCTGACTGCATCTGTGCTTCAGAGTTCAGACGCAACAAATGTCCATCTTCGAAATATTTGATGAGGTATAAAAGAGAAGGAAAAGGAGAAAACATCGAAAATCTGTGGAGAATCAGAATAAACACATGCTTGAGCAAGTAGGGTTGGTGGCAACTCGGCAGGATACCTAACTTTCAATGACTTAGTAAATAATTGGTAAGTAGTAAATATTTGGTAAGGAGTTTAGAATGCTTTTTAAAAATATATTAAAATAATTTAATTTCCATGTTCAACAATATTAAATTATGAAGCTATAAAAATAAATCTATTATTGATTATATAAATAGAGCTCTCCAAATACATTAATTAAAAGGTCCTTAGAGCATATATATGTTAGAAAAACTATTAATTATGTAATTAAACTGATTAACATCTATGCACATTGAAATTACTTTCCCATAACTTAGCCTTAACATCAGAAACAATATTTAAATTAAGACTATTTTTACTTATCTCGGTAGGGTTCCTGATAGGCTAGTCCACGTCATTTTCAAGGTGGGTGATCGATCATTCACGCTTTAAATATTTTTATTCAGCAAGAGTTTGTCTTCAGGGCCTCTCTGCTTATCTCAAAGATTTTAAACTAAAAAGCTGACCAGCCCAGTTTTATTTTTTTTTAATTATTATTATGGAAAAGTAATTTCTCTAAACTCTGATTTAAATGCCTCGACCTAACTCCGGGCAAGGTTTGAATCGTGATTTGGAATGGTGGGTAATTTAAACTTTTTTTATAGGTGGTTTGAAATTAATTTTTTATTATAATTTAATTTAATTATAATAATTAATTTGAATCTCATTGATGGATAAATTAAATTTACATGTTTAAACAAAATAAAATTCAATTTATTCTATTTTCTACTTTACTCTTATAACTATTATCTTATTTTAAAAAAAAATAAAAAGAAATAAATTGATATTAAATAAAAATAATTTTAACATTAATTTTTTTATTAAAATTGTAAACATGTTACTAAATAATTTAAACAATATTATTTTAAAAATAACCCAATATAAAAATTAATAGATCAAAGTATAACCGATTCTTGCCATCTCAAACTCGAGTTGACCAAATGAATTTAGATTTATAACCAAGCTTAATTTAGTTTTTTTAAAACCTAAACTGGGATTAATTGAATCTGAATCAACCCAATTAATTTATCCGGATCTCAAAACAATTCCTCGAACAAGGAAAAAAGAAAGAAGGTAGTTGCAGGTTGCTGGAGCCAGCAGGGCCGCATTGCCTTGTAGTTTATGCTGTGGATTTTGAAAATAAATATTTATATATTGTATTGGTACGAACAAGTTCAATGGACCCTTTTGAGGTCCTGACAAATCTTTAAATGGGCCCCCCTTTTTCTTTCATATATGAACACCAGACCCTTTGTTCTTCATCATTTATAATTGTTTTTGAGCAGAGAAAGCTAAGCAAGTTGGATTGTACATGTTAATATATATAAAGGGCTGGTCTGAATTAAATCAATTGTTTTTCTTCATTGTTTTACTCGAAACTAATTCAATAAACACAAAAAAAAATGCAGCTCTAACCTGTAAGTCAGGCTCTCTAATTCAAATATGCATGTTAGTGGAAGCCAAAAGGTTACTCTTGCGTACTTGTCCTGTGTTTATATAATAATTCTTGTGTTTTATATGTATATATATATATATATATATATATATATGAGTGTGTGTGTTCAACGTTCTCGATAGACATGATGTGATGATAAAAAATTTAAAATTTATATAATAAGTTTTAAGTTAGAATATATATTTTTTATAAAAATTTAGGATAGCAGGGGTTTTATTAGTTTATCTAAACCTATAAATTAAGTTTCTGAAAAATAAAATTTTTTTAAATTCAAAAAAAAATATTTAATTAAAAAAATAAATTGATATTTAAAATAATTCTAAAATAAAAAATACAAGAAAATATATCTTGTCACCATAAATATCTTTATCCTTTACCCCCTGAAACAATAAAAAAAAATTAAATAATTAACAGTAGACTAGCTCATGTGCTAATTATATTTGTTATTGAATTTGATGGAACAACATTAAATTATATATATATAAAAATGAATGGAGTATTTAAAATATGATGGGAAAAGAGTTTTATCTCAATCTACAAATAAATATTTAAAATGATATAATTAAAACATACTTTAAACAACCTAGAAGAAACTTTAAAAGTTCATTTGACATAAAATTATTTTTCAAAATATTTACTGCTTAAAAGTATATTCAAATAATATAGTTTTATTTTTTAAAATATATTTTTAATACTGATATATGAAAATTATCTAAAAAAACTAAAAATAATTAACTAAAAAAATAATGTTTTTATAAAAATATTTTTGAACCACAAAAATATATAATTAATTTTTTAGTTGCAGCGCGTCTAGTCATGTTCAATATTTTTATTATTACTATTATATAATTTACCAGGTTAAAATAAAAAAAAATTGATTGAATAAAGAACAAAATATTTGAATGGCTCAAAGTAAATATCCTCAGAAATTTGCAAAATAGCCCATAAATGACGAAGCCAAATTACCAAAATACACAAGTAAACGTAAAAGAAGAAAAAAAAGGACAAAATCTTTGAATAGGAAGAAACTCGCTATGACAACAGCCTTCCCCATCCCTACCCTTTGCCAACAACACAAAAACCTAACTCTACTCCACCTTGAAAACCCCTACTCTATATTATATAAATAAAACAAACGTTATAGAGAGGGAAGCGAAGAAAGAGAAGGAGAGAGATTCACCAACCCCTCCTCTCTCTCTTTCTAGTTACATTAGTAGCTTTCTTCTTGCTCAAAGATCTTGCCTTTCCCTTTTCTTGTTTTCACTGTCACCTCTCTCTCTCTTGGTTTCTTCAATAAAAAAAGTCTCAATTCTTTTTTTTTTGTTTTTTTTTGCAATTTTTCCTTACACCTATTATTAAAAATGGATTTGTTAGGTGCCCATTTGCTCAAAATCCAATCTTTTCCTGTCTAAAACGTCCGGTTTTGTACGTTCGGGTGTTCATTAAAGCATAAAAAAAGTAATTTACAAGGTTTTGATTCATGGCTAGGGGAGGAAACCAGCTGTTTGATGATAATAGAGATGGGTTTCTCTGGATTTCCGGTCTGGGGTCTCAATGGAATAGCTTTGAAGATGTGCAATATCTCCCCGCAGGAGGTCTTTTTGCAAGTGTTAATCAAATGGGTATGGGGGACAACGGCAGCCTAAAGTCTCTATACAATGATTTGTGTGTTAAGTACTTGTCATTTGTTGGGTTTCAAGAGGAGGAAGGGGTTCTGAAGAAGAAGAAGAAGAAAGGTGGGCTTAAATTGAAGATTAAGATAAAAAATCCTTCATTAAGAAGGTTAATTAGTGGAGGGATAGCTGGGGCTATTTCAAGGACTACAGTGGCTCCATTGGAGACTATTAGGACTCATTTGATGGTGGGGAGTAGTGGACATAGTACCAATGAGGTTTTTAATAATATAATTCAGACTGATGGATGGAAAGGGTTGTTTAGAGGCAATTTGGTTAACGTGATTCGTGTTGCGCCTAGCAAGGCCATTGAGGTAATGAAGTTTCTCTTTCGTTTATGTTTTATTCACTGTGAAAGAGATGGTATTGTGGTCAAATTGATTGTTTGATGTGAGTTTTGTTGTTTTAGTTGATTGGTTTTGTTTATTATTTGATGGCTAGCAATTTTTATGGACTGGTTTGTGTTTTGCAGTCTTGTAATTGAGGGGCTGAAGGAAGTGTTGTGCTCACTGTAGGCATTTATTGTTTTTCTCTCCTTTCTGTTTTCTTGATGTCATCCATTTTGTTTTTTTCTTGTTCATTGATGGTTTATATGTTTTTCTGATTGTCAACATCGATGATTAGTTTGCACAGTTTTTCTGCTTTATTCTGGTTGCAAATTGCCTCACCATTGATAACTTTTTGGTTCGGCTATGAATTGTTTTGATGATGTTATATGGTTGAAGCATGAATGGCCATGGTCAATGCTTATTAGCTACCTTTTTTTTTTTTTTATTGCAGTGAATTCAGAATTCAGGTTTTTTAGAGTTTAATTGGAATGAAAGTTTTAATACAAGTATGAAATTGAAAATAGTAACGTGGAATCAAAACTGATTTTGAGATTACAGATGCACAATGAATAAGAATTTGTAAACCGATAGGTTTGATGAATATAAATGTTTCAAATGGTGGTTCCCTGCTTATATAACAATAATCTACCTTGCATCTTTTTCTTAAAAGAAGCGGCTATATTTTTGCAATTATTCAATTATCTCTAGCACATTGCTTGTGCACTAGCTGGATTGGTTTCGGTCTTATCGATAGTACATTTCCTTCAGTTTTTATCTGGTTTTGACCTTACATTCAGTGCCTTCGGCTGCTCGTTCTTCTGTATTTCTTTTGCTTGGAAGATGTTGCATCTAATTTTCTTTGAGTTAAGCGTGTTATAAACCTTCAAGGGCCATCAACTAATGCACATATGTTAGGATGAGGGTAAAATTGAGTGGATGAGTATTGCTAGGTTCCCCCTGTTTGACTGCCTCTTATACCTGATCGCAGTCCAACTATGCACGCTACCAAATAATTGCAGGAAAACTAATCTCTGTTTCAGATGAGTAGATATCTTGCACCTTAACAAAGAATCAATTTAACCCAAAAGCTTAAGTTATTAGGTGAAGTTCCAGGATATGATTTAGATTATTCTCTAACACACCCCCTTAAGTGAAAGTCTTTTGGGTTTGAAACTTGCACATGTCCATGTTACCTTTTGTTTAATTTTTATCAAATAAATGGGGATGGTGAGATTCAAACTCGTGATTGATTGATCATTAAGACTTTGATAACATGACAAAGAACCAATTCAACCCAAAAGCTTAAGTTATTAGGTGAGGTCCTAGAATATAATTTATATTATTCTTTAACATATTTTGCACCTTAGAAAAATTCCTGAGCTGCTTTAACAAATTTAGAATGCTAATACAGGGGTGAGCTAGATGCCAGCATTTACTTGCCTGGCATAAGCTCTTCATTTGGATTGCACCTCACCTAGTAAACAAAGATTGATCTTGTCATCTACTGCATCTTTGCTTGAGTTGTGAAATTAACAACCTTCTGCTTTCAAGAATGGACTTCAAACAAGTGACTGATAGATATCAGCCCTCTCTGAACCGTCATTATGTTAATTAACTTTGCCTTTTACAGTCTCTTTTGTCCCCTTTTATTTTAAATTAGAGAAGGATAAATAAGCCATGCAACTTCTGCATATTCAAAGTAACATCCCAGTCATTCTGTTAATTAACTTTGCCTTTTACAGTCTCTTTTGTCCTCTTTTATTTTAAATTAGAGAAGGATAAATAAGCCATGCAACTTCTGCATATTCAAAGTAACATCCCAGTTCAAGGTATCTAATTGTGCTTGTAACTGGCTTCTGTGTCTGTAGCTTTTTGCATATGATACGGTAAACAAGAAGCTGTCCCCTGCACCTGGGGAGCAGCCAAAACTTCCAATTCCTGCGTCATTAATTGCCGGGGCATGTGCTGGGGTGAGCTCTACTTTGTGCACATACCCGCTTGAGTTGGTCAAGACACGATTAACTATACAGGTGTGTGCAAAACCCAAATCAGAAACTGAAATCTTGTGTGTGAATGCTGTTCTTTATCTCATGGGGTCTGATGTATTTTGCAGAGAGGTGTTTATAATGGTATAGCAGATGCATTCTTAAAAATTCTCCGTGAAGAGGGCCCTGGAGAACTCTACAGAGGTCTTGCCCCCAGCCTTATTGGAGTTATTCCATATGCTGCAGCAAATTACTTTGCATATGACACTTTACGGAAAGCCTATCGAAAAATTCTTAAGCAAGAGAAGATTGGCAACATTGAAACTCTTCTAATCGGATCTGCTGCTGGTGCCATATCAAGCAGCGCAACTTTCCCTCTTGAAGTCGCCCGCAAGCACATGCAGGTAGGAGCTCTCAGCGGAAGACAAGTATACAAGAATGTGATCCATGCCCTAGCTAGCATATTGGAACAAGAAGGCATCCAGGGGTTATATAAAGGGCTGGGACCCAGTTGCATGAAGTTGGTTCCTGCTGCTGGGATATCTTTCATGTGCTATGAAGCATGCAAAAAGATACTTGTAGAGGATGAGGAAGAAGCATGAAAGGAGCAAATGACTCGAGCGTTTTTCTGTCAAAGCAAAAGGGAAAATTGAGATAGTAGTAATTATTATTTATACCAAGTTAATTTATCTTGGGTTTTTGTCTCCGTTGAGGTTTTCATTTTTGGTTTAGGAAACAGTCCCACAAACTTTTTTGGGAGGTTAGGAAATATGCATCGCCTTTGTTTTTACCCTTTTTTCCCTGGTTTTACCAAATCGATCAGACATTTGCATTTTGAAAAATGTTATTTTATTGGATTGCCACTCTGAACTCTTGGTGGAGGAACCTATTCCCGCCCTTTTATACAAAAAGACGCGAGCGGCAAGGTGAGTTCTGAGTTTTCCACATCCTTGTAGGCTCGTTGGAGGAATGAAATGGAAACATGCAATCTAATTGACCTCGAAATAAGCATTCCGTGCCGGATTTGACCATGAATTCAGCGACATACAGTGCCAGGCCAAACCAAGTTAAAGGTGTTCTTCTCTTTTACTCGTGAGAGAAACTTAACATCGACTTGACCATGAAAATAAGTAGAAAGGGCTTCTCGTTTTTATGTCCAGATGTGATGTGCCAATATGGCCAGCTAGTACAAGAAACCCGGTTCGTGCTCTACCAGGGATATAACTTGGAAACAAATTTGAATTTGCAAATGCAGTGTTATTACAAAAACTCCTAGAAGAAATATCATCACAGCTACTAAACTTAATAATTCCAATCTAAGATAGGCAGTTTACAGGTGTCCATAATAAAGGAACTCAAGAGAACAAGCTAAATTCATCCTTTCAAGTTCAGTTCTGCTCCTCTGCCTCCGCGGCTTCCTCTGCAGCAGCAGCAGCCATCAACTCATCAAACTTTTCTGTCTTCCCTAGCAATATTTCAATCTGCAAGAGATCAAATCCGAATAGTCAAGTCTTTCAATCTCTAAAAAACAACTAGTTATTGACAAGGAATGAAGAGCAACTTGCTCACATCAGTACAATACTACACAGGAGGGTTCCCTCTGGAGGCCTCATAACAGTGCAGATTCAATCAATTTGAACCATACGCAACGTCTCTAGACTGATAATTAGATCTACATCCCCTGACGTCTATAGCAATTGATGAAAGTAGATATGGCAAAACCCTATTCACATTGCATACTCTTATCTTCTAATTTGAAGTTTAGACTGTGCTCCATCTTCTAAAACAAACCTAGAAATGTATATGCTTATATGTAGTGAGTTGTTGCTTGTAAAATATATAGATGCTAACAATCCCTGGTTTTCCAAAGAGAGCAATGCAGATACAATTCCAAATTGAAGGTTGGTGAAATCTTTATCTGAGAGGATTCTATCTATTGTATTCCCAACAGCATATCTGACAGGTGGTCCAACAAAAGGTTATACTTTACCTTTGCTTTTGGAACAGGACGCCCTCCTGTTTCTTCCCTCATGTCAACTGTGGAAGTCATTATCTCTGAACAAACACACAACACATAATAAGTGATCAAGCTCTCAACATCAGCTAAAAAAGTAAGGGAAAAAAATAAGAAAAGAATAGAAATCTCACTTTTCTCAACAGCAAGTCCATTGTTCTTCAAGATCTCAGCAATGGTAACAACAGTGGCTATAGCTGTACATGTAACAACGTGAATATAAAATTCAACAATCTCTCCAATAACAATAAATATGACACTAAACTACTTGTTTGACTATATTGCAGCAGTGACTATAAATTTCACACGAGAGCAACATAATATGACTATATTGCGCTGCAATTCCATCTTATTTTTTGTGACTAAATAGTGAGTGGTCATATCAGACTCCATTTATAACCAACCAAGTTAAGAAAAAACTCCCCCAACTCACAGTTTGCTAAATCAGCACTTAAAACGGAATTCAACAGAATAGTAAAAAATAAATAAATGCACTCCTCAGATGACAGCTAAAGAAACTATACCCATCCCAAGAGCAGAGAGCTCCACTTCATTGTGCTGTTGCATGTACCTCTGCAAAAATTCAACCATCACCAACCATTAAACAGCTAAACAAAATCACAAACACAAATACACACACCTCTTCAGTTGATAAAATCCATTTTCCTTCTCTCTACCGAGCTAAAATTACGAAACCCTCCTCCAAACTAAGCATACGAAAACGAATCAGTAACAAAATCAAAAGATCCAGCCATGTTTTCATAAAAAAAACAACTAATTCTAACGCAATAAAAGGACTAATACACAAGCTTCCCTTCATTTATTTTCCCATCCACAATTTCCCCAGAAACAAAACAGAGCCAAGAAAAAAAATCCTAAATAGAAAAACCCAAGACAAAAGAATAAAACAGGACCCACCCATGTCCATAATAGCAACAAATCCCTCAAATCAGTTAAAACATAAAAAAATAATTTAAAAAACCTTAAACAAACCCAACGAAAAACAACAGAGATCTAATTAATTCATTAAACCATCCAAAAAAACACAAAACTGAATTTTGTTTCCTCTACAACTAATAAATAGAAAGAAAAAAAAAACACACTAATTTAGAAAATAGAAAAGTGGGAGCGCTTGGTAATACCTTGGCGAGATTAACGTAGAAGAAAAGAGGTTTTTTGGTGTTAGAAACTTGGATTCGGTTCTTCTTGTTATTGGCTGAATCTGTTGTTGCTCCTGCTATGTTTAAGTTGTTAACAGCCTCCGTGATTACTTCCATTTCTGCTTACACACTCTTTTTCTAGATAGAGAAAAACCCTAATTTCACTTTCTCTTCCCAAATCTCTCTCTCTCACTCTCTCTCTTTTTGTCTATAAATAGTCAAAAACCCTTGGCACCGAAGATTTGCTGTTTCTACTCCGCCTTAACTAGGGGTTTTCGTTCGGGATTGTGTTCGCATCATACGGTGTCGTTTTCTTCACAAGGTTAGCCCCAAGCCCGCCCATTCTTTATCGAGCTTTATTTCAGGTCCAGGTCCTATTCGGGCCGAAAACAAAATGAAAAGGAGAGAGAAATTTTTTTTTCAAAAAAAAACAAATTGAGCTCGGTGAACATAATTTTATTGGGTTCATATGTTATTTTTTGTTCTCCTGTTTCTCTCTTCAAAATAAATTTATGAAATAAATATTAGTAATTAGTTACTTATTTAACACCATATAATTTATGCTAGGAATATGTGTATGAAAGATGGGGTTACTTAATAAAATGACAAAATGTTCATGTAGATTTAATTATTAAATTTAGATTTATAGTTTTATTTAATAAATTATAATAACTTCTAATGTATTATAAAATTATACTAACCACTTGAAAGTTTGAAAATATTACAAAAACTCGATTTTATACTGAAAACACCTTTGATGTTAATGTCGAGGGAATGATTAAAAAATATGGAGAGAAAAAATTAAATACAAAAAGGAGTTTTATAATATTTATTTAAATTTGAATAAGGTTTTTATAACATCTTAAAAAATTGATCACTATATTTTTATGATTTTTTAAAAAATATATAGTCTACTATATTTTATTTAAATCCAATAATCTAGTTGACATTCAAAACTCATCCTGAAATGAAAAGGTTGATCAAACAACATAAGGTTGTGTCGTAAATTTTCAGATAGCAAAACTTACTCAAAGAGGTTTGCCAAATTCTGTCTGAGACCATAGTCATAAACAACAGCATGTTGCTTGCTTCAATCCATTTAAGATGTTTTAATAATCCCACCCAAGATAAGGTTTGTAGGCATCAATTAGGGCATGAACACTCAAATGACAGATCATCCTGTTTAATCCATCATTTGTTGCTTACTTCAATCCTGACTCTGGTGATTGGCATCTTCTATTATTAGATTTCCTAATTAGGAGGTCACGGATCATTAATTATTTAAAGCCAGCATACATTTCAAACATACAGTAAGGGAAATGAAATGCAATCTGGAACTCCTTCAGCAGTAGATTAAAATTCAAGAGCCGATTTGCAATCAGAGAGTTCTGTGATAAATTAAAATTCCATGATATGCAGTCCTACACATGGAATGAAATTTTTAGCCGAGTACTTCTAGACAATGGATGGATATTTCTATAAACTTCTATCAAAAAAATAAGATCACCACAAAGCTGCACAACAATGGCATTAACAAACTTAGTCCAGAAACACCTGCTCGTGTGGGGATGCATAGAAACACCTTTTGGTACAACAAAGATGATATAATGAAAGGGTTTTCTCCTGATGTGTTTATGTCCTTCACTGTGCCTCCCAACCAAGAAATACATCTCTCAGGTTAACCCTTTCTTCATAAATTAATTGACATCGTTCAGTACCTTGATTTCTTGTTATATACATGAGGGTAGGCTCTGAGAAGAGATGGCATGACAAAATGATCCCAGGACAATCTAGCAGTTGATTCCACATTGGCCATTTGCGACAGCTTTTGTGGAGTCCGAGGTGAAGGGGTCAATGCGCACCCATAGCAAGGAGAAAATGGAGGCAAGGAGAATAGACCAGACAATGACAATTGTTGGCGTACGATTTTGCCGACCCAACAAACCCTTGAGGAAAGGATACAAATGGGCAATGACCCAAATAGCAAAGAAGAGCTTGCCAAAGAGAGGACCCCATGACTGGTATCCACTGTTTATGGCATAGGATACACCAGCTACAATACCCACCATGTTTAGTAAAATGACTGTGGTAGGAGGGATGAGAAGAGATGTCCATTTGAACACATAAAGCTCTGCAAAATCCCCATCTTCATCAGATGCCTTTGAAGTGACAGTGAAGTTGGTATCAATACCTGCAAGCACCTTCAAAAGTCCTTGAAAGACGGCAAAGAAATGAGCTGATGTACCGCCGATGACCCAGAATTGTTCATTCCTCCACCAGTCTTCAATACCAACTCCACTCCATCTAAGCTCAAGTATTCCAGTAGCAAAAATGGAGATGAAAAGCAGAATGAACCACATGCTGGCATAGTTACTTATCTGAAAAGAAATTGTAGAAAAATTATTGGTTTGTTAATTAAGATCTGAATAGTACGATCAACTTGTACCAAAAGAAATGAAACTGTCACTTGCCTCAGGAATAATAAATTTTCCACTGACAAGGCAAACAGCAGGAAGTACACAGTACGCAAGGAGTGGAAGAGAAGTTAGAGGGTACACGATGGTATTAATATATGCTAGCCTCTCCAAAAGCTTTAATCTTCCATTGTATCCATACCATATGGGGCAATGCCTGCTCAGTAAAATCTCAATAGATCCCAAGGCCCATCGAAGAACCTGGTTCAAACGATCAGAAAGATTGATAGGAGCAGAGCCCTTAAATGCAGGGCGAGGAGGCATGCAATAGATTGATATCCAACCACGAGCATGCATCTTGAACCCAGTCAAAATATCTTCTGTAACAGAACCATAGATCCATCCAATCTGGCAGATGACAAAAAGAATGAGCTAACATATAATAAACAAAACTTGATCAGATTAAGCAATTACTACTGATGATAAAGCAAGACTGACCTCTTTGCCCCATTCAGTCTTGTCTTCATATCCACAGCTAATAACATGGATAGCTTCTTTCAAAAGAGTTGCAGGATTGGTTGTTGGTGGAATGCCTCCCTGTTCCTGGAAGGTAGCTGCAATAAAAACTGGTGACTGACCAAAACGCTTTTCTAAACTCTTCTGCGACATAAGCAGTGACCTCTCATCATCATATCCTGCAAAAGAGAAGGAATGCAGTTAAAAGAATACATGCCACATGCCATGTAAACTTTTCTGTAATCATTTGTAGTTTCCACCACCAAGTTTAATCAAAATCATTATAAATCTGAAATTGGGTGTTCTGTAGTTTATCATTACCCCATGGCATGAAATATAAGAATAAGCTTAGCATTGTCTAATGAAACTTACATTGCTTTGTAAATAATTAATGTATATGACAAAATTCAAGGTAATCAAAATGTTAGTTACCAAGTATAAATGAGGACTGACCATGCTCCATCATAAACTAAACTACTGACATGCAGTGCTAGTACAAGATATTAATTGAAAAGGACAGGTGAGAAAAAACAACTTCTAGCAGAAACCAACCTTCAACACCCTCCTCAATGTCCTCCATATTGAAAATGGGGACAGTGGATTCGGTTCTTTTCATTGCTCTCTTTTTGTCAATATACTTCTTATTACCACCCCTTCCCTTCTTTCTTGAGCCACAACAACTCTTTACAATAATGTTTGGTTCCAAATCTTCCTCTGTCAAAACTGGATCATAACCATACAGGGCTTGCCGGTTGAAACAGCAACCAGTTCCAACATACACAGGCCCCTGGATGCCGTCCAGACCCTTCAAGTTGATCTGCAAGATATAATGACAAAACATGAGCCATCCAATACAACATCGCACAGAAAGGAATATTTTCTAGATTGATGATAAATCGACTGACTTACATCAAAGAAAACAATATTGCGATTGGCATATCGATCGTGCAAGTCAATGCCATCAAAACGTTGTGGGAACTGTACATAGCATGTCTTCTTTCCATATGCAGGGTCCATCATGAAACACATGGCTTCTTTTAGAGCTTTGCTGTTATTGAAGTAGTGATCACAATCGACGTTCAGAAGATAGGCACCATTGGTCAGTACAGCTGAAACTCGAATCTACACAACATAAAGACCGAGAAAGGAGACATTTTGATTTTAGCACACAAATTGTGGTGCTCTAAGTCCTGAAAATCAATCATCTCGAACCAAAACATGGTACATTCAAATGCAAACTTCCATTTATTTAAGTGAAAAAAGAAGAGGAGAGAGAAGATAGATAAGCATCTGCTTTTTGATTTGCGCAAAAAAATCAGCACTCAAATGGTACCATGACCTGTGATGAATAACAGTTATTTGTGAAATTGGAACAAGGGGTCAAATTATACAAGAGATTAAGATGGCAAACCAGTGCATTCATTGCTCCGGCTTTCTTGTGATGCTGGAATCCAGGTCTCTTTTCACGAGAAACATATACAAGACGAGGTAGCTCATTTCCATCTGTATCGAGCCCCCCACTGTGACCTAAGAACACCTGCTCTCCACCATATGCCAGAAAGGGTAAATTGTAGGCGGGGGGGGGGGGGGGGGCTAGGGAGTCGGGGGCTAGGGAAGGGGGGGGGGGGGGGGGGGGGGACAAAAGCATGGTGAGTATGAATACATGTAGGAAGGATTATAATACCTGGATCATTCCTGGGTGATCCCTGGGATTATTTCCAGGCCACGGAGTTCCATCCTGCATTGTCCAACCTTCTTCTGGCATCTTCTGAGCTTTGGCAACAAGAGCATTGATCCGCACCTTGAATTCTTCATATTCTCTCTGTGACACTTAACTATACTCAATCTCATGTATAACGTTGAAAGCAAGGAAAAGAATGCCACATATTATACTCAATCTCATGTATAACGTTGAAAGCAAGGAAAAGAATGCCACATATTATACTCAATCTCATGTATAACGTTGAAAGCAAGGAAAAGAATGCCACATATTATACTCAATCTCATGTATAACGTTGAAAGCAAGGAAAAGAATGCCACATATTATACTCAATCGCATGTATAGTGTTGAAAACAAGTAAAAGAACACTAGAACCCACTGAATCCATGTGAAATACAGACAAAAGTTAGAGAGGGCATGCTTTTCTTCTTGACTCACCTTCATTGCTCGGCGCTCTTTCACAAAAGAAGGCTGTATCTTGTCCTTCAGATAATCAATCTTTTGGGAAAAATAAAACTCGGGGGCCCTGGGCTCAATATTGTGCTTCTTGCAGAAAGGCACCCACTTCCTTGCAAACTCTGCAGTTTCAGAAAGGGCTTCAAATGTCAACATAGCTGAACCATCATCTGAAACATAGCATGATACTTTGTCGACAGGGTAATCAACAGCAAGAATGGACAACACAGTGTTTGCTGTTACAATAGGAGGTTCTTTCATGGGATCCACTGTACTAACAAAGATGTCAATAGGAGCTAACTGTGATGGTTCTCCATCACGATCATATCTGCAAAAGATATAGAATGCAGTTAGTGAAGCAACAAGAAAAATTACTCCTTTAACCAAAATCCATTTACTGATGCAATGCATTTAACTTACCTTAATGCTAGCCTGTCAAGGTAGGTCTCACGATTGATAGGCATCCATTTTGGAAACTGATCCAGAAGCCATGACAAGGCAAACCAAACCTCACAGATAACAGATGTCAACCACAAACCATATGCATCTTTCACTGGATGAGTTACACGATATTGTAAGAAGAATCCCAAAATAATAAGACGCAGAATGATTACAACACGATAAGGAGTCAGGTGAGATGAAGAAATGGGCACTACACGGCTCAAAGGTTGTCGAGCATCATCAGCCCTGTGACACAAAAAGTGAAATGCAGGTACAAAACGGTTAACTGAGTGCATATGAGAAGATCAGCCCATGCTTTTAATAGAATCTGAAACCTAATCCATTCTTCAACATGGGCGATTGTAAGTAATATAAAAGTGAAATGAAGATACAAAACGGTTAATTGAGTGCATATGAGAAGATTAGTCCATGCTTTAATAGAATCCAAAACCTAATCCATGCTTCAACATGGGCGATTGTAAGTAATATGATTCCAGAGGAAGGAATGATGCAGGATAAATCTTGAAGAGGGGAACTCACATTTGCAGTTCATCTCCATTTGAACCAGTGCCTTCTATGTCCCCCTTTCCTTCAGGGTATCTGTTGGTCATCTGCATGATATTTTTGTCCTGTTTAAGCTTCCAACCTTCAACCCTCTCCTTCCAGTCAACATTGCCAAGGCCATAAGAATTCAAGTCCTTTGACGGATCCACAATTCTAACAGGAACTGTAGCAATAGGTAGCATGATGAACTCAAAGCCATACACACAAGAGAGTGAATTATAAATACTCAAAATGAGGCTGCTTGACTACCTGGCTGCCTTGGATCAATATAAGGGGATGAATTAACATTCCTTTCAGCAGTACCCAAAGGACCAGATGTAGTT